>NW_027473322.1:651751-1303503 GCF_050947335.1 Megachile rotundata | reverse complement strand
TGATTGTATGATTGTATTTGGGAGATTGTAATTGTATGATTGCGATTGCATGATTGTGATTGTATGATTGTGATTGTGCGATTGTGATTGTACGATTGTGGTTGTACGATTGTGATTGTACGATTGTGATTGTATGATTATGATTGTATGATTGTGATAGTATGATTGTGATTGTAAGATTGTGATTGTATGACTGCGATTGTATGATTGCGATTGTATGATTGCGATTGTATTATTGTGATTGTATGATTGTGATTGTATGACTGTGATTGTATGATTGTGATTGTATGATTGTGATTGTATGATTAGGATTGTATGATTGTGATAGTATGATTGTGATTGTATGATTGTGATTGTATGATTGTGATTGTATGATTGTGATTGTATGATTGTGATTGTATGATTGTGATTGTATGATTGTGATTGTATGATTAGGATTGTATGATTGTGATAGTATGATTGTGATTGTATGATTGTGATTGTATGATTGTGATTGTATGATTGTGATTGTATGATTGTATTTGGGAGATTGTATTTTGGAGATTGTAATTGTATGATTGCGATTGTATGATTGTGATTGTATGATTGAGATTGTATGATTGTGATTGTATGATTGTGATTGTATGATTGTGATTGTATGATTGTGATTGTATGATTGTGATTGTATGATTGTGATTGTATGATTGTGATTGTATGATTGTGATTGTATGATTGTGGTGTATGATTGTGATTGTATGATTGTAATTGTATGATTATGATTGTATGATTGTGATTGTATGATTGTGATGGTTTGATTATGATTGTATGATTGCGATATTATGATGGTGATTGTATGATTGTGATTGTATGATTGTGATAGTATGATTGTGATTGTAAGATTGTGATTGTATGACTGTGATTGTATGATTGTGATTGTATGATTGTGATTGTATGATTAGGATTGTATGATTGTGATAGTATGATTGTGATTGTATGATTGTGATTGTATGATTGTGATTGTATGATTGTGATTGTATGATTGTATTTGGGAGATTGTATTTTGGAGATTGTAATTGTATGATTGCGATTGTATGATTGTGATTGTATGATTGTGATTGCATGATTGTGATTGTATGATTGTCATTGTATGATTATGATTGTATGATTGTGATTGCATGATTTTGAATGTATGATTGTGATTGTGTGATTATGATTGTATGATTGTGATTGTATGATTGTGATTGTATGATTGTGATTGTATGATTGTGATTGTATGATTGTGATTGTATGATTGTGATTGTATGATTGTGATAATATGATTGTGAATGTATGATTGTGATTGTATGTCTGTGATTGTATGATTGTGATTGTATGATTGTGATTGTATGATTGTGATTGTATGATTGTCATTGTATGATTATGATTGTATGATTGTGATTGCATGATTTTGAATGTATGATTGTGATTGTGTGATTGTGATTGTGTGATTGTGATTGTATGATTGTGATTGTATGATTGTGATAGTATGATTGTGATTGTGTGATTGTGATTGTATGATTGCGATTGTATGATTGTGATTGTATGATTATGATTATATGATTGTGATTGCATGATTGTGATAGTATGATTATGATTGTATGGTTGTGACTGTATGATTGTGATGGTATGATTGCGATCGTATGATTGTGATTGTATGATTATGATTGTATGATTGTGATTGTATGATTGCGATTGTATGATTGTGATTGTATGATTGTGATTGTATGATTGTGATTGTATGATTGTGATTGTATGATTGTGACTGTATGATTGTGATTGTATGATTGTGATTGTGTGATTGCGATTGTATGATTGCGATTGTATGATTGTGATTGTATGATTGTGATTTTATGATTGTGATTGTATGACTGTGATTGTATGATTGTGATTGTATGATTGTGATTGTATGATTAGGATTGTATGATTGTGATAGTATGATTGTGATTGTATGATTGTGATTGTATGATTGTGATTGTATGATTGTGATTGTATGATTGTGATTGTATGACTGTGATTGTATGATTGTGATCGTATGATTGTGATTGTATGATTAGGATTGTATGATTGTGATTGTATGATTGTATTTGGGAGATTGTATTTTGGAGATTGTAATTGTATGATTGCGATTGTATGATTGCGATTGTATGATTGTGATTGTATGATTGTGATTGTATGATTGTGATTGTATGATTCTGATAGTATGATTGTGATTGTATGATTGAGATTGTATGACTGTGATTGTATGGTTGTGATTGTATGATTGTGGTTGTTTGATTGTGATTGTATGATGGTGATTGTATGATTGTCATTGTATGATTATGATTGTATGATTGTGATTGCATGATTGTGATTGTATGATTGTGATTGTATGATTGTGATTGTATGATTGTGATTGTATGATTGTGATTGTATGATTGTAATTGTATGATTATGATTGTATGATTGTGATTGTATGATTGTGATGGTTTGATTGTGATTGTATGATTGCGATATTATGATTGTGATTGTATGATTGTGATTGTATGATTGTGATTGTATGATTGTGATAGTATGACTGCGATTGTATGACTGTGATTGTATGATTGTGATTGTATGATTGTGATTGTCTGATTGTGGTTGTTTGATTGTGATTGTATGATGGTGATTGTATGATTGTCATTGTATGATTATGATTGTATGATTGTGATTGCATGATTGTGCTTGTATGATTGAGATTGCATGATTTTGTATGTATGATTGTGATTGTATGATTGTGATTGTATGATTCTGATAGTATGATTGTGATTGTATGATTGTGATGGTATGATTGTGATTGTATGATTGTATTTGGGATATTGTATTTGGGAGATTGTAATTGTATGATTGCGATTGTATGATTGAGATTGTATGATTGTGATTGTATGATTGTGATTGTATGATTGTGATTGTATGATTGTGATAGTATGATTGTGATTGTGTGATTGTGATTGTATGATTGCGATTGTATGATTGTAATTGTATGATTATGATTGTATGATTGTGATTGTATGATTGTGATTGTATGACTATGATTGTATGGTTGTGACTGTATGATTGTCATGGTATGATTGCGATCGTATGATTGTGATTGTATGATTATGATTGTATGATTGTGATTGTATGATTGCAATTGTATGATTGTGATTGTATGATTGTGATTGTATGATTGTGATTGTATGATTGTGATTGTATGATTGTGATTGTATGATTGTGACTGTATGATTGTGATTGTATGATTGTGATTGTATGATTATGATTGTATGATTGTGATAGTATGATTGTGATTGTAAGATTGTGATTGTATGACTGTGATTGTATGATTGTGATTGTATGATTGTGATTGTATGATTAGGATTGTATGATTGTGATAGTATGATTGTGATAGTATGATTGTGATTGTATGATTGTGATTGTATGATTGTGATTGTATGACTGTGATTGTATGATTGTATTTGGGAGATTGTATTTTGGAGATTGTAATTGTATGATTGCGATTGTATGATTGTGATTGTATGATTGTGATTGTATTATTGTGATTGTATGATTGTGATTGTATGATTGTGATTGTATGATTGTGATTGTATGATTGTGGTGTATGATTGTGATTGTATGATTGTAATTGTATGATTATGATTGTATGATTGTGATTGTATGATTGTGATGGTTTGATTATAATTGTATGGTTGCGATATTATGATTGTGATTGTATGATTGTGATTGTATGATTGTGATAGTATGATTGTGATTGTAAGATTGTGATTGTATGACTGTGATTGTATGATTGTGATTGTATGATTGTGATTGTATGGTTAGGATTGTATGATTGTGATAGTATGATTGTGATTGTATGATTGTGATTGTATGATTGTGATTGTATGATTGTAATTGTATGATTATGATTGTATGATTGTGATTGTATGATTGTGATTGTATGATTATGATTGTATGGTTGTGACTGTATGATTGTCATGGTATGATTGCGATCGTATGATTGTGATGGTATGATTATGATTGTATGATTGTGATTGTATGATTGCAATTGTATGATTGTGATTGTATGATTGTGATTGTATGATTGTGATTGTCTGATTGTGGTTGTTTGATTGTGATTGTATGATGGTGATTGTATGATTGTCATTGTATGATTATGATTGTATGATTGTGATTGCATGATTGTGATTGTATGATTGAGATTGCATGATTTTGTATGTATTATTGTGATTGTATGATTGTGATAGTATGATTGTGATAATATGATTGTGAATGTATGATTGTGATTGTATGTCTGTGATTGTATGATTGTGATTGTATGATTGTGATTGTATGATTGTGATTGTATGATTCTGATAGTATGACTGTGATTGTATGATTGTGATTGTATGATTGTGATTGTATGATTGTATTTGGGAGATTGTATTTTGGAGATTGTAATTGTATGATTGCGATTGCATGATTGTGATTGTATGATTGTGATTGTGCGATTGTGATTGTACGATTGTGATTGTACGATTGTGATTGTACGATTGTGATTGTATGATTATGATTGTATGATTGTGATAGTATGATTGTGATTGTAAGATTGTGATTGTATGACTGTGATTGTATGATTGTGATTGTATGATTGTGATTGTATGATTAGGATTGTATGATTGTGATAGTATGATTGTGATTGTATGATTGTGACTGTATGATTGTGATTGTATGATTGTGATTGTGTGATTGCGATTGTATGATTGTGATTTTATGATTGTGATTGTATGATTATGATTGTATGATTGTGATTGTATGATTGTGATTGTATGATTATGATTGTATGGTTGTGACTGTATGATTGTCATGGTATGATTGCGATCGTATGATTGTGATGGTATGATTATGATTGTATGATTGTGATTGTATGATTGCAATTGTATGATTGTGATTGTATGATTGTGATTGTATGATTGTGATTGTATGATTGTGATTGTATGATTGTGATTGTATGATTGTGACTGTATGATTGTGATTGTATGATTGTGATTGTATGATTATGATTGTATGATTGTGATAGTATGATTGTGATTGTAAGATTGTGATTGTATGACTGTGATTGTATGATTGTGATTGTATGACTGTGATTGTATGATTGTATTTGGGAGATTGTATTTTGGAGATTGTAATTGTATGATTGCGATTGTATGATTGTGATAGTATGATTGTGATTGTAAGATTGTGATTGTATGACTGTGATTGTATGATTGTGATTGTATGATTGTGGTGTATGATTGTGATTGTATGATTGTAATTGTATGATTATGATTGTATGACTGTGATTGTATGATTGTGATTGTATGATTGTGATTGTATGATTGTGATTGTATGATTAGGATTGTATGATTGTGATAGTATGATTGTGATTGTATGATTGTGATTGTATGATTGTGATTGTATGATTGTGATTGTATGATTGTATTTGGGAGATTGTATTTTGGAGATTGTAATTGTATGATTGCGATTGTATGATTGTGATTGTATGATTGTGATTGTATGATTGTGATTGTATGATTGTCATTGTATGATTATGATTGTATGATTGTGATTGCATGATTTTGAATGTATGATTGTGATTGTGTGATTATGATTGTATGATTGTGATTGTATGATTGTGATTGTATGATTGTGATTGTATGATTGTGATTGTATGATTGTGATTGTATGATTGTGATAATATGATTGTGAATGTATGATTGTGATTGTATGTCTGTGATTGTATGATTGTGATTGTATGATTGTGATTGTATGATTGTCATTGTATGATTATGATTGTATGATTGTGATTGCATGATTTTGAATGTATGATTGTGATTGTGTGATTGTGATTGTGTGATTGTGATTGTGTGATTGTGATTGTATAATTGTGATTGTATGATTGTGATAGTATGATTGTGATTGTGTGATTGTGATTGTATGATTGCGATTGTATGATTGTGATTGTATGATTATGATTATATGATTGTGATTGCATGATTGTGATAGTATGATTATGATTGTATGGTTGTGACTGTATGATTGTGATGGTATGATTGCGATCGTATGATTGTGATTGTATGATTATGATTGTATGATTGTGATTGTATGATTGCGATTGTATGATTGTGATTGTATGATTGTGATTGTATGATTGTGATTGTATGATTGTGATTGTATGATTGTGACTGTATGATTGTGATTGTATGATTGTGATTGTGTGATTGCGATTGTATGATTGCGATTGTATGATTGTGATTGTATGATTGTGATTTTATGATTGTGATTGTATGACTGTGATTGTATGATTGTGATTGTATGATTGTGATTGTATGATTAGGATTGTATGATTGTGATAGTATGATTGTGATTGTATGATTGTGATTGTATGATTGTGATTGTATGATTGTGATTGTATGATTGTGATTGTATGACTGTGATTGTATGATTGTGATCGTATGATTGTGATTGTATGATTAGGATTGTATGATTGTGATTGTATGATTGTATTTGGGAGATTGTATTTTGGAGATTGTAATTGTATGATTGCGATTGTATGATTGCGATTGTATGATTGTGATTGTATGATTGTGATTGTATGATTGTGATTGTATGATTCTGATAGTATGATTGTGATTGTATGATTGAGATTGTATGACTGTGATTGTATGGTTGTGATTGTATGATTGTGGTTGTTTGATTGTGATTGTATGATGGTGATTGTATGATTGTCATTGTATGATTATGATTGTATGATTGTGATTGCATGATTGTGATTGTATGATTGTGATTGTATGATTGTGATTGTATGATTGTGATTGTATGATTGTGATTGTATGATTGTAATTGTATGATTATGATTGTATGATTGTGATTGTATGATTGTGATGGTTTGATTGTGATTGTATGATTGCGATATTATGATTGTGATTGTATGATTGTGATTGTATGATTGTGATTGTATGATTGTGATAGTATGACTGCGATTGTATGACTGTGATTGTATGATTGTGATTGTATGATTGTGATTGTCTGATTGTGGTTGTTTGATTGTGATTGTATGATGGTGATTGTATGATTGTCATTGTATGATTATGATTGTATGATTGTGATTGCATGATTGTGATTGTATGATTGAGATTGCATGATTTTGTATGTATGATTGTGATTGTATGATTGTGATTGTATGTTTCTGATAGTATGATTGTGATTGTATGATTGTGATGGTATGATTGTGATTGTATGATTGTATTTGGGATATTGTATTTGGGAGATTGTAATTGTATGATTGCGATTGTATGATTGAGATTGTATGATTGTGATTGTATGATTGTGATTGTATGATTGTGATTGTATGATTGTGATAGTATGATTGTGATTGTGTGATTGTGATTGTATGATTGCGATTGTATGATTGTAATTGTATGATTATGATTGTATGATTGTGATTGTATGATTGTGATTGTATGACTATGATTGTATGGTTGTGACTGTATGATTGTCATGGTATGATTGCGATCGTATGATTGTGATTGTATGATTATGATTGTATGATTGTGATTGTATGATTGCAATTGTATGATTGTGATTGTATGATTGTGATTGTATGATTGTGATTGTATGATTGTGATTGTATGATTGTGATTGTATGATTGTGACTGTATGATTGTGATTGTATGATTGTGATTGTATGATTATGATTGTATGATTGTGATAGTATGATTGTGATTGTAAGATTGTGATTGTATGACTGTGATTGTATGATTGTGATTGTATGATTGTGATTGTATGATTAGGATTGTATGATTGTGATAGTATGATTGTGATAGTATGATTGTGATTGTATGATTGTGATTGTATGATTGTGATTGTATGACTGTGATTGTATGATTGTATTTGGGAGATTGTATTTTGGAGATTGTAATTGTATGATTGCGATTGTATGATTGTGATTGTATGATTGTGATTGTATTATTGTGATTGTATGATTGTGATTGTATGATTGTGATTGTATGATTGTGATTGTATGATTGTGGTGTATGATTGTGATTGTATGATTGTAATTGTATGATTATGATTGTATGATTGTGATTGTATGATTGTGATGGTTTGATTATAATTGTATGGTTGCGATATTATGATTGTGATTGTATGATTGTGATTGTATGATTGTGATAGTATGATTGTGATTGTAAGATTGTGATTGTATGACTGTGATTGTATGATTGTGATTGTATGATTGTGATTGTATGATTAGGATTGTATGATTGTGATAGTATGATTGTGATTGTATGATTGTGATTGTATGATTGTGATTGTATGATTGTGATTGTATGATTGTGATTGTATGATTGTATTTGGGAGATTGTATTTTGGAGATTGTAATTGTATGATTGCGATTGCATGATTGTGATTGTATGATTGTGATTGTGCGATTGAGATTGTACGATTGTGGTTGTACGATTGTGATTGTACGATTGTGATTGTATGATTATGATTGTATGATTGTGATAGTATGATTGTGATTGTAAGATTGTGATTGTATGACTGCGATTGTATGATTGCGATTGTATGATTGCGATTGTATGATTGTGATTGTATGATTGTGATTGTATGACTGTGATTGTATGATTGTGATTGTATGATTGTGATTGTATGATTAGGATTGTATGATTGTGATAGTATGATTGTGATTGTATGATTGTGATTGTATGATTGTGATTGTATGATTGTGATTGTATGATTGTGATTGTATGATTGTATTTGGGAGATTGTATTTTGGAGATTGTAATTGTATGATTGCGATTGTATGATAGTGATTGTATGATTGAGATTGTATGATTGTGATTGTATGATTGTGATTGTATGATTGTGATTGTATGATTGTGATTGTATGATTGTGATTGTATGATTGTGATTGTATGATTGTGATTGTATGATTGTGATGTATGGTTGTGATTGTATGATTGTAATTGTATGATTATGATTGTATGATTGTGATTGTATGATTGTGATTGTATGACTGTGATGGTTTGATTGTGATTGTATGATTGCGATATTATGATTGTGATTGTATGATTGTGATTGTATGATAGCGATTGTATGTTTGTGATAGTATGACTGTGATTGTATGACAGTGATTGTATGATTGTGATTGTATGATTGTGATTGTCTGATTGTGGTTGTATGATTGTGATTGTATGATTGTGATTGTATGATTGTCATTGTATGATTATGATTGTATGATTGTGATTGCATGATTTTGAATGTTTGATTGTGATTGTGTGATTGTGATTGTATGATTGTGATTGTATGATTGTGATTGTATGATTGTGATTGTATGATTGTGATTGTATGATTGTGATTGTATGATTGTGATAATATGATTGTGAATGTATGATTGTGATTGCATGTCTGTGATTGTATGATTGTGATTGTATGATTGTTGTTGTATGATTGTGATTGTATGATTCTGATAGTATGATTGTGATTGTATGATGGTGATTGTATGATTGTATTTGGGAGATTGTGATTGTATGATTGCGATTGTATGATTGAGATTGTGTGATTGTGATTGTATGATTGTGATTGTATGATTGTGATTGTATGATTGTGATTGTATGATTGTGATTGTATGATTGTGATTGTATGATTGTGACTGTATGATTGTGATTGTATGATTGTGATTGTGTGATTGCGATTGTATGATTGCGATTGTATGATTGTGATTGTATGATTGTGATTTTATGATTGTGATTGTATGACTGTGATTGTATGATTGTGATTGTCTGATTGTGGTTGTTTGATTGTGATTGTATGATGGTGATTGTATGATTGTCATTGTATGATTATGATTGTATGATTGTGATTGCATGATTGTGATAGTATGATTGTGATTGTAAGATTGTGATTGTATGACTGTGATTGTATGATTGTGATTGTATGATTGTGATTGTATGATTAGGATTGTATGATTGTGATAGTATGATTGTGATTGTATGATTGTGATTGTATGATTGTGATTGTATGATTGTGATTGTATGATTGTATTTGGGAGATTGTATTTTGGAGATTGTAATTGTATGATTGCGATTGTATGATTGTGATTGTATGATTGTGATTGTATGATTGTGATTGTATGATTGTGATTGTATGATTGTGATTGTATGATTGTGATTGTATGATTGTGATTGTATGATTGTGGTGTATGATTGTGATTGTATGATTGTAATTGTATGATTATGATTGTATGATTGTGATTGTATGATTGTGATGGTTTGATTATGATTGTATGATTGCGATATTATGATGGTGATTGTATGATTGTGATTGTATGATTGTGATAGTATGATTGTGATTGTAAGATTGTGATTGTATGACTGTGATTGTATGATTGTGATTGTATGATTGTGATTGTATGATTAGGATTGTATGATTGTGATAGTATGATTGTGATTGTATGATTGTGATTGTATGATTGTGATTGTATGATTGTGATTGTATGATTGTATTTGGGAGATTGTATTTTGGAGATTGTAATTGTATGATTGCGATTGTATGATTGTGATTGTATGATTGTGATTGTATGATTGTGATTGTATGATTGTCATTGTATGATTATGATTGTATGATTGTGATTGCATGATTTTGAATGTATGATTGTGATTGTGTGATTATGATTGTATGATTGTGATTGTATGATTGTGATTGTATGATTGTGATTGTATGATTGTGATTGTATGATTGTGATTGTATGATTGTGATAATATGATTGTGAATGTATGATTGTGATTGTATGTCTGTGATTGTATGATTGTGATTGTATGATTGTGATTGTATGATTGTCATTGTATGATTATGATTGTATGATTGTGATTGCATGATTTTGAATGTATGATTGTGATTGTGTGATTGTGATTGTGTGATTGTGATTGTGTGATTGTGATTGTGTGATTGTGATTGTATGATTGTGATTGTATGATTGTGATAGTATGATTGTGATTGTGTGATTGTGATTGTATGATTGCGATTGTATGATTGTGATTGTATGATTATGATTATATGATTGTGATTGCATGATTGTGATAGTATGATTATGATTGTATGGTTGTGACTGTATGATTGTGATGGTATGATTGCGATCGTATGATTGTGATTGTATGATTATGATTGTATGATTGTGATTGTATGATTGCGATTGTATGATTGTGATTGTATGATTGTGATTGTATGATTGTGATTGTATGATTGTGATTGTATGATTGTGACTGTATGATTGCGATTGTATGATTGTGATTGTGTGATTGCGATTGTATGATTGCGATTGTATGATTGTGATTGTATGATTGTGATTTTATGATTGTGATTGTATGACTGTGATTGTATGATTGTGATTGTATGATTGTGATTGTATGATTAGGATTGTATGATTGTGATAGTATGATTGTGATTGTATGATTGTGATTGTATGATTGTGATTGTATGATTGTGATTGTATGATTGTGATTGTATGACTGTGATTGTATGATTGTGATCGTATGATTGTGATTGTATGATTAGGATTGTATGATTGTGATTGTATGATTGTATTTGGGAGATTGTATTTTGGAGATTGTAATTGTATGATTGCGATTGTATGATTGCGATTGTATGATTGTGATTGTATGATTGTGATTGTATGATTGTGATTGTATGATTCTGATAGTATGATTGTGATTGTATGATTGAGATTGTATGACTGTGATTGTATGGTTGTGATTGTATGATTGTGGTTGTTTGATTGTGATTGTATGATGGTGATTGTATGATTGTCATTGTATGATTATGATTGTATGATTGTGATTGCATGATTGTGATTGTATGATTGTGATTGTATGATTGTGATTGTATGATTGTGATTGTATGATTGTGATTGTATGATTGTAATTGTATGATTATGATTGTATGATTGTGATTGTATGATTGTGATGGTTTGATTGTGATTGTATGATTGCGATATTATGATTGTGATTGTATGATTGTGATTGTATGATTGTGATTGTATGATTGTGATAGTATGACTGCGATTGTATGACTGTGATTGTATGATTGTGATTGTATGATTGTGATTGTCTGATTGTGGTTGTTTGATTGTGATTGTATGATGGTGATTGTATGATTGTCATTGTATGATTATGATTGTATGATTGTGATTGCATGATTGTGATTGTATGATTGAGATTGCATGATTTTGTATGTATGATTGTGATTGTATGATTGTGATTGTATGATTCTGATAGTATGATTGTGATTGTATGATTGTGATGGTATGATTGTGATTGTATGATTGTATTTGGGATATTGTATTTGGGAGATTGTAATTGTATGATTGCGATTGTATGATTGAGATTGTATGATTGTGATTGTATGATTGTGATTGTATGATTGTGATTGTATGATTGTGATAGTATGATTGTGATTGTGTGATTGTGATTGTATGATTGCGATTGTATGATTGTAATTGTATGATTATGATTGTATGATTGTGATTGTATGATTGTGATTGTATGACTATGATTGTATGGTTGTGACTGTATGATTGTCATGGTATGATTGCGATCGTATGATTGTGATTGTATGATTATGATTGTATGATTGTGATTGTATGATTGCAATTGTATGATTGTGATTGTATGATTGTGATTGTATGATTGTGATTGTATGATTGTGATTGTATGATTGTGATTGTATGATTGTGACTGTATGATTGTGATTGTATGATTGTGATTGTATGATTATGATTGTATGATTGTGATAGTATGATTGTGATTGTAAGATTGTGATTGTATGACTGTGATTGTATGATTGTGATTGTATGATTGTGATTGTATGATTAGGATTGTATGATTGTGATAGTATGATTGTGATAGTATGATTGTGATTGTATGATTGTGATTGTATGATTGTGATTGTATGACTGTGATTGTATGATTGTATTTGGGAGATTGTATTTTGGAGATTGTAATTGTATGATTGCGATTGTATGATTGTGATTGTGTGATTGTGATTGTATTATTGTGATTGTATGATTGTGATTGTATGATTGTGATTGTATGATTGTGATTGTATGATTGTGGTGTATGATTGTGATTGTATGATTGTAATTGTATGATTATGATTGTATGATTGTGATTGTATGATTGTGATGGTTTGATTATAATTGTATGGTTGCGATATTATGATTGTGATTGTATGATTGTGATTGTATGATTGTGATAGTATGATTGTGATTGTAAGATTGTGATTGTATGACTGTGATTGTATGATTGTGATTGTATGATTGTGATTGTATGATTAGGATTGTATGATTGTGATAGTATGATTGTGATTGTATGATTGTGATTGTATGATTGTGATTGTATGATTGTGATTGTATGATTGTGATTGTATGATTGTATTTGGGAGATTGTATTTTGGAGATTGTAATTGTATGATTGCGATTGCATGATTGTGATTGTATGATTGTGATTGTGCGATTGAGATTGTACGATTGTGGTTGTACGATTGTGATTGTACGATTGTGATTGTATGATTATGATTGTATGATTGTGATAGTATGATTGTGATTGTAAGATTGTGATTGTATGACTGCGATTGTATGATTGCGATTGTATGATTGCGTTTGTATGATTGTGATTGTATGATTGTGATTGTATGATTGTGATGGTTTGATTGTGATTGTATGATTGCGATATTATGATTGTGATTGTATGATTGTGATTGTATGATTGTGATTGTATGATTGTGATTGTAAGATTGTGATTGTATGATTGTGATTGTATGATTGTGATAGTATGACTGCGATTGTATGACTGTGATTGTATGATTGTGATTGTATGATTGTGATTGTCTGATTGTGGTTGTTTGATTGTGATTGTATGATGGTGATTGTATGATTGTCATTGTATGATTATGATTGTATGATTGTGATTGCATGATTGTAATTGTATGATTGCGATTGCATGATTGTGATTGTATGATTGTGATTGTGCGATTGTGATTGTATGATTGTGATTGTACGATTGTGATTGTACGATTGTGATTGTATGATTATGATTGTATGATTGTGATAGTATGATTGTGATTGTAAGATTGTGATTGTATGACTGTGATTGTATGATTGTGATTGTATGATTGTGATTGTATGATTAGGATTGTATGATTGTGATAGTATGATTGTGATTGTATGATTGTGACTGTATGATTGTGATTGTATGATTGTGATTGTGTGATTGCGATTGTATGATTGCGATTGTATGATTGTGATTGTATGATTGTGATTGTATGATTGTGATTGTATGACTGTGATTGTATGATTGTGATTGTATGATTGTGATTGTATGATTAGGATTGTATGATTGTGATAGTATGATTGTGATTGTATGATTGTGATTGTATGATTCTGATAGTATGATTGTGATTGTATGATTGTGATGGTATGATTGTGATTGTATGATTGTATTTGGGATATTGTATTTGGGAGATTGTAATTGTATGATTGCGATTGTATGATTGAGATTGTATGATTGTGATTGTATGATTGTGATTGTATGATTGTGATTGTATGATTGTGATAGTATGATTGTGATTGTGTGATTGTGATTGTATGATTGCGATTGTATGATTGTGATTGTATGATTATGATTGTATGATTGTGATTGTATGATTGTGATTGTATGATTATGATTGTATGGTTGTGACTGTATGATTGTCATGGTATGATTGCGATCGTATGATTGTGATTGTATGATTATGATTGTATGATTGTGATTGT
Source organism: Megachile rotundata (assembly GCF_050947335.1). Lineage (NCBI taxonomy): Eukaryota > Metazoa > Arthropoda > Insecta > Hymenoptera > Megachilidae > Megachile > Megachile rotundata. The sequence goes on along the minus strand of NW_027473322.1, from coordinate 1,288,649 downwards.
ATGATTGCAATTGTATGATTGTGATTGTATGATTGTGATTGTATGATTGTGATTGTATGATTGTGATTGTATGATTGTGATTGTATGATTGTGATTGTATGATTGTGACTGTATGATTGTGATTGTATGATTGTGATTGTGTGATTGTGATTGTATGATTGTCATTGTATGATTATGATTGTATGATTGTGATTGCATGATTTTGAATGTATGACTGTGATTGTATGATTGTGATTGTATGATTGTGATTGTATGATTGTGATTGTATGATTGTGATTGTATGATTGTGATTGTATGATTGTGATAATATGATTGTGAATGTATGATTGTGATTGTATGTCTGTGATGGTATGATTGTGATTGTATGATTGTGATTGTATGATTGTGATTGTATGATTCTGATAGTATGATTGTGATTGTATGATTGTAATTGGGAGATTGTATTTTGGAGATTGTAATTGTATGATTGCGATTGTATGATTGTGATTGTATGATTGTGATTGTATGATTGTGATTGTATGATTGTGATTGTATGATTGTGATTGTATGATTGTGATTGTATGATTGTGATTGTATGATTGTGATTGTATGATTGTAATTGTATGATTATGATTGTATGATTGTGATTGTATGATTGTGATGGTTTGATTGTGATTGTATGATTGCGATATTATGATTGTGATTGTATGATTGTGATTGTATGATTGTGATTGTATGATTGTGATAGTATGACTGCGATTGTATGACTGTGATTGTATGATTGCGATTGTATGATTGTGATTGTCTGATTGTGGTTGTTTGATTGTGATTGTATGATGGTGATTGCATGATTGTCATTGTATGATTATGATTGTATGATTGTGATTGCATGATTGTGATTGTATGATTGAGATTGCATGGTTTTGTATGTATTATTGTGATTGTATGATTGTGATTGTATGATTGTGATAGTATGATTGTGATAATATGATTGTGAATGTATGATTGTGATTGTATGTCTGTGATTGTATGATTGTGATTGTATGATTGTGATTGTATGATTGTGATTGTATGATTGTGATTGTATGGTTCTGATAGTATGACTGTGATTGTATGATTGTGATTGTATGATTGTGATTGTATGATTGTATTTGGGAGATTGTATTTTGGAGATTGTAATTGTATGATTGCGATTGCATGATTGTGATTGTATGATTGTGATTGTGCGATTGTGATTGTACGATTGTGATTGTACGATTGTGATTGTACGATTGTGATTGTATGATTATGATTGTATGATTGTGATAGTATGATTGTGATTGTAAGATTGTGATTGTATGACTGTGATTGTATGATTGTGATTGTATGATTGTGATTGTATGATTAGGATTGTATGATTGTGATAGTATGATTGTGATTGTATGATTGTGACTGTATGGTTGTGATTGTATGATTGTGATTGTGTGATTGCGATTGTATGATTGCGATTGTATGATTGTGATTGTATGATTGTGATTGTATGATTGTGATTGTATGACTGTGATTGTATGATTGGGATTGTATGATTGTGATTGTATGATTAGGATTGTATGATTGTGATAGTATGATTGTGATTGTATGATTGTGATTGTATGATTCTGATAGTATGATTGTGATTGTATGATTGTGATGGTATGATTGTGATTGTATGATTGTATTTGGGATATTGTATTTGGGAGATTGTAATTGTATGATTGCGATTGTATGATTGAGATTGTATGATTGTGATTGTATGATTGTGATTGTATGATTGTGATTGTATGATTGTGGTAGTATGATTGTGATTGTATGATTGTGATTGTATGATTGTGATTGTATGATTGTGATAATATGATTGTGAATGTATGATTGCGATTGTATGTCTGTGATTGTATGATTGTGATTGTATGATTGTGATTGTATGATTGTGATTGTATGATTCTGATAGTATGATTGTGATTGTATGATTGTGATTGTATGATTGTATTTGGGAGATTGTATTTGGCAGATTGTAATTGTATGATTGCGATTGTATGATTGAGATTGTGTGATTATGATTGTATGATTGTGATTGTATGATTGTGATTGTATGATTGTGATTGTATGATTGTGATTGTATGATTGTGATTGTATGATTGTGACTGTATGATTGTGATTGTATGATTGTGATTGTATGATTATGATTGTATGATTGTGATAGTATGATTGTGATTGTAAGATTGTGATTGTATGACTGTGATTGTATGATTGTGATTGTATGATTGTGATTGTATGATTAGGATTGTATGATTGTGATAGTATGATTGTGATAGTATGATTGTGATTGTATGATTGTGATTGTATGACTGTGTTTGTATGATTGTATTTGGGAGATTGTATTTTGGAGATTGTAATTGTATGATTGCGATTGTATGATTGTGATTGTATGATTGTGATTGTATTATTGTGATTGTATGATTGTGATTGTATGATTGTGATTGTATGATTGTGATTGTATGATTGTGGTGTATGATTGTGATTGTATGATTGTAATTGTATGATTATGATTGTATGATTGTGATTGTATGATTGTGATGGTTTGATTATGATTGTATGGTTGCGATATTATGATTGTGATTGTATGATTGTGATTGTATGATTGTGATTGTATGATTGTGATAGTATGATTGTGATTGTAAGATTGTGATTGTATGACTGTGATTGTATGATTGTGATTGTATGATTGTGATTGTATGATTAGGATTGTATGATTGTGATAGTATGATTGTGATTGTATGATTGTGATTGTATGATTGTGATTGTATGATTGTGATTGTATGATTGTGATTGTATGATTGTGATTGTATGATTGTGATTGTATGATTGTATTTGGGAGATTGTAATTGTATGATTGCGATTGCATGATTGTGATTGTATGATTGTGATTGTGCGATTGTGATTGTACGATTGTGGTTGTACGATTGTGATTGTACGATTGTGATTGTATGATTATGATTGTATGATTGTGATAGTATGATTGTGATTGTAAGATTGTGATTGTATGACTGCGATTGTATGATTGCGATTGTATGATTGCGATTGTATTATTGTGATTGTATGATTGTGATTGTATGACTGTGATTGTATGATTGTGATTGTATGATTGTGATTGTATGATTAGGATTGTATGATTGTGATAGTATGATTGTGATTGTATGATTGTGATTGTATGATTGTGATTGTATGATTGTGATTGTATGATTGTGATTGTATGATTGTGATTGTATGATTGTGATTGTATGATTAGGATTGTATGATTGTGATAGTATGATTGTGATTGTATGATTGTGATTGTATGATTGTGATTGTATGATTGTGATTGTATGATTGTATTTGGGAGATTGTATTTTGGAGATTGTAATTGTATGATTGCGATTGTATGATTGTGATTGTATGATTGAGATTGTATGATTGTGATTGTATGATTGTGATTGTATGATTGTGATTGTATGATTGTGATTGTATGATTGTGATTGTATGATTGTGATTGTATGATTGTGATTGTATGATTGTGATTGTATGATTGTGGTGTATGATTGTGATTGTATGATTGTAATTGTATGATTATGATTGTATGATTGTGATTGTATGATTGTGATGGTTTGATTATGATTGTATGATTGCGATATTATGATGGTGATTGTATGATTGTGATTGTATGATTGTGATAGTATGATTGTGATTGTAAGATTGTGATTGTATGACTGTGATTGTATGATTGTGATTGTATGATTGTGATTGTATGATTAGGATTGTATGATTGTGATAGTATGATTGTGATTGTATGATTGTGATTGTATGATTGTGATTGTATGATTGTGATTGTATGATTGTATTTGGGAGATTGTATTTTGGAGATTGTAATTGTATGATTGCGATTGTATGATTGTGATTGTATGATTGTGATTGCATGATTGTGATTGTATGATTGTCATTGTATGATTATGATTGTATGATTGTGATTGCATGATTTTGAATGTATGATTGTGATTGTGTGATTATGATTGTATGATTGTGATTGTATGATTGTGATTGTATGATTGTGATTGTATGATTGTGATTGTATGATTGTGATTGTATGATTGTGATTGTATGATTGTGATAATATGATTGTGAATGTATGATTGTGATTGTATGTCTGTGATTGTATGATTGTGATTGTATGATTGTGATTGTATGATTGTGATTGTATGATTGTCATTGTATGATTATGATTGTATGATTGTGATTGCATGATTTTGAATGTATGATTGTGATTGTGTGATTGTGATTGTGTGATTGTGATTGTATGATTGTGATTGTATGATTGTGATAGTATGATTGTGATTGTGTGATTGTGATTGTATGATTGCGATTGTATGATTGTGATTGTATGATTATGATTATATGATTGTGATTGCATGATTGTGATAGTATGATTATGATTGTATGGTTGTGACTGTATGATTGTGATGGTATGATTGCGATCGTATGATTGTGATTGTATGATTATGATTGTATGATTGTGATTGTATGATTGCGATTGTATGATTGTGATTGTATGATTGTGATTGTATGATTGTGATTGTATGATTGTGATTGTATGATTGTGACTGTATGATTGTGATTGTATGATTGTGATTGTGTGATTGCGATTGTATGATTGCGATTGTATGATTGTGATTGTATGATTGTGATTTTATGATTGTGATTGTATGACTGTGATTGTATGATTGTGATTGTATGATTGTGATTGTATGATTAGGATTGTATGATTGTGATAGTATGATTGTGATTGTATGATTGTGATTGTATGATTGTGATTGTATGATTGTGATTGTATGATTGTGATTGTATGACTGTGATTGTATGATTGTGATCGTATGATTGTGATTGTATGATTAGGATTGTATGATTGTGATTGTATGATTGTATTTGGGAGATTGTATTTTGGAGATTGTAATTGTATGATTGCGATTGTATGATTGCGATTGTATGATTGTGATTGTATGATTGTGATTGTATGATTGTGATTGTATGATTCTGATAGTATGATTGTGATTGTATGATTGAGATTGTATGACTGTGATTGTATGGTTGTGATTGTATGATTGTGGTTGTTTGATTGTGATTGTATGATGGTGATTGTATGATTGTCATTGTATGATTATGATTGTATGATTGTGATTGCATGATTGTGATTGTATGATTGTGATTGTATGATTGTGATTGTATGATTGTGATTGTATGATTGTGATTGTATGATTGTAATTGTATGATTATGATTGTATGATTGTGATTGTATGATTGTGATGGTTTGATTGTGATTGTATGATTGCGATATTATGATTGTGATTGTATGATTGTGATTGTATGATTGTGATTGTATGATTGTGATAGTATGACTGCGATTGTATGACTGTGATTGTATGATTGTGATTGTATGATTGTGATTGTCTGATTGTGGTTGTTTGATTGTGATTGTATGATGGTGATTGTATGATTGTCATTGTATGATTATGATTGTATGATTGTGATTGCATGATTGTGCTTGTATGATTGAGATTGCATGATTTTGTATGTATGATTGTGATTGTATGATTGTGATTGTATGATTCTGATAGTATGATTGTGATTGTATGATTGTGATGGTATGATTGTGATTGTATGATTGTATTTGGGATATTGTATTTGGGAGATTGTAATTGTATGATTGCGATTGTATGATTGAGATTGTATGATTGTGATTGTATGATTGTGATTGTATGATTGTGATTGTATGATTGTGATAGTATGATTGTGATTGTGTGATTGTGATTGTATGATTGCGATTGTATGATTGTAATTGTATGATTATGATTGTATGATTGTGATTGTATGATTGTGATTGTATGACTATGATTGTATGGTTGTGACTGTATGATTGTCATGGTATGATTGCGATCGTATGATTGTGATTGTATGATTATGATTGTATGATTGTGATTGTATGATTGCAATTGTATGATTGTGATTGTATGATTGTGATTGTATGATTGTGATTGTATGATTGTGATTGTATGATTGTGATTGTATGATTGTGACTGTATGATTGTGATTGTATGATTGTGATTGTATGATTATGATTGTATGATTGTGATAGTATGATTGTGATTGTAAGATTGTGATTGTATGACTGTGATTGTATGATTGTGATTGTATGATTGTGATTGTATGATTAGGATTGTATGATTGTGATAGTATGATTGTGATAGTATGATTGTGATTGTATGATTGTGATTGTATGATTGTGATTGTATGACTGTGATTGTATGATTGTATTTGGGAGATTGTATTTTGGAGATTGTAATTGTATGATTGCGATTGTATGATTGTGATTGTATGATTGTGATTGTATTATTGTGATTGTATGATTGTGATTGTATGATTGTGATTGTATGATTGTGATTGTATGATTGTGGTGTATGATTGTGATTGTATGATTGTAATTGTATGATTATGATTGTATGATTGTGATTGTATGATTGTGATGGTTTGATTATAATTGTATGGTTGCGATATTATGATTGTGATTGTATGATTGTGATTGTATGATTGTGATAGTATGATTGTGATTGTAAGATTGTGATTGTATGACTGTGATTGTATGATTGTGATTGTATGATTGTGATTGTATGGTTAGGATTGTATGATTGTGATAGTATGATTGTGATTGTATGATTGTGATTGTATGATTGTGATTGTATGATTGTAATTGTATGATTATGATTGTATGATTGTGATTGTATGATTGTGATTGTATGATTATGATTGTATGGTTGTGACTGTATGATTGTCATGGTATGATTGCGATCGTATGATTGTGATGGTATGATTATGATTGTATGATTGTGATTGTATGATTGCAATTGTATGATTGTGATTGTATGATTGTGATTGTATGATTGTGATTGTCTGATTGTGGTTGTTTGATTGTGATTGTATGATGGTGATTGTATGATTGTCATTGTATGATTATGATTGTATGATTGTGATTGCATGATTGTGATTGTATGATTGAGATTGCATGATTTTGTATGTATTATTGTGATTGTATGATTGTGATAGTATGATTGTGATAATATGATTGTGAATGTATGATTGTGATTGTATGTCTGTGATTGTATGATTGTGATTGTATGATTGTGATTGTATGATTGTGATTGTATGATTCTGATAGTATGACTGTGATTGTATGATTGTGATTGTATGATTGTGATTGTATGATTGTATTTGGGAGATTGTATTTTGGAGATTGTAATTGTATGATTGCGATTGCATGATTGTGATTGTATGATTGTGATTGTGCGATTGTGATTGTACGATTGTGATTGTACGATTGTGATTGTACGATTGTGATTGTATGATTATGATTGTATGATTGTGATAGTATGATTGTGATTGTAAGATTGTGATTGTATGACTGTGATTGTATGATTGTGATTGTATGATTGTGATTGTATGATTAGGATTGTATGATTGTGATAGTATGATTGTGATTGTATGATTGTGACTGTATGATTGTGATTGTATGATTGTGATTGTGTGATTGCGATTGTATGATTGTGATTTTATGATTGTGATTGTATGATTATGATTGTATGATTGTGATTGTATGATTGTGATTGTATGATTATGATTGTATGGTTGTGACTGTATGATTGTCATGGTATGATTGCGATCGTATGATTGTGATGGTATGATTATGATTGTATGATTGTGATTGTATGATTGCAATTGTATGATTGTGATTGTATGATTGTGATTGTATGATTGTGATTGTATGATTGTGATTGTATGATTGTGATTGTATGATTGTGACTGTATGATTGTGATTGTATGATTGTGATTGTATGATTATGATTGTATGATTGTGATAGTATGATTGTGATTGTAAGATTGTGATTGTATGACTGTGATTGTATGATTGTGATTGTATGACTGTGATTGTATGATTGTATTTGGGAGATTGTATTTTGGAGATTGTAATTGTATGATTGCGATTGTATGATTGTGATAGTATGATTGTGATTGTAAGATTGTGATTGTATGACTGTGATTGTATGATTGTGATTGTATGATTGTGGTGTATGATTGTGATTGTATGATTGTAATTGTATGATTATGATTGTATGACTGTGATTGTATGATTGTGATTGTATGATTGTGATTGTATGATTGTGATTGTATGATTAGGATTGTATGATTGTGATAGTATGATTGTGATTGTATGATTGTGATTGTATGATTGTGATTGTATGATTGTGATTGTATGATTGTATTTGGGAGATTGTATTTTGGAGATTGTAATTGTATGATTGCGATTGTATGATTGTGATTGTATGATTGTGATTGTATGATTGTGATTGTATGATTGTCATTGTATGATTATGATTGTATGATTGTGATTGCATGATTTTGAATGTATGATTGTGATTGTGTGATTATGATTGTATGATTGTGATTGTATGATTGTGATTGTATGATTGTGATTGTATGATTGTGATTGTATGATTGTGATTGTATGATTGTGATAATATGATTGTGAATGTATGATTGTGATTGTATGTCTGTGATTGTATGATTGTGATTGTATGATTGTGATTGTATGATTGTCATTGTATGATTATGATTGTATGATTGTGATTGCATGATTTTGAATGTATGATTGTGATTGTGTGATTGTGATTGTGTGATTGTGATTGTGTGATTGTGATTGTATAATTGTGATTGTATGATTGTGATAGTATGATTGTGATTGTGTGATTGTGATTGTATGATTGCGATTGTATGATTGTGATTGTATGATTATGATTATATGATTGTGATTGCATGATTGTGATAGTATGATTATGATTGTATGGTTGTGACTGTATGATTGTGATGGTATGATTGCGATCGTATGATTGTGATTGTATGATTATGATTGTATGATTGTGATTGTATGATTGCGATTGTATGATTGTGATTGTATGATTGTGATTGTATGATTGTGATTGTATGATTGTGATTGTATGATTGTGACTGTATGATTGTGATTGTATGATTGTGATTGTGTGATTGCGATTGTATGATTGCGATTGTATGATTGTGATTGTATGATTGTGATTTTATGATTGTGATTGTATGACTGTGATTGTATGATTGTGATTGTATGATTGTGATTGTATGATTAGGATTGTATGATTGTGATAGTATGATTGTGATTGTATGATTGTGATTGTATGATTGTGATTGTATGATTGTGATTGTATGATTGTGATTGTATGACTGTGATTGTATGATTGTGATCGTATGATTGTGATTGTATGATTAGGATTGTATGATTGTGATTGTATGATTGTATTTGGGAGATTGTATTTTGGAGATTGTAATTGTATGATTGCGATTGTATGATTGCGATTGTATGATTGTGATTGTATGATTGTGATTGTATGATTGTGATTGTATGATTCTGATAGTATGATTGTGATTGTATGATTGAGATTGTATGACTGTGATTGTATGGTTGTGATTGTATGATTGTGGTTGTTTGATTGTGATTGTATGATGGTGATTGTATGATTGTCATTGTATGATTATGATTGTATGATTGTGATTGCATGATTGTGATTGTATGATTGTGATTGTATGATTGTGATTGTATGATTGTGATTGTATGATTGTGATTGTATGATTGTAATTGTATGATTATGATTGTATGATTGTGATTGTATGATTGTGATGGTTTGATTGTGATTGTATGATTGCGATATTATGATTGTGATTGTATGATTGTGATTGTATGATTGTGATTGTATGATTGTGATAGTATGACTGCGATTGTATGACTGTGATTGTATGATTGTGATTGTATGATTGTGATTGTCTGATTGTGGTTGTTTGATTGTGATTGTATGATGGTGATTGTATGATTGTCATTGTATGATTATGATTGTATGATTGTGATTGCATGATTGTGATTGTATGATTGAGATTGCATGATTTTGTATGTATGATTGTGATTGTATGATTGTGATTGTATGTTTCTGATAGTATGATTGTGATTGTATGATTGTGATGGTATGATTGTGATTGTATGATTGTATTTGGGATATTGTATTTGGGAGATTGTAATTGTATGATTGCGATTGTATGATTGAGATTGTATGATTGTGATTGTATGATTGTGATTGTATGATTGTGATTGTATGATTGTGATAGTATGATTGTGATTGTGTGATTGTGATTGTATGATTGCGATTGTATGATTGTAATTGTATGATTATGATTGTATGATTGTGATTGTATGATTGTGATTGTATGACTATGATTGTATGGTTGTGACTGTATGATTGTCATGGTATGATTGCGATCGTATGATTGTGATTGTATGATTATGATTGTATGATTGTGATTGTATGATTGCAATTGTATGATTGTGATTGTATGATTGTGATTGTATGATTGTGATTGTATGATTGTGATTGTATGATTGTGATTGTATGATTGTGACTGTATGATTGTGATTGTATGATTGTGATTGTATGATTATGATTGTATGATTGTGATAGTATGATTGTGATTGTAAGATTGTGATTGTATGACTGTGATTGTATGATTGTGATTGTATGATTGTGATTGTATGATTAGGATTGTATGATTGTGATAGTATGATTGTGATAGTATGATTGTGATTGTATGATTGTGATTGTATGATTGTGATTGTATGACTGTGATTGTATGATTGTATTTGGGAGATTGTATTTTGGAGATTGTAATTGTATGATTGCGATTGTATGATTGTGATTGTATGATTGTGATTGTATTATTGTGATTGTATGATTGTGATTGTATGATTGTGATTGTATGATTGTGATTGTATGATTGTGGTGTATGATTGTGATTGTATGATTGTAATTGTATGATTATGATTGTATGATTGTGATTGTATGATTGTGATGGTTTGATTATAATTGTATGGTTGCGATATTATGATTGTGATTGTATGATTGTGATTGTATGATTGTGATAGTATGATTGTGATTGTAAGATTGTGATTGTATGACTGTGATTGTATGATTGTGATTGTATGATTGTGATTGTATGATTAGGATTGTATGATTGTGATAGTATGATTGTGATTGTATGATTGTGATTGTATGATTGTGATTGTATGATTGTGATTGTATGATTGTGATTGTATGATTGTATTTGGGAGATTGTATTTTGGAGATTGTAATTGTATGATTGCGATTGCATGATTGTGATTGTATGATTGTGATTGTGCGATTGAGATTGTACGATTGTGGTTGTACGATTGTGATTGTACGATTGTGATTGTATGATTATGATTGTATGATTGTGATAGTATGATTGTGATTGTAAGATTGTGATTGTATGACTGCGATTGTATGATTGCGATTGTATGATTGCGATTGTATGATTGTGATTGTATGATTGTGATTGTATGACTGTGATTGTATGATTGTGATTGTATGATTGTGATTGTATGATTAGGATTGTATGATTGTGATAGTATGATTGTGATTGTATGATTGTGATTGTATGATTGTGATTGTATGATTGTGATTGTATGATTGTGATTGTATGATTGTATTTGGGAGATTGTATTTTGGAGATTGTAATTGTATGATTGCGATTGTATGATAGTGATTGTATGATTGAGATTGTATGATTGTGATTGTATGATTGTGATTGTATGATTGTGATTGTATGATTGTGATTGTATGATTGTGATTGTATGATTGTGATTGTATGATTGTGATTGTATGATTGTGATGTATGGTTGTGATTGTATGATTGTAATTGTATGATTATGATTGTATGATTGTGATTGTATGATTGTGATTGTATGACTGTGATGGTTTGATTGTGATTGTATGATTGCGATATTATGATTGTGATTGTATGATTGTGATTGTATGATAGCGATTGTATGTTTGTGATAGTATGACTGTGATTGTATGACAGTGATTGTATGATTGTGATTGTATGATTGTGATTGTCTGATTGTGGTTGTATGATTGTGATTGTATGATTGTGATTGTATGATTGTGATAGTATGATTGTGATTGTAAGATTGTGATTGTATGACTGTGATTGTATGATTGTGATTGTATGATTGTGATTGTATGATTAGGATTGTATGATTGTGATAGTATGATTGTGATTGTATGATTGTGATTGTATGATTGTGATTGTATGATTGTGATTGTATGATTGTATTTGGGAGATTGTATTTTGGAGATTGTAATTGTATGATTGCGATTGTATGATTGTGATTGTATGATTGTGATTGCATGATTGTGATTGTATGATTGTCATTGTATGATTATGATTGTATGATTGTGATTGCATGATTTTGAATGTATGATTGTGATTGTGTGATTATGATTGTATGATTGTGATTGTATGATTGTGATTGTATGATTGTGATTGTATGATTGTGATTGTATGATTGTGATTGTATGATTGTGATTGTATGATTGTGATAATATGATTGTGAATGTATGATTGTGATTGTATGTCTGTGATTGTATGATTGTGATTGTATGATTGTGATTGTATGATTGTGATTGTATGATTGTCATTGTATGATTATGATTGTATGATTGTGATTGCATGATTTTGAATGTATGATTGTGATTGTGTGATTGTGATTGTGTGATTGTGATTGTATGATTGTGATTGTATGATTGTGATAGTATGATTGTGATTGTGTGATTGTGATTGTATGATTGCGATTGTATGATTGTGATTGTATGATTATGATTATATGATTGTGATTGCATGATTGTGATAGTATGATTATGATTGTATGGTTGTGACTGTATGATTGTGATGGTATGATTGCGATCGTATGATTGTGATTGTATGATTATGATTGTATGATTGTGATTGTATGATTGCGATTGTATGATTGTGATTGTATGATTGTGATTGTATGATTGTGATTGTATGATTGTGATTGTATGATTGTGACTGTATGATTGTGATTGTATGATTGTGATTGTGTGATTGCGATTGTATGATTGCGATTGTATGATTGTGATTGTATGATTGTGATTTTATGATTGTGATTGTATGACTGTGATTGTATGATTGTGATTGTATGATTGTGATTGTATGATTAGGATTGTATGATTGTGATAGTATGATTGTGATTGTATGATTGTGATTGTATGATTGTGATTGTATGATTGTGATTGTATGATTGTGATTGTATGACTGTGATTGTATGATTGTGATCGTATGATTGTGATTGTATGATTAGGATTGTATGATTGTGATTGTATGATTGTATTTGGGAGATTGTATTTTGGAGATTGTAATTGTATGATTGCGATTGTATGATTGCGATTGTATGATTGTGATTGTATGATTGTGATTGTATGATTGTGATTGTATGATTCTGATAGTATGATTGTGATTGTATGATTGAGATTGTATGACTGTGATTGTATGGTTGTGATTGTATGATTGTGGTTGTTTGATTGTGATTGTATGATGGTGATTGTATGATTGTCATTGTATGATTATGATTGTATGATTGTGATTGCATGATTGTGATTGTATGATTGTGATTGTATGATTGTGATTGTATGATTGTGATTGTATGATTGTGATTGTATGATTGTAATTGTATGATTATGATTGTATGATTGTGATTGTATGATTGTGATGGTTTGATTGTGATTGTATGATTGCGATATTATGATTGTGATTGTATGATTGTGATTGTATGATTGTGATTGTATGATTGTGATAGTATGACTGCGATTGTATGACTGTGATTGTATGATTGTGATTGTATGATTGTGATTGTCTGATTGTGGTTGTTTGATTGTGATTGTATGATGGTGATTGTATGATTGTCATTGTATGATTATGATTGTATGATTGTGATTGCATGATTGTGCTTGTATGATTGAGATTGCATGATTTTGTATGTATGATTGTGATTGTATGATTGTGATTGTATGATTCTGATAGTATGATTGTGATTGTATGATTGTGATGGTATGATTGTGATTGTATGATTGTATTTGGGATATTGTATTTGGGAGATTGTAATTGTATGATTGCGATTGTATGATTGAGATTGTATGATTGTGATTGTATGATTGTGATTGTATGATTGTGATTGTATGATTGTGATAGTATGATTGTGATTGTGTGATTGTGATTGTATGATTGCGATTGTATGATTGTAATTGTATGATTATGATTGTATGATTGTGATTGTATGATTGTGATTGTATGACTATGATTGTATGGTTGTGACTGTATGATTGTCATGGTATGATTGCGATCGTATGATTGTGATTGTATGATTATGATTGTATGATTGTGATTGTATGATTGCAATTGTATGATTGTGATTGTATGATTGTGATTGTATGATTGTGATTGTATGATTGTGATTGTATGATTGTGATTGTATGATTGTGACTGTATGATTGTGATTGTATGATTGTGATTGTATGATTATGATTGTATGATTGTGATAGTATGATTGTGATTGTAAGATTGTGATTGTATGACTGTGATTGTATGATTGTGATTGTATGATTGTGATTGTATGATTAGGATTGTATGATTGTGATAGTATGATTGTGATAGTATGATTGTGATTGTATGATTGTGATTGTATGATTGTGATTGTATGACTGTGATTGTATGATTGTATTTGGGAGATTGTATTTTGGAGATTGTAATTGTATGATTGCGATTGTATGATTGTGATTGTATGATTGTGATTGTATTATTGTGATTGTATGATTGTGATTGTATGATTGTGATTGTATGATTGTGATTGTATGATTGTGGTGTATGATTGTGATTGTATGATTGTAATTGTATGATTATGATTGTATGATTGTGATTGTATGATTGTGATGGTTTGATTATAATTGTATGGTTGCGATATTATGATTGTGATTGTATGATTGTGATTGTATGATTGTGATAGTATGATTGTGATTGTAAGATTGTGATTGTATGACTGTGATTGTATGATTGTGATTGTATGATTGTGATTGTATGGTTAGGATTGTATGATTGTGATAGTATGATTGTGATTGTATGATTGTGATTGTATGATTGTGATTGTATGATTGTAATTGTATGATTATGATTGTATGATTGTGATTGTATGATTGTGATTGTATGATTATGATTGTATGGTTGTGACTGTATGATTGTCATGGTATGATTGCGATCGTATGATTGTGATGGTATGATTATGATTGTATGATTGTGATTGTATGATTGCAATTGTATGATTGTGATTGTATGATTGTGATTGTATGATTGTGATTGTCTGATTGTGGTTGTTTGATTGTGATTGTATGATGGTGATTGTATGATTGTCATTGTATGATTATGATTGTATGATTGTGATTGCATGATTGTGATTGTATGATTGAGATTGCATGATTTTGTATGTATTATTGTGATTGTATGATTGTGATAGTATGATTGTGATAATATGATTGTGAATGTATGATTGTGATTGTATGTCTGTGATTGTATGATTGTGATTGTATGATTGTGATTGTATGATTGTGATTGTATGATTCTGATAGTATGACTGTGATTGTATGATTGTGATTGTATGATTGTGATTGTATGATTGTATTTGGGAGATTGTATTTTGGAGATTGTAATTGTATGATTGCGATTGCATGATTGTGATTGTATGATTGTGATTGTGCGATTGTGATTGTACGATTGTGATTGTACGATTGTGATTGTACGATTGTGATTGTATGATTATGATTGTATGATTGTGATAGTATGATTGTGATTGTAAGATTGTGATTGTATGACTGTGATTGTATGATTGTGATTGTATGATTGTGATTGTATGATTAGGATTGTATGATTGTGATAGTATGATTGTGATTGTATGATTGTGACTGTATGATTGTGATTGTATGATTGTGATTGTGTGATTGCGATTGTATGATTGTGATTTTATGATTGTGATTGTATGATTATGATTGTATGATTGTGATTGTATGATTGTGATTGTATGATTATGATTGTATGGTTGTGACTGTATGATTGTCATGGTATGATTGCGATCGTATGATTGTGATGGTATGATTATGATTGTATGATTGTGATTGTATGATTGCAATTGTATGATTGTGATTGTATGATTGTGATTGTATGATTGTGATTGTATGATTGTGATTGTATGATTGTGATTGTATGATTGTGACTGTATGATTGTGATTGTATGATTGTGATTGTATGATTATGATTGTATGATTGTGATAGTATGATTGTGATTGTAAGATTGTGATTGTATGACTGTGATTGTATGATTGTGATTGTATGACTGTGATTGTATGATTGTATTTGGGAGATTGTATTTTGGAGATTGTAATTGTATGATTGCGATTGTATGATTGTGATAGTATGATTGTGATTGTAAGATTGTGATTGTATGACTGTGATTGTATGATTGTGATTGTATGATTGTGGTGTATGATTGTGATTGTATGATTGTAATTGTATGATTATGATTGTATGACTGTGATTGTATGATTGTGATTGTATGATTGTGATTGTATGATTGTGATTGTATGATTAGGATTGTATGATTGTGATAGTATGATTGTGATTGTATGATTGTGATTGTATGATTGTGATTGTATGATTGTGATTGTATGATTGTATTTGGGAGATTGTATTTTGGAGATTGTAATTGTATGATTGCGATTGTATGATTGTGATTGTATGATTGTGATTGTATGATTGTGATTGTATGATTGTCATTGTATGATTATGATTGTATGATTGTGATTGCATGATTTTGAATGTATGATTGTGATTGTGTGATTATGATTGTATGATTGTGATTGTATGATTGTGATTGTATGATTGTGATTGTATGATTGTGATTGTATGATTGTGATTGTATGATTGTGATAATATGATTGTGAATGTATGATTGTGATTGTATGTCTGTGATTGTATGATTGTGATTGTATGATTGTGATTGTATGATTGTCATTGTATGATTATGATTGTATGATTGTGATTGCATGATTTTGAATGTATGATTGTGATTGTGTGATTGTGATTGTGTGATTGTGATTGTGTGATTGTGATTGTATAATTGTGATTGTATGATTGTGATAGTATGATTGTGATTGTGTGATTGTGATTGTATGATTGCGATTGTATGATTGTGATTGTATGATTATGATTATATGATTGTGATTGCATGATTGTGATAGTATGATTATGATTGTATGGTTGTGACTGTATGATTGTGATGGTATGATTGCGATCGTATGATTGTGATTGTATGATTATGATTGTATGATTGTGATTGTATGATTGCGATTGTATGATTGTGATTGTATGATTGTGATTGTATGATTGTGATTGTATGATTGTGATTGTATGATTGTGACTGTATGATTGTGATTGTATGATTGTGATTGTGTGATTGCGATTGTATGATTGCGATTGTATGATTGTGATTGTATGATTGTGATTTTATGATTGTGATTGTATGACTGTGATTGTATGATTGTGATTGTATGATTGTGATTGTATGATTAGGATTGTATGATTGTGATAGTATGATTGTGATTGTATGATTGTGATTGTATGATTGTGATTGTATGATTGTGATTGTATGATTGTGATTGTATGACTGTGATTGTATGATTGTGATCGTATGATTGTGATTGTATGATTAGGATTGTATGATTGTGATTGTATGATTGTATTTGGGAGATTGTATTTTGGAGATTGTAATTGTATGATTGCGATTGTATGATTGCGATTGTATGATTGTGATTGTATGATTGTGATTGTATGATTGTGATTGTATGATTCTGATAGTATGATTGTGATTGTATGATTGAGATTGTATGACTGTGATTGTATGGTTGTGATTGTATGATTGTGGTTGTTTGATTGTGATTGTATGATGGTGATTGTATGATTGTCATTGTATGATTATGATTGTATGATTGTGATTGCATGATTGTGATTGTATGATTGTCATTGTATGATTGTGATTGTATGATTGTGATTGTATGATTGTGATTGTATGATTGTAATTGTATGATTATGATTGTATGATTGTGATTGTATGATTGTGATGGTTTGATTGTGATTGTATGATTGCGATATTATGATTGTGATTGTATGATTGTGATTGTATGATTGTGATTGTATGATTGTGATAGTATGACTGCGATTGTATGACTGTGATTGTATGATTGTGATTGTATGATTGTGATTGTCTGATTGTGGTTGTTTGATTGTGATTGTATGATGGTGATTGTATGATTGTCATTGTATGATTATGATTGTATGATTGTGATTGCATGATTGTGATTGTATGATTGAGATTGCATGATTTTGTATGTATGATTGTGATTGTATGATTGTGATTGTATGTTTCTGATAGTATGATTGTGATTGTATGATTGTGATGGTATGATTGTGATTGTATGATTGTATTTGGGATATTGTATTTGGGAGATTGTAATTGTATGATTGCGATTGTATGATTGAGATTGTATGATTGTGATTGTATGATTGTGATTGTATGATTGTGATTGTATGATTGTGATAGTATGATTGTGATTGTGTGATTGTGATTGTATGATTGCGATTGTATGATTGTAATTGTATGATTATGATTGTATGATTGTGATTGTATGATTGTGATTGTATGACTATGATTGTATGGTTGTGACTGTATGATTGTCATGGTATGATTGCGATCGTATGATTGTGATTGTATGATTATGATTGTATGATTGTGATTGTATGATTGCAATTGTATGATTGTGATTGTATGATTGTGATTGTATGATTGTGATTGTATGATTGTGATTGTATGATTGTGATTGTATGATTGTGACTGTATGATTGTGATTGTATGATTGTGATTGTATGATTATGATTGTATGATTGTGATAGTATGATTGTGATTGTAAGATTGTGATTGTATGACTGTGATTGTATGATTGTGATTGTATGATTGTGATTGTATGATTAGGATTGTATGATTGTGATAGTATGATTGTGATAGTATGATTGTGATTGTATGATTGTGATTGTATGATTGTGATTGTATGACTGTGATTGTATGATTGTATTTGGGAGATTGTATTTTGGAGATTGTAATTGTATGATTGCGATTGTATGATTGTGATTGTATGATTGTGATTGTATTATTGTGATTGTATGATTGTGATTGTATGATTGTGATTGTATGATTGTGATTGTATGATTGTGGTGTATGATTGTGATTGTATGATTGTAATTGTATGATTATGATTGTATGATTGTGATTGTATGATTGTGATGGTTTGATTATAATTGTATGGTTGCGATATTATGATTGTGATTGTATGATTGTGATTGTATGATTGTGATAGTATGATTGTGATTGTAAGATTGTGATTGTATGACTGTGATTGTATGATTGTGATTGTATGATTGTGATTGTATGATTAGGATTGTATGATTGTGATAGTATGATTGTGATTGTATGATTGTGATTGTATGATTGTGATTGTATGATTGTGATTGTATGATTGTGATTGTATGATTGTATTTGGGAGATTGTATTTTGGAGATTGTAATTGTATGATTGCGATTGCATGATTGTGATTGTATGATTGTGATTGTGCGATTGAGATTGTACGATTGTGGTTGTACGATTGTGATTGTACGATTGTGATTGTATGATTATGATTGTATGATTGTGATAGTATGATTGTGATTGTAAGATTGTGATTGTATGACTGCGATTGTATGATTGCGATTGTATGATTGCGATTGTATGATTGTGATTGTATGATTGTGATTGTATGACTGTGATTGTATGATTGTGATTGTATGATTGTGATTGTATGATTAGGATTGTATGATTGTGATAGTATGATTGTGATTGTATGATTGTGATTGTATGATTGTGATTGTATGATTGTGATTGTATGATTGTGATTGTATGATTGTATTTGGGAGATTGTATTTTGGAGATTGTAATTGTATGATTGCGATTGTATGATAGTGATTGTATGATTGAGATTGTATGATTGTGATTGTATGATTGTGATTGTATGATTGTGATTGTATGATTGTGATTGTATGATTGTGATTGTATGATTGTGATTGTATGATTGTGATTGTATGATTGTGATGTATGGTTGTGATTGTATGATTGTAATTGTATGATTATGATTGTATGATTGTGATTGTATGATTGTGATTGTATGACTGTGATGGTTTGATTGTGATTGTATGATTGCGATATTATGATTGTGATTGTATGATTGTGATTGTATGATAGCGATTGTATGTTTGTGATAGTATGACTGTGATTGTATGACAGTGATTGTATGATTGTGATTGTATGATTGTGATTGTCTGATTGTGGTTGTATGATTGTGATTGTATGATTGTGATTGTATGATTGTCATTGTATGATTATGATTGTATGATTGTGATTGCATGATTTTGAATGTTTGATTGTGATTGTGTGATTGTGATTGTATGATTGTGATTGTATGATTGTGATTGTATGATTGTGATTGTATGATTGTGATTGTATGATTGTGATTGTATGATTGTGATAATATGATTGTGAATGTATGATTGTGATTGCATGTCTGTGATTGTATGATTGTGATTGTATGATTGTTGTTGTATGATTGTGATTGTATGATTCTGATAGTATGATTGTGATTGTATGATGGTGATTGTATGATTGTATTTGGGAGATTGTGATTGTATGATTGCGATTGTATGATTGAGATTGTGTGATTGTGATTGTATGATTGTGATTGTATGATTGTGATTGTATGATTGTGATTGTATGATTGTGATTGTATGATTGTGATTGTATGATTGTGACTGTATGATTGTGATTGTATGATTGTGATTGTGTGATTGCGATTGTATGATTGCGATTGTATGATTGTGATTGTATGATTGTGATTTTATGATTGTGATTGTATGACTGTGATTGTATGATTGTGATTGTCTGATTGTGGTTGTTTGATTGTGATTGTATGATGGTGATTGTATGATTGTCATTGTATGATTATGATTGTATGATTGTGATTGCATGATTGTGATAGTATGATTGTGATTGTAAGATTGTGATTGTATGACTGTGATTGTATGATTGTGATTGTATGATTGTGATTGTATGATTAGGATTGTATGATTGTGATAGTATGATTGTGATTGTATGATTGTGATTGTATGATTGTGATTGTATGATTGTGATTGTATGATTGTATTTGGGAGATTGTATTTTGGAGATTGTAATTGTATGATTGCGATTGTATGATTGTGATTGTATGATTGTGATTGTATGATTGTGATTGTATGATTGTGATTGTATGATTGTGATTGTATGATTGTGATTGTATGATTGTGATTGTATGATTGTGGTGTATGATTGTGATTGTATGATTGTAATTGTATGATTATGATTGTATGATTGTGATTGTATGATTGTGATGGTTTGATTATGATTGTATGATTGCGATATTATGATGGTGATTGTATGATTGTGATTGTATGATTGTGATAGTATGATTGTGATTGTAAGATTGTGATTGTATGACTGTGATTGTATGATTGTGATTGTATGATTGTGATTGTATGATTAGGATTGTATGATTGTGATAGTATGATTGTGATTGTATGATTGTGATTGTATGATTGTGATTGTATGATTGTGATTGTATGATTGTATTTGGGAGATTGTATTTTGGAGATTGTAATTGTATGATTGCGATTGTATGATTGTGATTGTATGATTGTGATTGTATGATTGTGATTGTATGATTGTCATTGTATGATTATGATTGTATGATTGTGATTGCATGATTTTGAATGTATGATTGTGATTGTGTGATTATGATTGTATGATTGTGATTGTATGATTGTGATTGTATGATTGTGATTGTATGATTGTGATTGTATGATTGTGATTGTATGATTGTGATAATATGATTGTGAATGTATGATTGTGATTGTATGTCTGTGATTGTATGATTGTGATTGTATGATTGTGATTGTATGATTGTCATTGTATGATTATGATTGTATGATTGTGATTGCATGATTTTGAATGTATGATTGTGATTGTGTGATTGTGATTGTGTGATTGTGATTGTGTGATTGTGATTGTGTGATTGTGATTGTATGATTGTGATTGTATGATTGTGATAGTATGATTGTGATTGTGTGATTGTGATTGTATGATTGCGATTGTATGATTGTGATTGTATGATTATGATTATATGATTGTGATTGCATGATTGTGATAGTATGATTATGATTGTATGGTTGTGACTGTATGATTGTGATGGTATGATTGCGATCGTATGATTGTGATTGTATGATTATGATTGTATGATTGTGATTGTATGATTGCGATTGTATGATTGTGATTGTATGATTGTGATTGTATGATTGTGATTGTATGATTGTGATTGTATGATTGTGACTGTATGATTGCGATTGTATGATTGTGATTGTGTGATTGCGATTGTATGATTGCGATTGTATGATTGTGATTGTATGATTGTGATTTTATGATTGTGATTGTATGACTGTGATTGTATGATTGTGATTGTATGATTGTGATTGTATGATTAGGATTGTATGATTGTGATAGTATGATTGTGATTGTATGATTGTGATTGTATGATTGTGATTGTATGATTGTGATTGTATGATTGTGATTGTATGACTGTGATTGTATGATTGTGATCGTATGATTGTGATTGTATGATTAGGATTGTATGATTGTGATTGTATGATTGTATTTGGGAGATTGTATTTTGGAGATTGTAATTGTATGATTGCGATTGTATGATTGCGATTGTATGATTGTGATTGTATGATTGTGATTGTATGATTGTGATTGTATGATTCTGATAGTATGATTGTGATTGTATGATTGAGATTGTATGACTGTGATTGTATGGTTGTGATTGTATGATTGTGGTTGTTTGATTGTGATTGTATGATGGTGATTGTATGATTGTCATTGTATGATTATGATTGTATGATTGTGATTGCATGATTGTGATTGTATGATTGTGATTGTATGATTGTGATTGTATGATTGTGATTGTATGATTGTGATTGTATGATTGTAATTGTATGATTATGATTGTATGATTGTGATTGTATGATTGTGATGGTTTGATTGTGATTGTATGATTGCGATATTATGATTGTGATTGTATGATTGTGATTGTATGATTGTGATTGTATGATTGTGATAGTATGACTGCGATTGTATGACTGTGATTGTATGATTGTGATTGTATGATTGTGATTGTCTGATTGTGGTTGTTTGATTGTGATTGTATGATGGTGATTGTATGATTGTCATTGTATGATTATGATTGTATGATTGTGATTGCATGATTGTGATTGTATGATTGAGATTGCATGATTTTGTATGTATGATTGTGATTGTATGATTGTGATTGTATGATTCTGATAGTATGATTGTGATTGTATGATTGTGATGGTATGATTGTGATTGTATGATTGTATTTGGGATATTGTATTTGGGAGATTGTAATTGTATGATTGCGATTGTATGATTGAGATTGTATGATTGTGATTGTATGATTGTGATTGTATGATTGTGATTGTATGATTGTGATAGTATGATTGTGATTGTGTGATTGTGATTGTATGATTGCGATTGTATGATTGTAATTGTATGATTATGATTGTATGATTGTGATTGTATGATTGTGATTGTATGACTATGATTGTATGGTTGTGACTGTATGATTGTCATGGTATGATTGCGATCGTATGATTGTGATTGTATGATTATGATTGTATGATTGTGATTGTATGATTGCAATTGTATGATTGTGATTGTATGATTGTGATTGTATGATTGTGATTGTATGATTGTGATTGTATGATTGTGATTGTATGATTGTGACTGTATGATTGTGATTGTATGATTGTGATTGTATGATTATGATTGTATGATTGTGATAGTATGATTGTGATTGTAAGATTGTGATTGTATGACTGTGATTGTATGATTGTGATTGTATGATTGTGATTGTATGATTAGGATTGTATGATTGTGATAGTATGATTGTGATAGTATGATTGTGATTGTATGATTGTGATTGTATGATTGTGATTGTATGACTGTGATTGTATGATTGTATTTGGGAGATTGTATTTTGGAGATTGTAATTGTATGATTGCGATT
Organism: Megachile rotundata; assembly: GCF_050947335.1. Classification (NCBI taxonomy): domain Eukaryota; kingdom Metazoa; phylum Arthropoda; class Insecta; order Hymenoptera; family Megachilidae; genus Megachile; species Megachile rotundata. The sequence continues at coordinate 1,264,330 of NW_027473322.1, read as the reverse complement.
GTATGATTGTGATTGTGTGATTGTGATTGTATTATTGTGATTGTATGATTGTGATTGTATGATTGTGATTGTATGATTGTGATTGTATGATTGTGGTGTATGATTGTGATTGTATGATTGTAATTGTATGATTATGATTGTATGATTGTGATTGTATGATTGTGATGGTTTGATTATAATTGTATGGTTGCGATATTATGATTGTGATTGTATGATTGTGATTGTATGATTGTGATAGTATGATTGTGATTGTAAGATTGTGATTGTATGACTGTGATTGTATGATTGTGATTGTATGATTGTGATTGTATGATTAGGATTGTATGATTGTGATAGTATGATTGTGATTGTATGATTGTGATTGTATGATTGTGATTGTATGATTGTGATTGTATGATTGTGATTGTATGATTGTATTTGGGAGATTGTATTTTGGAGATTGTAATTGTATGATTGCGATTGCATGATTGTGATTGTATGATTGTGATTGTGCGATTGAGATTGTACGATTGTGGTTGTACGATTGTGATTGTACGATTGTGATTGTATGATTATGATTGTATGATTGTGATAGTATGATTGTGATTGTAAGATTGTGATTGTATGACTGCGATTGTATGATTGCGATTGTATGATTGCGTTTGTATGATTGTGATTGTATGATTGTGATTGTATGACTGTGATTGTATGATTGTGATTGTATGATTGTGATTGTATGATTAGGATTGTATGATTGTGATAGTATGATTGTGATTGTATGATTGTGATTGTATGATTGTGATTGTATGATTGTGATTGTATGATTGTGATTGTATGATTGTATTTGGGAGATTGTATTTTGGAGATTGTAATTGTATGATTGCGATTGTATGATAGTGATTGTATGATTGAGATTGTATGATTGTGATTGTATGATTGTGATTGTATGATTGTGATTGTATGATTGTGATTGTATGATTGTGATTGTATGATTGTGATTGTATGATTGTGATTGTATGATTGTGATGTATGGTTGTGATTGTATGATTGTAATTGTATGATTATGATTGTATGATTGTGATTGTATGATTGTGATGGTTTGATTATGATTGTATGATTGCGATATTATGATGCTGATTGTATGATTGTGATTGTAAGATTGTGATTGTATGACTGTGATTGTATGATTGTGATTGTATGATTGTGATTGTATGATTAGGATTGTATGATTGTGATAGTATGATTGTGATTGTATGATTGTGATTGTATGATTGTGATTGTATGATTGTGATTGTATGATTGTATTTGGGAGATTGTATTTTGGAGATTGTAATTGTATGATTGCGATTGTATGATTGTGATTGTATGATTGTGATTGTATGATTGTGATTGTATGATTGTGATTGTATGATTGTGATTGTATGATTGTGATTGTATGATTGTGATTGTATGATTGTAATTGTATGATTATGATTGTATGATTGTGATTGTATGACTGTGATGGTTTGATTGTGATTGTATGATTGCGATATTATGATTGTGATTGTATGATTGTGATTGTATGATAGCGATTGTATGTTTGTGATAGTATGACTGTGATTGTATGACAGTGATTGTATGATTGTGATTGTATGATTGTGATTGTCTGATTGTGGTTGTATGATTGTGATTGTATGATTGTGATTGTATGATTGTCATTGTATGATTATGATTGTATGATTGTGATTGCATGATTTTGAATGTTTGATTGTGATTGTGTGATTGTGATTGTATGATTGTGATTGTATGATTGTGATTGTATGATTGTGATTGTATGATTGTGATTGTATGATTGTGATTGTATGATTGTGATAATATGATTGTGAATGTATGATTGTGATTGCATGTCTGTGATTGTATGATTGTGATTGTATGATTGTTGTTGTATGATTGTGATTGTATGATTCTGATAGTATGATTGTGATTGTATGATGGTGATTGTATGATTGTATTTGGGAGATTGTGATTGTATGATTGCGATTGTATGATTGAGATTGTGTGATTGTGATTGTATGATTGTGATTGTATGATTGTGATAGTATGATTGTGATTGTGTGATTGTGATTGTATGATTATGATTGTATGATTGTGATTGTATGATTATGATTATATGATTGTGATTGCATGATTGTGATAGTATGATTATGATTGTATGGTTGTGACTGTATGATTGTGATGGTATGATTGCGATCGTATGATTGTGATTGTATGATTGTGATTGTATGATTGTGATTGTATGATTGTGATTGTATGATTGTGACTGTATGATTGTGATTGTATGATTGTGATTGTGTGATTGCGATTGTATGATTGCGATTGTATGATTGTGATTGTATGATTGTGATTTTATGATTGTGATTGTATGACTGTGATTGTATGATTGTGATTGTATGATTGTGATTGTATGATTAGGATTGTATGATTGTGATAGTATGATTGTGATTGTATGATTGTGATTGTATGATTGTGATTGTATGATTGTGATTGTATGACTGTGATTGTATGATTGTGATCGTATGATTGTGATTGTATGATTAGGATTGTATGATTGTGATTGTATGATTGTATTTGGGAGATTGTATTTTGGAGATTGTAATTGTATGATTGTAATTGTATGATTGCGATTGTATGATTGCGATTGTATGATTGCGATTGTATGATTGTGATTGTATGATTGTATTTGGGAGATTGTATTTTGGAGATTGTAATTGTATGATTGCGATTGCATGATTGTGATTGTATGATTGTGATTGTATGATTGTGATTGTATGATTGTAATTGTATGATTATGATTGTATGATTGTGATTGTATGATTGTGATGGTTTGATTGTGATTGTATGATTGCGATATTATGATTGTGATTGTATGATTGTGATTGTATGATTGTGATTGTATGATTGTGATAGTATGACTGCGATTGTATGACTGTGATTGTATGATTGTGATTGTATGATTGTGATTGTCTGATTGTGGTTGTTTGATTGTGATTGTATGATGGTGATTGTATGATTGTCATTGTATGATTATGATTGTATGATTGTGATTGCATGATTGTGATTGTATGATTGAGATTGCATGATTTTGTATGTATGATTGTGATTGTATGATTGTGATTGTATGATTGTGATGGTATGATTGTGATAATATGATTGTGAATGTATGATTGTGATTGTATGTCTGTGATTGTATGATTGTGATTGTATGATTGTGATTGTATGATTGTGATTGTATGATTGTGATTTTATGATCGTGATTGTACGATTGTGATTGTATGATTGTAATTGTATGATTATGATTGTATGATTGTGATTGTATGATTGTGATTGTATGACTGTGATTGTATGATTGTGATTGTGCGATTGTGATTGTACGATTGTGATTGTACGATTGTGATTGTACGATTGTGATTGTATGATTATGATTGTATGATTGTGATAGTATGATTGTGATTGTAAGATTGTGATTGTATGACTGTGATTGTATGATTGTGATTGTGTGATTGTGATTGTATGATTAGGATCGTATGATTGTGATAGTATGATTGTGATAGTATGGTTGTGATTGTATGATTGTGATTGTATGATTGTGATTGTATGATTGTGATTGTATGACTGTGATTGTATGATTGTATTTGGGAGATTGTATTTTGGAGATTGTAATTGTATGATTGCGATTGCATGATTGTGATTGAATGATTGTGATTGTATGATTGTGATTGTATGATTGTAATTGTATGATTATGATTGTATGATTGTGATTGTATGATTGTGATGGTTTGATTGTGATTGTATGATTGCGATATTATGATTGTGATTGTATGATTGTGATTGTATGATTGTGATTGTATGATTGTGATAGTATGACTGCGATTGTATGACTGTGATTGTATGATTGTGATTGTATGATTGTGATTGTCTGATTGTGGTTGTTTGATTGTGATTGTATGATGGTGATTGTATGATTGTCATTGTATGATTATGATTGTATGATTGTGATTGTATGATTGTGATTGTATGATTGTGATTGTATGATTGTGATTGTATGATTGTGATTGTATGATTGTGGTGTATGATTGTGATTGTATGATTGTAATTGTATGATTATGATTGTATGATTGTGATTGTATGATTGTGATGGTTTGATTATGATTGTATGGTTGCGATATTATGATTGTGATTGTATGATTGTGATTGTATGATTGTGATAGTATGATTGTGATTGTAAGATTGTGATTGTATGACTGTGATTGTATGATTGTGATTGTATGATTGTGATTGTATGATTAGGATTGTATGATTGTGATAGTATGATTGTGATTGTATGATTGTGATTGTATGATTGTGATTGTATGATTGTCATTGTATGATTATGATTGTATGATTCTGATTGCATGATTGTGATTGTATGATTGAGATTGCATGATTTTGTATGTATGATTGTGATTGTATGATTGTGATTGTATGATTGTGATAGTATGATTGTGATTGTAAGATTGTGATTGTATGATTGTCATTGTATGATTATGGTTGTATGATTGTGATTGCATGATTGTGATTGTATGATTGTGATTGCATGATTTTGAATGTATAATTGTGATTGTATGATTGTGATTGTATGATTGTGATAGTATGATTGTGATTGTAAGATTGTGATTGTATGACTGCGATTGTATGACTGCGATTGTATGATTGCGATTGTATGATTGTGATTGTATGATTGTGATTGTATGACTGTGATTGTATGATTGTGATTGTATGATTGTGATTGTATGATTAGGATTGTATGATTGTGATAGTATGATTGTGATTGTATGATTGTGATTGTATGATTGTGATTGTATGATTGTGATTGTATGATTGTGATTGTATGATTGTGATTGTATGATTGTATTTGGGAGATTGTATTTTGGAGATTTTAATTGTATGATTGCGATTGTATGATTGTGATTGTATGATTGTGATTGTATGATTGAGATTGTATGATTGTGATTGTATGATTGTGATTGTATGATTGTGATTGTATGATTGTGATTGTATGATTGTGATTGTATGATTGTGATTGTATGATTGTGATTGTATGATTGTGGTGTATGATTGTGATTGTATGATTGTAATTGTATGATTATGATTGTATGATTGTGATTGTATGATTGTGATGGTTTGATTATGATTGTATGATTGCGATATTATGATGGTGATTGTATGATTGTGATTGTATGATTGTGATAGTATGATTGTGATTGTAAGATTGTGATTGTATGACTGTGATTGTATGATTGTGATTGTATGATTGTGATTGTATGATTAGGATTGTATGATTGTGATAGTATGATTGTGATTGTATGATTGTGATTGTATGATTGTGATTGTATGATTGTGATTGTATGATTGTATTTGGGAGATTGTATTTTGGAGATTGTAATTGTATGATTGCGATTGTATGATTGTGATTGTATGATTATGATTGTATGATTGTGATAGTATGATTGTGATTGTAAGATTGTGATTGTATGACTGCGATTGTATGATTGCGATTGTATGATTGCGATTGTATGATTGTGATTGTATGATTGTGATTGTATGACTGTGATTGTATGATTGTGATTGTATGATTGTGATTGTATGATTAGGATTGTATGATTGTGATAGTATGATTGTGATTGTATGATTGTGATTGTATGATTGTGATTGTATGATTGTGATTGTATGATTGTATTTGGGAGATTGTATTTTGGAGATTGTAATTGTATGATTGCGATTGTATGATTGTGATTGTATGATTGAGATTGTATGATTGTGATTGTATGATTGTGATTGTATGATTGTGATTGTATGATTGTGATTGTATGATTGTGATTGTATGATTGTGATTGTATGATTGTGATTGTATGATTGTGGTGTATGATTGTGATTGTATGATTGTAATTGTATGATTATGATTGTATGATTGTGATTGTATGATTGTGATTGTGTGATTGTGATTGTATGATTAGGATCGTATGATTGTGATAGTATGATTGTGATAGTATGGTTGTGATTGTATGATTGTGATTGTATGATTGTGATTGTATGATTGTGATTGTATGACTGTGATTGTATGATTGTATTTGGGAGATTGTATTTTGGAGATTGTAATTGTATGATTGCGATTGCATGATTGTGATTGAATGATTGTGATTGTATGATTGTGATTGTATGATTGTAATTGTATGATTATGATTGTATGATTGTGATTGTATGATTGTGATGGTTTGATTGTGATTGTATGATTGCGATATTATGATTGTGATTGTATGATTGTGATTGTATGATTGTGATTGTATGATTGTGATAGTATGACTGCGATTGTATGACTGTGATTGTATGATTGTGATTGTATGATTGTGATTGTCTGATTGTGGTTGTTTGATTGTGATTGTATGATGGTGATTGTATGATTGTCATTGTATGATTATGATTGTATGATTGTGATTGTATGATTGTGATTGTATGATTGTGATTGTATGATTGTGATTGTATGATTGTGATTGTATGATTGTGGTGTATGATTGTGATTGTATGATTGTAATTGTATGATTATGATTGTATGATTGTGATTGTATGATTGTGATGGTTTGATTATGATTGTATGGTTGCGATATTATGATTGTGATTGTATGATTGTGATTGTATGATTGTGATAGTATGATTGTGATTGTAAGATTGTGATTGTATGACTGTGATTGTATGATTGTGATTGTATGATTGTGATTGTATGATTAGGATTGTATGATTGTGATAGTATGATTGTGATTGTATGATTGTGATTGTATGATTGTGATTGTATGATTGTCATTGTATGATTATGATTGTATGATTCTGATTGCATGATTGTGATTGTATGATTGAGATTGCATGATTTTGTATGTATGATTGTGATTGTATGATTGTGATTGTATGATTGTGATAGTATGATTGTGATTGTAAGATTGTGATTGTATGATTGTCATTGTATGATTATGGTTGTATGATTGTGATTGCATGATTGTGATTGTATGATTGTGATTGCATGATTTTGAATGTATAATTGTGATTGTATGATTGTGATTGTATGATTGTGATAGTATGATTGTGATTGTAAGATTGTGATTGTATGACTGCGATTGTATGACTGCGATTGTATGATTGCGATTGTATGATTGTGATTGTATGATTGTGATTGTATGACTGTGATTGTATGATTGTGATTGTATGATTGTGATTGTATGATTAGGATTGTATGATTGTGATAGTATGATTGTGATTGTATGATTGTGATTGTATGATTGTGATTGTATGATTGTGATTGTATGATTGTGATTGTATGATTGTGATTGTATGATTGTATTTGGGAGATTGTATTTTGGAGATTTTAATTGTATGATTGCGATTGTATGATTGTGATTGTATGATTGTGATTGTATGATTGAGATTGTATGATTGTGATTGTATGATTGTGATTGTATGATTGTGATTGTATGATTGTGATTGTATGATTGTGATTGTATGATTGTGATTGTATGATTGTGATTGTATGATTGTGGTGTATGATTGTGATTGTATGATTGTAATTGTATGATTATGATTGTATGATTGTGATTGTATGATTGTGATGGTTTGATTATGATTGTATGATTGCGATATTATGATGGTGATTGTATGATTGTGATTGTATGATTGTGATAGTATGATTGTGATTGTAAGATTGTGATTGTATGACTGTGATTGTATGATTGTGATTGTATGATTGTGATTGTATGATTAGGATTGTATGATTGTGATAGTATGATTGTGATTGTATGATTGTGATTGTATGATTGTGATTGTATGATTGTGATTGTATGATTGTATTTGGGAGATTGTATTTTGGAGATTGTAATTGTATGATTGCGATTGTATGATTGTGATTGTATGATTATGATTGTATGATTGTGATAGTATGATTGTGATTGTAAGATTGTGATTGTATGACTGCGATTGTATGATTGCGATTGTATGATTGCGATTGTATGATTGTGATTGTATGATTGTGATTGTATGACTGTGATTGTATGATTGTGATTGTATGATTGTGATTGTATGATTAGGATTGTATGATTGTGATAGTATGATTGTGATTGTATGATTGTGATTGTATGATTGTGATTGTATGATTGTGATTGTATGATTGTATTTGGGAGATTGTATTTTGGAGATTGTAATTGTATGATTGCGATTGTATGATTGTGATTGTATGATTGAGATTGTATGATTGTGATTGTATGATTGTGATTGTATGATTGTGATTGTATGATTGTGATTGTATGATTGTGATTGTATGATTGTGATTGTATGATTGTGATTGTATGATTGTGGTGTATGATTGTGATTGTATGATTGTAATTGTATGATTATGATTGTATGATTGTGATTGTATGATTGTGATGGTTTGATTATGATTGTATGATTGCGATATTATGATGGTGATTGTATGATTGTGATTGTATGATTGTGATAGTATGATTGTGATTGTAAGATTGTGATTGTATGACTGTGATTGTATGATTGTGATTGTATGATTGTGATTGTATGATTAGGATTGTATGATTGTGATAGTATGATTGTGATTGTATGATTGTGATTGTATGATTGTGATTGTATGATTGTATTTGGGAGATTGTATTTTGGAGATTGTAATTGTATGATTGCGATTGTATGATTGTGATTGTATGATTGTGATTGCATGATTGTGATTGTATGATTGTCATTGTATGATTATGATTGTATGATTGTGATTGCATGATTTTGAATGTATGATTGTGATTGTGTGATTATGATTGTATGATTGTGATTGTATGATTGTGATTGTATGATTGTGATTGTATGATTGTGATTGTATGATTGTGATTGTATGATTGTGATTGTATGATTGTGATAATATGATTGTGAATGTATGATTGTGATTGTATGTCTGTGATTGTATGATTGTGATTGTATGATTGTGATTGTATGATTGTCATTGTATGATTATGATTGTATGATTGTGATTGCATGATTTTGAATGTATGATTGTGATTGTGTGATTGTGATTGTGTGATTGTGATTGTATGATTGTGATTGTATGATTGTGATAGTATGATTGTGATTGTGTGATTGTGATTGTATGATTGCGATTGTATGATTGTGATTGTATGATTATGATTATATGATTGTGATTGCATGATTGTGATAGTATGATTATGATTGTATGGTTGTGACTGTATGATTGTGATGGTATGATTGCGATCGTATGATTGTGATTGTATGATTATGATTGTATGATTGTGATTGTATGATTGCGATTGTATGATTGTGATTGTATGATTGTGATTGTATGATTGTGATTGTATGATTGTGATTGTATGATTGTGACTGTATGATTGTGATTGTATGATTGTGATTGTGTGATTGCGATTGTATGATTGCGATTGTATGATTGTGATTGTATGATTGTGATTTTATGATTGTGATTGTATGACTGTGATTGTATGATTGTGATTGTATGATTGTGATTGTATGATTAGGATTGTATGATTGTGATAGTATGATTGTGATTGTATGATTGTGATTGTATGATTGTGATTGTATGATTGTGATTGTATGATTGTGATTGTATGACTGTGATTGTATGATTGTGATCGTATGATTGTGATTGTATGATTAGGATTGTATGATTGTGATTGTATGATTGTATTTGGGAGATTGTATTTTGGAGATTGTAATTGTATGATTGCGATTGTATGATTGCGATTGTATGATTGTGATTGTATGATTGTGATTGCATGATTGTGATTGTATGATTGTGATTGTATGATTGTGATTGTATGATTGTGATTGTATGATTGTGATTGTATGATTGTAATTGTATGATTATGATTGTATGATTGTGATTGTATGATTGTGATGGTTTGATTGTGATTGTATGATTGCGATATTATGATTGTGATTGTATGATTGTGATTGTATGATTGTGATTGTATGATTGTGATAGTATGACTGCGATTGTATGGTTGTGATTGTATGATTGTGGTTGTTTGATTGTGATTGTATGATGGTGATTGTATGATTGTCATTGTATGATTATGATTGTATGATTGTGATTGCATGATTGTGATTGTATGATTGTGATTGTATGATTGTGATTGTATGATTGTGATTGTATGATTGTGATTGTATGATTGTAATTGTATGATTATGATTGTATGATTGTGATTGTATGATTGTGATGGTTTGATTGTGATTGTATGATTGCGATATTATGATTGTGATTGTATGATTGTGATTGTATGATTGTGATTGTATGATTGTGATAGTATGACTGCGATTGTATGACTGTGATTGTATGATTGTGATTGTATGATTGTGATTGTCTGATTGTGGTTGTTTGATTGTGATTGTATGATGGTGATTGTATGATTGTCATTGTATGATTATGATTGTATGATTGTGATTGCATGATTGTGCTTGTATGATTGAGATTGCATGATTTTGTATGTATGATTGTGATTGTATGATTGTGATTGTATGATTCTGATAGTATGATTGTGATTGTATGATTGTGATGGTATGATTGTGATTGTATGATTGTATTTGGGATATTGTATTTGGGAGATTGTAATTGTATGATTGCGATTGTATGATTGAGATTGTATGATTGTGATTGTATGATTGTGATTGTATGATTGTGATTGTATGATTGTGATAGTATGATTGTGATTGTGTGATTGTGATTGTATGATTGCGATTGTATGATTGTAATTGTATGATTATGATTGTATGATTGTGATTGTATGATTGTGATTGTATGACTATGATTGTATGGTTGTGACTGTATGATTGTCATGGTATGATTGCGATCGTATGATTGTGATTGTATGATTATGATTGTATGATTGTGATTGTATGATTGCAATTGTATGATTGTGATTGTATGATTGTGATTGTATGATTGTGATTGTATGATTGTGATTGTATGATTGTGATTGTATGATTGTGACTGTATGATTGTGATTGTATGATTGTGATTGTATGATTATGATTGTATGATTGTGATAGTATGATTGTGATTGTAAGATTGTGATTGTATGACTGTGATTGTATGATTGTGATTGTATGATTGTGATTGTATGATTAGGATTGTATGATTGTGATAGTATGATTGTGATAGTATGATTGTGATTGTATGATTGTGATTGTATGATTGTGATTGTATGACTGTGATTGTATGATTGTATTTGGGAGATTGTATTTTGGAGATTGTAATTGTATGATTGCGATTGTATGATTGTGGTGTATGATTGTGATTGTATGATTGTAATTGTATGATTATGATTGTATGATTGTGATTGTATGATTGTGATGGTTTGATTATAATTGTATGGTTGCGATATTATGATTGTGATTGTATGATTGTGATTGTATGATTGTGATAGTATGATTGTGATTGTAAGATTGTGATTGTATGACTGTGATTGTATGATTGTGATTGTATGATTGTGATTGTATGATTAGGATTGTATGATTGTGATAGTATGATTGTGATTGTATGATTGTGATTGTATGATTGTGATTGTATGATTGTAATTGTATGATTATGATTGTATGATTGTGATTGTATGATTGTGATTGTATGATTATGATTGTATGGTTGTGACTGTATGATTGTCATGGTATGATTGCGATCGTATGATTGTGATGGTATGATTATGATTGTATGATTGTGATTGTATGATTGCAATTGTATGATTGTGATTGTATGATTGTGATTGTATGATTGTGATTGTCTGATTGTGGTTGTTTGATTGTGATTGTATGATGGTGATTGTATGATTGTCATTGTATGATTATGATTGTATGATTGTGATTGCATGATTGTGATTGTATGATTGAGATTGCATGATTTTGTATGTATTATTGTGATTGTATGATTGTGATAGTATGATTGTGATAATATGATTGTGAATGTATGATTGTGATTGTATGTCTGTGATTGTATGATTGTGATTGTATGATTGTGATTGTATGATTGTGATTGTATGATTCTGATAGTATGACTGTGATTGTATGATTGTGATTGTATGATTGTGATTGTATGATTGTATTTGGGAGATTGTATTTTGGAGATTGTAATTGTATGATTGCGATTGCATGATTGTGATTGTATGATTGTGATTGTGCGATTGTGATTGTACGATTGTGATTGTACGATTGTGATTGTACGATTGTGATTGTATGATTATGATTGTATGATTGTGATAGTATGATTGTGATTGTAAGATTGTGATTGTATGACTGTGATTGTATGATTGTGATTGTATGATTGTGATTGAATGATTAGGATTGTATGATTGTGATAGTATGATTGTGATAGTATGTTTGTGATTGTATGATTGTGATTGTATGACTGTGATTGTATGATTGTATTTGGGAGATTGTATTTTGGAGATTGTAATTGTATGATTGCGATTGTATGATTGTGATTGTATGATTGTGATTGTATTATCGTGATTGTATGATTGTGATTGTATGATTGTGATTGTATGATTGTGATTGTATGATTGTGGTGTATGATTGTGATTGTATGATTGTAATTGTATGATTATGATTGTATGATTGTGATTGTATGATTGTGATGGTTTGATTATGATTGTATGGTTGCGATATTATGATTGTGATTGTATGATTGTGATTGTATGATTGTGATAGTATGATTGTGATTGTAAGATTGTGATTGTATGACTGTGATTGTATGATTGTGATTGTATGATTGTGATTGTATGATTAGGATTGTATGATTGTGATAGTATGATTGTGATTGTATGATTGTGATTGTATGATTGTGATTGTATGATTGTGATTGTATGATTGTGATTGTATGATTGTGATTGTATGATTGTATTTGGGAGATTGTAATTGTATGATTGCGATTGCATGATTGTGATTGTATGATTGTTATTGTGCGATTGTGATTGTACGATTGTGGTTGTACGATTGTGATTGTACGATTGTGATTGTATGATTATGATTGTATGATTGTGATAGTATGATTGTGATTGTAAGATTGTGATTGTATGACTGCGATTGTATGATTGCGATTGTATGATTGCGATTGTATGATTGCGATTGTATGATTGTGATTGTATGACTGTGATTGTATGATTGTGATTGTATGATTGTGATTGTATGATTAGGATTGTATGATTGTGATAGTATGATTGTGATTGTATGATTGTGATTGTATGATTGTGATTGTATGATTGTGATTGTATGATTGTGATTGTATGATTGTGATTGTATGATTGTGATTGTATGATTGTATTTGGGAGATTGTATTTTGGAGATTGTAATTGTATGATTGCGATTGTATGATTGTGATTGTATGATTGAGATTGTATGATTGTGATTGTATGATTGTGATTGTATGATTGTGATTGTATGATTGTGATTGTATGATTGTGATTGTATGATTGTGATTGTATGATTGTGATTGTATGATTGTGGTGTATGATTGTGATTGTATGATTGTAATTGTATGATTATGATTGTATGATTGTGATTGTATGATTGTGATGGTTTGATTATGATTGTATGATTGCGATATTATGATGGTGATTGTATGATTGTGATTGTATGATTGTGATAGTATGATTGTGATTGTAAGATTGTGATTGTATGACTGTGATTGTATGATTGTGATTGTATGATTGTGATTGTATGATTAGGATTGTATGATTGTGATAGTATGATTGTGATTGTATGATTGTGATTGTATGATTGTGATTGTATGATTGTGATTGTATGATTGTATTTGGGAGATTGTATTTTGGAGATTGTAATTGTATGATTGCGATTGTATGATTGTGATTGTATGATTATGATTGTATGATTGTGATAGTATGATTGTGATTGTAAGATTGTGATTGTATGACTGCGATTGTATGATTGCGATATTATGATGGTGATTGTATGATTGTGATTGTATGATTGTGATTGTATGATTGTGATTGTATGATTGTATTTGGGAGATTGTATTTTGGAGATTGTAATTGTATGATTGCGATTGTATGATTGTGATTGTATGATTGAGATTGTATGATTGTGATTGTATGATTGTGATTGTATGATTGTGATTGTATGATTGTGATTGTATGATTGTGATTGTATGATTGTGATTGTATGATTGTGATTGTATGATTGTGGTGTATGATTGTGATTGTATGATTGTAATTGTATGATTATGATTGTATGATTGTGATTGTATGATTGTGATGGTTTGATTATGATTGTATGATTGCGATATTATGATGGTGATTGTATGATTGTGATTGTATGATTGTGATAGTATGATTGTGATTGTAAGATTGTGATTGTATGACTGTGATTGTATGATTGTGATTGTATGATTGTGATTGTATGATTAGGATTGTATGATTGTGATAGTATGATTGTGATTGTATGATTGTGATTGTATGATTGTGATTGTATGATTGTGATTGTATGATTGTGATTGTATGATTGTATTTGGGAGATTGTATTTTGGAGATTGTAATTGTATGATTGCGATTGTATGATTGTGATTGTATGATTGTGATTGTATGATTGTGATTGTATGATTGTGATTGTATGATTGTGATTGTATGATTGTGATTGTATGATTGTGGTGTATGATTGTGATTGTATGATTGTAATTGTATGATTATGATTGTATGATTGTGATTGTATGATTGTGATGGTTTGATTATGATTGTATGATTGCGATATTATGATGGTGATTGTATGATTGTGATTGTATGATTGTGATAGTATGATTGTGATTGTAAGATTGTGATTGTATGACTGTGATTGTATGATTGTGATTGTATGATTGTGATTGTATGATTAGGATTGTATGATTGTGATAGTATGATTGTGATTGTATGATTGTGATTGTATGATTGTGATTGTATGATTGTGATTGTATGATTGTATTTGGGAGATTGTATTTTGGAGATTGTAATTGTATGATTGCGATTGTATGATTGTGATTGTATGATTGTGATTGTATGATTGTGATTGTATGATTGTCATTGTATGATTATGATTGTATGATTGTGATTGCATGATTTTGAATGTATGATTGTGATTGTGTGATTATGATTGTATGATTGTGATTGTATGATTGTGATTGTATGATTGTGATTGTATGATTGTGATTGTATGATTGTGATTGTATGATTGTGATAATATGATTGTGAATGTATGATTGTGATTGTATGTCTGTGATTGTATGATTGTGATTGTATGATTGTGATTGTATGATTGTCATTGTATGATTATGATTGTATGATTGTGATTGCATGATTTTGAATGTATGATTGTGATTGTGTGATTGTGATTGTGTGATTGTGATTGTGTGATTGTGATTGTATGATTGTGATTGTATGATTGTGATAGTATGATTGTGATTGTGTGATTGTGATTGTATGATTGCGATTGTATGATTGTGATTGTATGATTATGATTATATGATTGTGATTGCATGATTGTGATAGTATGATTATGATTGTATGGTTGTGACTGTATGATTGTGATGGTATGATTGCGATCGTATGATTGTGATTGTATGATTATGATTGTATGATTGTGATTGTATGATTGCGATTGTATGATTGTGATTGTATGATTGTGATTGTATGATTGTGATTGTATGATTGTGATTGTATGATTGTGACTGTATGATTGTGATTGTATGATTGTGATTGTGTGATTGCGATTGTATGATTGCGATTGTATGATTGTGATTGTATGATTGTGATTTTATGATTGTGATTGTATGACTGTGATTGTATGATTGTGATTGTATGATTGTGATTGTATGATTAGGATTGTATGATTGTGATAGTATGATTGTGATTGTATGATTGTGATTGTATGATTGTGATTGTATGATTGTGATTGTATGATTGTGATTGTATGACTGTGATTGTATGATTGTGATCGTATGATTGTGATTGTATGATTGTGATTGTATGATTGTATTTGGGAGATTGTATTTTGGAGATTGTAATTGTATGATTGCGATTGTATGATTGCGATTGTATGATTGTGATTGTATGATTGTGATTGTATGATTGTGATTGTATGATTCTGATAGTATGATTGTGATTGTATGATTGAGATTGTATGACTGTGATTGTATGGTTGTGATTGTATGATTGTGGTTGTTTGATTGTGATTGTATGATGGTGATTGTATGATTGTCATTGTATGATTATGATTGTATGATTGTGATTGCATGATTGTGATTGTATGATTGTGATTGTATGATTGTGATTGTATGATTGTGATTGTATGATTGTGATTGTATGATTGTAATTGTATGATTATGATTGTATGATTGTGATTGTATGATTGTGATGGTTTGATTGTGATTGTATGATTGCGATATTATGATTGTGATTGTATGATTGTGATTGTATGATTGTGATTGTATGATTGTGATTGTATGATTGTGATTGTATGATTGTGATAGTATGACTGCGATTGTATGACTGTGATAGTATGATTGTGATTGTATGATTGTGATTGTCTGATTGTGGTTGTTTGATTGTGATTGTATGATGGTGATTGTATGATTGTCATTGTATGATTATGATTGTATGATTGTGATTGCATGATTGTGATTGTATGATTGAGATTGCATGATTTTGTATGTATGATTGTGATTGTATGATTGTGATTGTATGTTTCTGATAGTATGATTGTGATTGTATGATTGTGATGGTATGATTGTGATTGTATGATTGTATTTGGGATATTGTATTTGGGAGATTGTAATTGTATGATTGCGATTGTATGATTGAGATTGTATGATTGTGATTGTATGATTGTGATTGTATGATTGTGATTGTATGATTGTGATAGTATGATTGTGATTGTGTGATTGTGATTGTATGATTGCGATTGTATGATTGTAATTGTATGATTATGATTGTATGATTGTGATTGTATGATTGTGATTGTATGACTATGATTGTATGGTTGTGACTGTATGATTGTCATGGTATGATTGCGATCGTATGATTGTGATTGTATGATTATGATTGTATGATTGTGATTGTATGATTGCAATTGTATGATTGTGATTGTATGATTGTGATTGTATGATTGTGATTGTATGATTGTGATTGTATGATTGTGATTGTATGATTGTGACTGTATGATTGTGATTGTATGATTGTGATTGTATGATTATGATTGTATGATTGTGATAGTATGATTGTGATTGTAAGATTGTGATTGTATGACTGTGATTGTATGATTGTGATTGTATGATTGTGATTGTATGATTAGGATTGTATGATTGTGATAGTATGATTGTGATAGTATGATTGTGATTGTATGATTGTGATTGTATGATTGTGATTGTATGACTGTGATTGTATGATTGTATTTGGGAGATTGTATTTTGGAGATTGTAATTGTATGATTGCGATTGTATGATTGTGATTGTATGATTGTGATTGTATTATTGTGATTGTATGATTGTGATTGTATGATTGTGATTGTATGATTGTGATTGTATGATTGTGGTGTATGATTGTGATTGTATGATTGTAATTGTATGATTATGATTGTATGATTGTGATTGTATGATTGTGATGGTTTGATTATAATTGTATGGTTGCGATATTATGATTGTGATTGTATGATTGTGATTGTATGATTGTGATAGTATGATTGTGATTGTAAGATTGTGATTGTATGACTGTGATTGTATGATTGTGATTGTATGATTGTGATTGTATGATTAGGATTGTATGATTGTGATAGTATGATTGTGATTGTATGATTGTGATTGTATGATTGTGATTGTATGATTGTGATTGTATGATTGTGATTGTATGATTGTATTTGGGAGATTGTATTTTGGAGATTGTAATTGTATGATTGCGATTGCATGATTGTGATTGTATGATTGTGATTGTGCGATTGAGATTGTACGATTGTGGTTGTACGATTGTGATTGTACGATTGTGATTGTATGATTATGATTGTATGATTGTGATAGTATGATTGTGATTGTAAGATTGTGATTGTATGACTGCGATTGTATGATTGCGATTGTATGATTGCGATTGTATGATTGTGATTGTATGATTGTGATTGTATGACTGTGATTGTATGATTGTGATTGTATGATTGTGATTGTATGATTAGGATTGTATGATTGTGATAGTATGATTGTGATTGTATGATTGTGATTGTATGATTGTGATTGTATGATTGTGATTGTATGATTGTGATTGTATGATTGTATTTGGGAGATTGTATTTTGGAGATTGTAATTGTATGATTGCGATTGTATGATAGTGATTGTATGATTGAGATTGTATGATTGTGATTGTATGATTGTGATTGTATGATTGTGATTGTATGATTGTGATTGTATGATTGTGATTGTATGATTGTGATTGTATGATTGTGATTGTATGATTGTGATGTATGGTTGTGATTGTATGATTGTAATTGTATGATTATGATTGTATGATTGTGATTGTATGATTGTGATTGTATGACTGTGATGGTTTGATTGTGATTGTATGATTGCGATATTATGATTGTGATTGTATGATTGTGATTGTATGATAGCGATTGTATGTTTGTGATAGTATGACTGTGATTGTATGACAGTGATTGTATGATTGTGATTGTATGATTGTGATTGTCTGATTGTGGTTGTATGATTGTGATTGTATGATTGTGATTGTATGATTGTCATTGTATGATTATGATTGTATGATTGTGATTGCATGATTTTGAATGTTTGATTGTGATTGTGTGATTGTGATTGTATGATTGTGATTGTATGATTGTGATTGTATGATTGTGATTGTATGATTGTGATTGTATGATTGTGATTGTATGATTGTGATAATATGATTGTGAATGTATGATTGTGATTGCATGTCTGTGATTGTATGATTGTGATTGTATGATTGTTGTTGTATGATTGTGATTGTATGATTCTGATAGTATGATTGTGATTGTATGATGGTGATTGTATGATTGTATTTGGGAGATTGTGATTGTATGATTGCGATTGTATGATTGAGATTGTGTGATTGTGATTGTATGATTGTGATTGTATGATTGTGATTGTATGATTGTGATTGTATGATTGTGATTGTATGATTGTGATTGTATGATTGTGACTGTATGATTGTGATTGTATGATTGTGATTGTGTGATTGCGATTGTATGATTGCGATTGTATGATTGTGATTGTATGATTGTGATTTTATGATTGTGATTGTATGACTGTGATTGTATGATTGTGATTGTCTGATTGTGGTTGTTTGATTGTGATTGTATGATGGTGATTGTATGATTGTCATTGTATGATTATGATTGTATGATTGTGATTGCATGATTTTGAATGTTTGATTGTGATTGTGTGATTGTGATTGTATGATTGTGATTGTATGATTGTGATTGTATGATTGTGATTGTATGATTGTGATTGTATGATTGTGATTGTATGATTGTGATAATATGATTGTGAATGTATGATTGTGATTGCATGTCTGTGATTGTATGATTGTGATTGTATGATTGTTGTTGTATGATTGTGATTGTATGATTCTGATAGTATGATTGTGATTGTATGATGGTGATTGTATGATTGTATTTGGGAGATTGTGATTGTATGATTGCGATTGTATGATTGAGATTGTGTGATTGTGATTGTATGATTGTGATTGTATGATTGTGATTGTATGATTGTGATTGTATGATTGTGATTGTATGATTGTGATTGTATGATTGTGATTGTATGATTGTGACTGTATGATTGTGATTGTATGATTGTGATTGTGTGATTGCGATTGTATGATTGCGATTGTATGATTGTGATTGTATGATTGTGATTTTATGATTGTGATTGTATGACTGTGATTGTATGATTGTGATTGTCTGATTGTGGTTGTTTGATTGTGATTGTATGATGGTGATTGTATGATTGTCATTGTATGATTATGATTGTATGATTGTGATTGCATGATTGTGATAGTATGATTGTGATTGTAAGATTGTGATTGTATGACTGTGATTGTATGATTGTGATTGTATGATTGTGATTGTATGATTAGGATTGTATGATTGTGATAGTATGATTGTGATTGTATGATTGTGATTGTATGATTGTGATTGTATGATTGTGATTGTATGATTGTGATTGTATGATTGTATTTGGGAGATTGTATTTTGGAGATTGTAATTGTATGATTGCGATTGTATGATTGTGATTGTATGATTGTGATTGTATGATTGTGATTGTATGATTGTGATTGTATGATTGTGATTGTATGATTGTGATTGTATGATTGTGATTGTATGATTGTGGTGTATGATTGTGATTGTATGATTGTAATTGTATGATTATGATTGTATGATTGTGATTGTATGATTGTGATGGTTTGATTATGATTGTATGATTGCGATATTATGATGGTGATTGTATGATTGTGATTGTATGATTGTGATAGTATGATTGTGATTGTAAGATTGTGATTGTATGACTGTGATTGTATGATTGTGATTGTATGATTGTGATTGTATGATTAGGATTGTATGATTGTGATAGTATGATTGTGATTGTATGATTGTGATTGTATGATTGTGATTGTATGATTGTGATTGTATGATTGTATTTGGGAGATTGTATTTTGGAGATTGTAATTGTATGATTGCGATTGTATGATTGTGATTGTATGATTGTGATTGTATGATTGTGATTGTATGATTGTCATTGTATGATTATGATTGTATGATTGTGATTGCATGATTTTGAATGTATGATTGTGATTGTGTGATTATGATTGTATGATTGTGATTGTATGATTGTGATTGTATGATTGTGATTGTATGATTGTGATTGTATGATTGTGATTGTATGATTGTGATAATATGATTGTGAATGTATGATTGTGATTGTATGTCTGTGATTGTATGATTGTGATTGTATGATTGTGATTGTATGATTGTCATTGTATGATTATGATTGTATGATTGTGATTGCATGATTTTGAATGTATGATTGTGATTGTGTGATTGTGATTGTGTGATTGTGATTGTGTGATTGTGATTGTATGATTGTGATTGTATGATTGTGATAGTATGATTGTGATTGTGTGATTGTGATTGTATGATTGCGATTGTATGATTGTGATTGTATGATTATGATTATATGATTGTGATTGCATGATTGTGATAGTATGATTATGATTGTATGGTTGTGACTGTATGATTGTGATGGTATGATTGCGATCGTATGATTGTGATTGTATGATTATGATTGTATGATTGTGATTGTATGATTGCGATTGTATGATTGTGATTGTATGATTGTGATTGTATGATTGTGATTGTATGATTGTGATTGTATGATTGTGATTGTATGATTGTGACTGTATGATTGTGATTGTATGATTGTGATTGTGTGATTGCGATTGTATGATTGCGATTGTATGATTGTGATTGTATGATTGTGATTTTATGATTGTGATTGTATGACTGTGATTGTATGATTGTGATTGTATGATTGTGATTGTATGATTAGGATTGTATGATTGTGATAGTATGATTGTGATTGTATGATTGTGATTGTATGATTGTGATTGTATGATTGTGATTGTATGATTGTGATTGTATGACTGTGATTGTATGATTGTGATCGTATGATTGTGATTGTATGATTAGGATTGTATGATTGTGATTGTATGATTGTATTTGGGAGATTGTATTTTGGAGATTGTAATTGTATGATTGCGATTGTATGATTGCGATTGTATGATTGTGATTGTATGATTGTGATTGTATGATTGTGATTGTATGATTCTGATAGTATGATTGTGATTGTATGATTGAGATTGTATGACTGTGATTGTATGGTTGTGATTGTATGATTGTGGTTGTTTGATTGTGATTGTATGATGGTGATTGTATGATTGTCATTGTATGATTATGATTGTATGATTGTGATTGCATGATTGTGATTGTATGATTGTGATTGTATGATTGTGATTGTATGATTGTGATTGTATGATTGTGATTGTATGATTGTAATTGTATGATTATGATTGTATGATTGTGATTGTATGATTGTGATGGTTTGATTGTGATTGTATGATTGCGATATTATGATTGTGATTGTATGATTGTGATTGTATGATTGTGATTGTATGATTGTGATAGTATGACTGCGATTGTATGACTGTGATTGTATGATTGTGATTGTATGATTGTGATTGTCTGATTGTGGTTGTTTGATTGTGATTGTATGATGGTGATTGTATGATTGTCATTGTATGATTATGATTGTATGATTGTGATTGCATGATTGTGATTGTATGATTGAGATTGCATGATTTTGTATGTATGATTGTGATTGTATGATTGTGATTGTATGATTCTGATAGTATGATTGTGATTGTATGATTGTGATGGTATGATTGTGATTGTATGATTGTATTTGGGATATTGTATTTGGGAGATTGTAATTGTATGATTGCGATTGTATGATTGAGATTGTATGATTGTGATTGTATGATTGTGATTGTATGATTGTGATTGTATGATTGTGATAGTATGATTGTGATTGTGTGATTGTGATTGTATGATTGCGATTGTATGATTGTAATTGTATGATTATGATTGTATGATTGTGATTGTATGATTGTGATTGTATGACTATGATTGTATGGTTGTGACTGTATGATTGTCATGGTATGATTGCGATCGTATGATTGTGATTGTATGATTATGATTGTATGATTGTGATTGTATGATTGCAATTGTATGATTGTGATTGTATGATTGTGATTGTATGATTGTGATTGTATGATTGTGATTGTATGATTGTGATTGTATGATTGTGACTGTATGATTGTGATTGTATGATTGTGATTGTATGATTATGATTGTATGATTGTGATAGTATGATTGTGATTGTAAGATTGTGATTGTATGACTGTGATTGTATGATTGTGATTGTATGATTGTGATTGTATGATTAGGATTGTATGATTGTGATAGTATGATTGTGATAGTATGATTGTGATTGTATGATTGTGATTGTATGATTGTGATTGTATGACTGTGATTGTATGATTGTATTTGGGAGATTGTATTTTGGAGATTGTAATTGTATGATTGCGATTGTATGATTGTGATTGTGTGATTGTGATTGTATTATTGTGATTGTATGATTGTGATTGTATGATTGTGATTGTATGATTGTGATTGTATGATTGTGGTGTATGATTGTGATTGTATGATTGTAATTGTATGATTATGATTGTATGATTGTGATTGTATGATTGTGATGGTTTGATTATAATTGTATGGTTGCGATATTATGATTGTGATTGTATGATTGTGATTGTATGATTGTGATAGTATGATTGTGATTGTAAGATTGTGATTGTATGACTGTGATTGTATGATTGTGATTGTATGATTGTGATTGTATGATTAGGATTGTATGATTGTGATAGTATGATTGTGATTGTATGATTGTGATTGTATGATTGTGATTGTATGATTGTGATTGTATGATTGTGATTGTATGATTGTATTTGGGAGATTGTATTTTGGAGATTGTAATTGTATGATTGCGATTGCATGATTGTGATTGTATGATTGTGATTGTGCGATTGAGATTGTACGATTGTGGTTGTACGATTGTGATTGTACGATTGTGATTGTATGATTATGATTGTATGATTGTGATAGTATGATTGTGATTGTAAGATTGTGATTGTATGACTGCGATTGTATGATTGCGATTGTATGATTGCGATTGTATGATTGTGATTGTATGATTGTGATTGTATGACTGTGATTGTATGATTGTGATTGTATGATTGTGATTGTATGATTAGGATTGTATGATTGTGATAGTATGATTGTGATTGTATGATTGTGATTGTATGATTGTGATTGTATGATTGTGATTGTATGATTGTGATTGTATGATTGTATTTGGGAGATTGTATTTTGGAGATTGTAATTGTATGATTGCGATTGTATGATAGTGATTGTATGATTGAGATTGTATGATTGTGATTGTATGATTGTGATTGTATGATTGTGATTGTATGATTGTGATTGTATGATTGTGATTGTATGATTGTGATTGTATGATTGTGATTGTATGATTGTGATTGTATGATTGTAATTGTATGATTATGATTGTATGATTGTGATTGTATGACTGTGATGGTTTGATTGTGATTGTATGATTGCGATATTATGATTGTGATTGTATGATTGTGATTGTATGATAGCGATTGTATGTTTGTGATAGTATGACTGTGATTGTATGACAGTGATTGTATGATTGTGATTGTATGATTGTGATTGTCTGATTGTGGTTGTATGATTGTGATTGTATGATTGTGATTGTATGATTGTCATTGTATGATTATGATTGTATGATTGTGATTGCATGATTTTGAATGTTTGATTGTGATTGTGTGATTGTGATTGTATGATTGTGATTGTATGATTGTGATTGTATGATTGTGATTGTATGATTGTGATTGTATGATTGTGATTGTATGATTGTGATAATATGATTGTGAATGTATGATTGTGATTGCATGTCTGTGATTGTATGATTGTGATTGTATGATTGTTGTTGTATGATTGTGATTGTATGATTCTGATAGTATGATTGTGATTGTATGATGGTGATTGTATGATTGTATTTGGGAGATTGTGATTGTATGATTGCGATTGTATGATTGAGATTGTGTGATTGTGATTGTATGATTGTGATTGTATGATTGTGATAGTATGATTGTGATTGTGTGATTGTGATTGTATGATTATGATTGTATGATTGTGATTGTATGATTATGATTATATGATTGTGATTGCATGATTGTGATAGTATGATTATGATTGTATGGTTGTGACTGTATGATTGTGATGGTATGATTGCGATCGTATGATTGTGATTGTATGATTGTGATTGTATGATTGTGATTGTATGATTGTGATTGTATGATTGTGACTGTATGATTGTGATTGTATGATTGTGATTGTGTGATTGCGATTGTATGATTGCGATTGTATGATTGTGATTGTATGATTGTGATTTTATGATTGTGATTGTATGACTGTGATTGTATGATTGTGATTGTATGATTGTGATTGTATGATTAGGATTGTATGATTGTGATAGTATGATTGTGATTGTATGATTGTGATTGTATGATTGTGATTGTATGATTGTGATTGTATGACTGTGATTGTATGATTGTGATCGTATGATTGTGATTGTATGATTAGGATTGTATGATTGTGATTGTATGATTGTATTTGGGAGATTGTATTTTGGAGATTGTAATTGTATGATTGCGATTGTATGATTGCGATTGTATGATTGCGATTGTATGATTGTGATTGTATGATTGTATTTGGGAGATTGTATTTTGGAGATTGTAATTGTATGATTGCGATTGCATGATTGTGATTGTATGATTGTGATTGTATGATTGTGATTGTATGATTGTAATTGTATGATTATGATTGTATGATTGTGATTGTATGATTGTGATGGTTTGATTGTGATTGTATGATTGCGATATTATGATTGTGATTGTATGATTGTGATTGTATGATTGTGATTGTATGATTGTGATAGTATGACTGCGATTGTATGACTGTGATTGTATGATTGTGATTGTATGATTGTGATTGTCTGATTGTGGTTGTTTGATTGTGATTGTATGATGGTGATTGTATGATTGTCATTGTATGATTATGATTGTATGATTGTGATTGCATGATTGTGATTGTATGATTGAGATTGCATGATTTTGTATGTATGATTGTGATTGTATGATTGTGATTGTATGATTGTGATGGTATGATTGTGATAATATGATTGTGAATGTATGATTGTGATTGTATGTCTGTGATTGTATGATTGTGATTGTATGATTGTGATTGTATGATTGTGATTGTATGATTGTGATTGTATGATTGTGATTGTATGACTGTGATTGTATGATTGTGATCGTATGATTGTGATTGTATGATTAGGATTGTATGATTGTGATTGTATGATTGTATTTGGGAGATTGTATTTTGGAGATTGTAATTGTATGATTGCGATTGTATGATTGCGATTGTATGATTGCGATTGTATGATTGTGATTGTATGATTGTATTTGGGAGATTGTATTTTGGAGATTGTAATCGTATGATTGCGATTGCATGATTGTGATTGTATGATTGTGATTGTATGATTGTGATTGTATGATTGTAATTGTATGATTATGATTGTATGATTGTGATTGTATGATTGTGATGGTTTGATTGTGATTGTATGATTGCGATATTATGATTGTGATTGTATGATTGTGATTGTATGATTGTGATAGTATGACTGCGATTGTATGACTGTGATTGTATGATTGTGATTGTATGATTGTGATTGTCTGATTGTGGTTGTTTGATTGTGATTGTATGATGGTGATTGTATGATTGTCATTGTATGATTATGATTGTATGATTGTGATTGCATGATTGTGATTGTATGATTGAGATTGCATGATTTTGTATGTATGATTGTGATTGTATGATTGTGATTGTATGATTGTGATGGTATGATTGTGATAATATGATTGTGAATGTATGATTGTGATTGTATGTCTGTGATTGTATGATTGTGATTGTATGATTGTGATTGTATGATTGTGATTGTATGATTGTGATTTTATGATCGTGATTGTACGATTGTGATTGTATGATTGTAATTGTATGATTATGATTGTATGATTGTGATTGTATGATTGTGATTGTATGACTGTGATTGTATGATTGTGATTGTGCGATTGTGATTGTACGATTGTGATTGTACGATTGTGATTGTACGATTGTGATTGTATGATTATGATTGTATGATTGTGATAGTATGATTGTGATTGTAAGATTGTGATTGTATGACTGTGATTGTATGATTGTGATTGTGTGATTGTGATTGTATGATTAGGATCGTATGATTGTGATAGTATGATTGTGATAGTATGGTTGTGATTGTATGATTAGGATTGTATGAATGTGATAGTATGATTGCGATTGTATGATTGTGATTGTATGATTGTGATTGTATGATTGTGATTGTATGATTGTATTTGGGAGATTGTATTTTGGAGATTATAATTGTATGATTGCGATTGCATGATTGTGATTGTATGATTGTGATTGTATGATTGTGATTGTATGATTGTGATTGTATGATTGTAATTGTATGATTATGATTGTATGACTGTGATTGTATGATTGTGATGGTTTGATTGTGATTGTATGATTGCGATATTATGATTGTGATTGTATGATTGTGATTGTATGATTGTGATTGTATGATTGGGATAGTATGATTGTGATAATATGATTGTGAATGTATGATTGTGATTGTATGTCTGTGATTGTATGATTGTGATTGTATGATTGTGATTGTATGGTTGTGATTGTATGATTGTGATTGTATGATTCTGATAGTATGATTGTGATTTTATGATTGTGATTGTATGATTGTGATTGTATGATTGTATTTGGGAGATTGTATTTTGGAGATTGTAATTGTATGATTGCGATTGCATGATTGTGATTGTATGATTGTGATTGTGCGATTGTGATTGTACGATTGTGATTGTACGATTGTGATTGTACGATTGTGATTGTATGATTATGATTGTATGATTGTGATTGTATGATTGTGATGGTTTGATTGTGATTGTATGATTGCGATATTATGATTGTGATTGTATGATTGTGATTGTATGATTGTGATTGTATGATTGTGATAGTAAGACTGCGATTGTATGACTGTGATTGTATGATTGTGATTGTATGATTGTGATTGTCTGATTGTGGTTGTTTGATTGTGATTGTATGATGGTGATTGTATGATTGTCATTGTATGATTATGATTGTATGATTGTGATTGTATGATTGTGATTGTATGATTGTGATTGTATGATTGTGATTGTATGATTGTGATTGTATGATTGTGGTGTATGATTGTGATTGTATGATTGTAATTGTATGATTATGATTGTATGATTGTGATTGTATGATTGTGATGGTTTGATTATGATTGTATGGTTGCGATATTATGATTGTGATTGTATGATTGTGATTGTATGATTGTGATAGTATGATTGTGATTGTAAGATTGTGATTGTATGACTGTGATTGTATGATTGTGATTGTATGATTGTGATTGTATGATTAGGATTGTATGATTGTGATAGTATGATTGTGATTGTATGATTGTGATTGTATGATTGTGATTGTATGATTGTCATTGTATGATTATGATTGTATGATTCTGATTGCATGATTGTGATTGTATGATTGAGATTGCATGATTTTGTATGTATGATTGTGATTGTATGATTGTGATTGTATGATTGTGATAGTATGATTGTGATTGTAAGATTGTGATTGTATGATTGTCATTGTATGATTATGGTTGTATGATTGTGATTGCATGATTGTGATTGTATGATTGTGATTGCATGATTTTGAATGTATAATTGTGATTGTATGATTGTGATTGTATGATTGTGATTGTATGATTCTGATAGTATGATTGTGATTGTATGATTGTGATTGTATGATTGTGATTGTATGATTGTGATTGTATGATTGTATTTGGGAGATTGTATTTGGGAGATTGTAATTGTATGATTGCGATTGTATGATTGAGATTGTATGATTGTGATTGTATGATTGTGATTGTATGATTGTGATAGTATGATTGTGATTGAGTGATTGTGATTGTATGATTGCGATTGTATGATTGTGATTGTATGATTATGATTGTATGATTGTGATTGTATGATTGTGATTGTATGATTGTGATTGTATGATTGTGATTGTATGATTGTGATTGTATGATTGTGATTGTATGATTGTGATTGTATGATTGTGATTGTATGATTGTGATTGTATGGTTGAGACTGTATGATTGTGATTGTATGATTGTGATTGTGTGATTGCGATTGTATGATTGCGATTGTATGATTGTGATTGTATGACTGTGATTGTATGATTGTGATTGTATGACTGTGGTTGTATGATTGTGATTGTATGATTGTGATTGTATGATTAGGATTGTATGATTGTGATAGTATGAATGTGATTATATGATTGTGATTGTATGATTGTGATTGTATGACTGTGATTGTATGATTGTGATTGTGCGATTGTGATTGTACGATTGTGATTGTACGATTGTGATTGTACGATTATGATTGTATGATTGCGATAGTATGATTGTGATTGTAAGATTGTGATTGTATGACTGTGATTGTATGATTGTGATTGTATGATTGTGATTGTATGATTAGGATTGTATGAATGT
The DNA here is from genome assembly GCF_050947335.1 of Megachile rotundata. Taxonomy (NCBI): domain Eukaryota; kingdom Metazoa; phylum Arthropoda; class Insecta; order Hymenoptera; family Megachilidae; genus Megachile; species Megachile rotundata. Next base: position 1,234,854 of record NW_027473322.1, on the reverse strand, counting down.
GATAGTATGATTGCGATTGTATGATTGTGATTGTATGATTGTGATTGTATGATTGTGATTGTATGATTGTATTTGGGAGATTGTATTTTGGAGATTATAATTGTATGATTGCGATTGCATGATTGTGATTGTATGATTGTGATTGTATGATTGTGATTGTATGATTGTGATTGTATGATTGTAATTGTATGATTATGATTGTATGACTGTGATTGTATGATTGTGATGGTTTGATTGTGATTGTATGATTGCGATATTATGATTGTGATTGTATGATTGTGATTGTATGATTGTGATTGTATGATTGGGATAGTATGATTGTGATAATATGATTGTGAATGTATGATTGTGATTGTATGTCTGTGATTGTATGATTGTGATTGTATGATTGTGATTGTATGGTTGTGATTGTATGATTGTGATTGTATGATTCTGATAGTATGATTGTGATTTTATGATTGTGATTGTATGATTGTGATTGTATGATTGTATTTGGGAGATTGTATTTTGGAGATTGTAATTGTATGATTGCGATTGCATGATTGTGATTGTATGATTGTGATTGTGCGATTGTGATTGTACGATTGTGATTGTACGATTGTGATTGTACGATTGTGATTGTATGATTATGATTGTATGATTGTGATAGTATGATTGTGATTGTAAGATTGTGATTGTATGACTGTGATTGTATGATTGTGATTGTATGATTGTGATTGTATGATTAGGATTGTATGATTGTGATAGTATGATTGTGATTGTATGATTGTGACTGTATGATTGTGATTGTATGATTGTGATTGTGTGATTGCGATTGTATGATTGCGATTGTATGATTGTGATTGTATGATTGTGATTGTATGATTGTGATTGTATGACTGTGATTGTATGATTGTGATTGTATGATTGTGATTATATGATTAGGATTGTATGATTGTGATAGTATGATTGTGATTGTATGATTCTGATAGTATGATTATGATTGTATGATTGTGATGGTATGATTGTGATTGTATGATTGCATTTGGGATATTGTATGTGGGAGATTGTAATTGTATGATTGCGATTGTATGATTGAGATTGTATGATTGTGATTGTATGATTGTGATTGTATGATTGTGATAGTATGATTGTGATTGTGTGATTGTGATTGTATGATTGCGATTGTATGATTGTGATTGTATGATTATGATTGTATGATTGTGATTGTATGATTGTGATTGTATGATTATGATTGTATGGTTGTGACTGTATGATTGTCATGGTATGATTGCGATCGTATGATTGTGATTGTATGATTATGATTGTATGATTGTGATTGTATGATTGCAATTGTATGATTGTGATTGTATGATTGTGATTGTATGATAGTGATTGTATGATTGTGATTGTGTGATTGTGGTTGTATGATTGTGACTGTATGATTGTGAATGTATGATTGTGATTGTGTGATTGTGATTGTATGATTGTGATTGTATGATTGTGATTGTATGATTGTATTTGGGAGATTGTATTTTGGAGATTGTAATTGTATGATTGCGATTGTATGATTGTGATTGTATGATTGTGATTGTATGATTGTGATTGTATGATTGTGATTGTATGATTGTGATTGTATGATTGTGATTGTATGATTGTGATTGTATGATTGTGATTGTATGATTGTGATTGTATGATTGTGATTGTATGATTGTGGTGTATGATTGTGATTGTATGATTGTAATTGTATGATTATGATTGTATGATTGTGATTGTATGATTGTGATGGTTTGATTATGATTGTATGATTGCGATATTATGATGGTGATTGTATGATTGTGATTGTATGATTGTGATAGTATGATTGTGATTGTAAGATTGTGATTGTATGACTGTGATTGTATGATTGTGATTGTATGATTGTGATTGTATGATTAGGATTGTATGATTGTGATAGTATGATTGTGATTGTATGATTGTGATTGTATGATTGTGATTGTATGATTGTGATTGTATGATTGTGATTGTATGATTGTATTTGGGAGATTGTATTTTGGAGATTGTAATTGTATGATTGCGATTGTATGATTGTGATTGTATGATTGTGATTGTATGATTGTGATTGTATGACTGTGATTGTATGATTGTATTTGGGAGATTGTGTTTTGGAGATTGTAATTGTATGATTGCGATTGTATGATTGTGATTGTATGATTGTGATTGTATGATTGTGATTGTATGATTGTGGTGTATGATTGTGATTGTATGATTGTAATTGTATGATTATGATTGTATGATTGTGATTGTATGATTGTGATGGTTTGATTATGATTGTATGGTTGCGATATTATGATTGTGATAGTATGATTGTGATTGTATGATTGTGATTGTATGATTGTGATTGTATGATTGTCATTGTATGATTATGATTGTATGATTCTGATTGCATGATTGTGATTGTATGATTGAGATTGCATGATTTTGTATGTATGATTGTGATTGTATGATTGTGATTGTATGATTGTGATAGTATGATTGTGATTGTAAGATTGTGATTGTATGATTGTCATTGTATGATTATGGTTGTATGATTGTGATTGCATGATTGTGATTGTATGATTGTGATTGCATGATTTTGAATGTATGATTGTGATTGTATGATTGTGATTGTATGATTGTGATTGTATGATTGTGATTGTATGATTCTGATAGTATGATTGTGATTGTATGATTGTGATTGTATGATTGTGATTGTATGATTGTGATTGTATGATTGTATTTGGGAGATTGTATTTGGGAGATTGTAACTGTATGATTGCGATTGTATGATTGAGATTGTATGATTGTGATTGTATGATTGTGATTGTATGATTGTGATAGTATGATTGTGATTGAGTGATTGTGATTGTATGATTGCGATTGTATGATTGTGATTGTATGATTATGATTGTATGATTGTGATTGTATGATTGTGATTGTATGATTGTGATTGTATGATTGTGATTGTATGATTGTGATTGTATGATTGTGATTGTATGATTGTGATTGTATGATTGTGATTGTATGATTGTGATTGTATGATTGTGACAGTATGATTGTGAGTGTATGATTGTGATTGTGTGATTGCGATTGTATGATTGCGATTGTATGATTGTGATTGTATGACTGTGATTGTATGATTGTGATTGTATGACTGTGGTTGTATGATTGTGATTGTATGATTGTGATTGTATGATTAGGATTGTATGATTGTGATAGTATGAATGTGATTGTATGATTGTGATTGTATGATTGTGATTGTATGACTGTGATTGTATGATTGTGATTGTGCGATTGTGATTGTACGATTGTGATTGTACGATTGTGATTGTACGATTATGATTGTATGATTGCGATAGTATGATTGTGATTGTAAGATTGTGATTGTATGACTGTGATTGTATGATTGTGATTGTATGATTGTGATTGTATGATTAGGATTGTATGATTGTGATAGTATGATTGTGATTGTATGATTGTGATTGTATGATTGTGATTGTATGATTGTATTTGGGAGATTGTATTTTGGAGATTATAATTGTATGATTGCGATTGCATGATTGTGATTGTATGATTGTGATTGTATGATTGTGATTGTATGATTGTGATTGTATGATTGTAATTGTATGATTATGATTGTATGATTGTGATTGTATGATTGTGATGGTTTGATTGTGATTGTATGATTGCGATATTATGATTGTGATTGTATGATTGTGATTGTATGATTGTGATTGTATGATTGTGATAGTATGACTGCGATTGTATGATTGTGATTGTATGATTGTGATTGTATGATTGTGATTGTATGATTGTGATTGTCTGATTGTGGTTGTTTGATTGTGATTGTATGATGGTGATTGTATGATTGTCATTGTATGATTGTGATTGTGTGATTGCGATTGTATGATTGCGATTGTATGATTGTGATTGTATGATTGTGATTGTATGATTGTGATTGTATGACTGTGATTGTATGATTGTGATTGTATGATTGTGATTGTATGATTAGGATTGTATGATTGTGATAGTATGATTGTGATTGTATGATTCTGATAGTATGATTATGATTGTATGATTGTGATGGTGTGATTGTGATTGTATGATTGTATTTGGGATATTGTATTTGGGAGATTGTAATTGTATGATTGCGATTGTATGATTGTGATTGTATGATTGTGATTGTATGATTGTGATTGTATGATTGTGATTGTATGATTGTGATTGTATGATTGCGATATTATGATTATGATTGTATGATTGTGATTGTATGATAGCGATTGTATGTTTGTGATAGTATGACTGTGATTGTATGACAGTGATTGTATGATTGTGATTGTATGATTGTGATTGTCTGATTGTGGTTGTATGATTGTGATTGTATGATTGGGATTGTATGATTTTCATTGTATGATTATGATTGTATGATTGTGATTGCATGATTTTGAATGTATGATTGTGATTGTGTGATTGTGATTGTATGATTGTGATTGTATGATTGTGATTGTATGATTGTGATTGTATGATTGTGATTGTATGATTGTGATAATATGATTGTGAATGTATGATTGTGATTGTATGTCTGTGATTGTATGATTGTGATTGTATGATTGTGATTGTATGATTGTGATTGTATGATTGTGATTGTATGATTCTGATAGTATGATTGTGATTGTATGATTGTGATTGTATGATTGTATTTGGGAGATTGTATTTGGGAGATTGTAATTGTATGATTGCGATTGTATGATTGAGATTGTGTGATTGTGATTGTATGATTGTGATTGTATGATTGTGATAGTATGATTGTGATTGTGTGATTGTGATTGTATGATTGCGATTGTATGATTGTGATTGTATGATTATGATTATATGATTGTGATTGCATGATTGTGATAGTATGATTATGATTGTATGGTTGTGACTGTATGATTGTGATGGTATGATTGCGATCGTATGATTGTGATTGTATGATTATGATTGTATGATTGTGATTGTATGATTGCGATTGTATGATTGTGATTGTATGATTGTGATTGTATGATTGTGATTGTATGATTGTGATTGTATGATTGTGATTGTATGATTGTGACTGTATGATTGTGATTGTATGATTGTGATTGTGTGACTGCGATTGTATGATTGCGATTGTATGATTGTGATTGTATGATTGTGATTGTATGATTGTGATAGTATGATTGTGATAATATGATTGTGAATGTATGATTGTGATTGTATGTCTGTGATTGTATGATTGTGATTGTATGATTGTGATTGTATGATTGTGATTGTATGATTGTGATTGTATGATCGTGATTGTATGATCGTGATTGTACGATTGTGATTGTATGATTGTAATTGTATGATTATGATTGTATGATTGTGATTGTATGACTGTGATTGTATGATTGTGATTGTGCGATTGTGATTGTACGATTGTGATTGTACGATTGTGATTGTACGATTGTGATTGTATGATTATGATTGTATGATTGTGATAGTATGATTGTGATTGTAAGATTGTGATTGTATGACTGTGATTGTATGATTGTGATTGTATGATTGTGATTGTATGATTAGGATCGTATGATTGTGATAGTATGATTGTGATAGTATGATTGTGATTGTATGATTGTGATTGTATGATTGTGATTGTATGATTGTGGTGTATGATTGTGATTGTATGATTGTAATTGTATGATTATGATTGTATGATTGTGATTGTATGATTGTGATGGTTTGATTATGATTGTATGATTGTGATTGTATGATTGTGATGTATGATTGTGATTGTATGATTGTGATTGTATGATTGTGATTGTATGATTGTGACTGTATGATTGTGATTGTATGATTGTGATTGTGTGATTGCGATTGTATGATTGTGATTGTATGATTGCGATTGTGTGATTGCGATTGTATGATTGCGATTGTATGATTGTGATTGTATGACTGTGATTGTATGATTGTGATTGTATGACTGTGGTTGTATGATTGTGATTGTATGATTGTGATTGTATGATTAGGATTGTATGATTGTGATAGTATGAATGTGATTGTATGATTGTGATTGTATGATTGTGATTGTATGACTGTGATTGTATGATTGTGATTGTGCGATTGTGATTGTACGATTGTGATTGTACGATTGTGATTGTACGATTATGATTGTATGATTGCGATAGTATGATTGTGATTGTAAGATTGTGATTGTATGACTGTGATTGTATGATTGTGATTGTATGATTGTGATTGTATGATTAGGGTTTGTATGATTGTGATAGTATGATTGTGATTGTATGATTGTGATTGTATGATTGTGATTGTATGATTGTGATTGTATGATTGTATTTTTGAGATTGTATTTTGGAGATTGTAATTGTATGATTGCGATTGCATGATTGTGATTGTATGATTGTGATTGTATGATTGTGATTGTATGATTGTGATTGTATGATTGTAATTGTACGATTATGATTGTATGATTGTGATTGTATGATTGTGATGGTTTGATTGTGACAGTATGATTGCGATATTATGATTGTGATTGTATGATTGTGATTGTATGATTGTGATTGTATGATTGTGATAGTATGACTGCGATTGTATGACTGTGATTGTATGATTGTGATTGTATGATTGTGATTGTCTGATTGTGGTTGTTTGATTGTGATTGTATGATGGTGATTGTATGATTGTGATTGTATGATTGTGATTGTATGATTGTATTTGGGAGATTGTATTTTGGAGATTGTAATTGTATGATTGCGATTGCATGATTGTGATTGTATGATTGTGATTGTGCGATTGTGATTGTACGATTGTGATTGTACGATTGTGGTTGTACGATTGTGATTGTATGATTATGATTGTATGATTGTGATAGTATGATTGTGATTGTAAGATTGTGATTGTATGACTGTGATAGTATGATTGCGATTGTATGATTGTGATTGTATGATTAGGATTGTATGATTGTGATAGTATGATTGTGATTGTATGATTGTGACTGTATGATTGTGATTGTATGATTGTGATTGTGTGATTGCGATTGTATGATTGCGATTGTATGACTGTGATTGTATGATTGTATTTGGGAGATTGTGTTTTGGAGATTGTAATTGTATGATTGCGATTGTATGATTGTGATTGTATGATTGTGATTGTATGATTGTGATTGTATGATTGTGATTGTATGATTGTGATTGTATGATTGTGGTGTATGATTGTGATTGTATGATTGTAATTGTATGATTATGATTGTATGATTGTGATTGTATGATTGTGATGGTTTGATTATGATTGTATGGTTGCCATATTATGATTGTGATTGTATGATTGTGATTGTATGATTGTGGTAGTATGATTGTGATTGTAAGATTGTGATTGTATGATTAGGATTGTATGATTGTGATAGTATGATTGTGATTGTATGATTGTGATTGTATGATTGTGATTGTATGATTGTCATTGTATGATTATGATTGTATGATTCTGATTGCATGATTGTGATTGTATGATTGAGATTGCATGATTTTGTATGTATGATTGTGATTGTATGATTGTGATTGTATGATTGTGATAGTATGATTGTGATTGTAAGATTGTGATTGTATGATTGTCATTGTATGATTATGGTTGTATGATTGTGATTGCATGATTGTGATTGTATGATTGTGATTGCATGATTTTGAATGTATGATTGTGATTGTATGATTGTGATTGTATGATTGTGATTGTATGATTGTGATTGTATGATTCTGATAGTATGATTGTGATTGTATGATTGTGATTGTATGATTGTGATTGTATGATTGTGATTGTATGATTGTATTTGGGAGATTGTATTTGGGAGATTGTAATTGTATGATTGCGATTGTATGATTGAGATTGTATGATTGTGATTGTATGATTGTGATTGTATGATTGTGATAGTATGATTGTGATTGAGTGATTGTGCTTGTATGATTGCGATTGTATGATTGTGATTGTATGATTATGATTGTATGATTGTGATTGTATGATTGTGATTGTATGATTGTGATTGTATGATTGTGATTGTATGATTGTGATTGTATGATTGTGATTGTATGATTGTGATTGTATGATTGTGATTGTATGATTGTGATTGTATGATTGTGATTGTATGATTGTGACAGTATGATTGTGATTGTATGATTGTGATTGTGTGATTGCGATTGTATGATTGCGATTGTATGATTGTGATTGTATGACTGTGATTGTATGATTGTGATTGTATGACTGTGGTTGTATGATTGTGATTGTATGATTGTGATTGTATGATTAGGATTGTATGATTGTGATAGTATGAATGTGATTGTATGATTGTGATTGTATGATTGTGATTGTATGACTGTGATTGTATGATTGTGATTGTGCGATTGTGATTGTACGATTGTGATTGTACAATTGTGATTGTACGATTATGATTGTATGATTGCGATAGTATGATTGTGATTGTAAGATTGTGATTGTATGACTGTGATTGTATGATTGTGATTGTATGATTGTGATTGTATGATTAGGATTGTATGATTGTGATAGTATGATTGTGATTGTATGATTGTGATTGTATGATTGTGATTGTATGATTGTATTTGGGAGATTGTATTTTGGAGATTATAATTGTATGATTGCGATTGCATGATTGTGATTGTATGATTGTGATTGTATGATTGTGATTGTATGATTGTGATTGTATGATTGTAATTGTATGATTATGATTGTATGATTGTGATTGTATGATTGTGATGGTTTGATTGTGATTGTATGATTGCGATATTGTGATTGTGATTGTATGATTGTGATTGTATGATTGTGATTGTCTGATTGTGGTTGTTTGATTGTGATTGTATGATGGTGATTGTATGATTGTCATTGTATGATTATGATTGTATGATTGTGATTGTATGATTGTGATTGTATGATTGAGATTGCATGATTTTGTATGTATGATTGTGATTGTATGATTGTGATTGTATGATTGTGATAGTATGATTGTGATAATATGATTGTGAATGTATGATTGTGATTGTATGTCTGTGATTGTATGATTGTGATTGTATGATTGTGATTGTATGGTTGTGATTGTATGATTGTGATTGTATGATTCTGATAGTATGATTGTGATTGTATGATTGTGATTGTATGATTGTGATTGTATGATTGTGATTGTATGATTGTATTTGGGAGATTGTATTTTGGAGATTGTAATTGTATGATTGCGATTGCATGATTGTGATTGTATGATTGTGATTGTGCGATTGTGATTGTACGATTGTGATTGTACGATTGTGATTGTATGATTATGATTGTATGATTGTGATAGTATGATTGTGATTGTAAGATTGTGATTGTATGACTGTGATTGTATGATTGTGATTGTATGATTGTGATTGTATGATTGTGATTGTGTGATTCTGATAGTATGATTGTGATTGTATGATTGTGATTGTATGATTGTATTTGGGAGATTGTATTTGGGAGATTGTAATTGTATGATTGCGATTGTATGATTGAGATTGTGTGATTGTGATTGTATGATTGTGATTGTATGATTGTGATTGTGTGATTGTGATTGTATGATTGCGATTGTATGATTGTGATTGTATGATTATGATTATATGATTGTGATTGCATGATTGTGATAGTATGATTATGATTGTATGGTTGTGACTGTATGATTGTGATATTATGATTGCGATCGTATGATTGTGATTGTATGATTATGATTGTATGATTGTGATTGTATGATTGCGATTGTATGATTGCGATTGTATGATTGTGATTGTATGATTGTGATTGTATGATTGTGATTGTATGATTGTGATTGTATGATTGTGATTGTATGATTGTGACTGTATGATTGTGATTGTATGATTGTGATTGTGTGACTGCGATTGTATGATTGCGATTGTATGATTGTGATTGTATGATTGTGATTGTATGATTGTGATAGTATGATTGTGATAATATGATTGTGAATGTATGATTGTGATTGTATGTCTGTGATTGTATGATTGTGATTGTATGATTGTGATTGTATGATTGTGATTGTATGATTGTGATTGTATGATCGTGATTGTACGATCGTGATTGTATGATTGTAATTGTATGATTATGATTGTATGATTGTGATTGTATGATTGTGATTGTATGAGTGTGATTGTATGATTGTGATTGTGCGATTGTGATTGTACGATTGTGATTGTATGATTGTGATTGTACGATTATGATTGTATGATTGCGATAGTATGATTGTGATTGTAAGATTGTGATTGTATGACTGTGATTGTATGATTGTGATTGTATGATTGTGATTGTATGATTAGGGTTTGTATGATTGTGATAGTATGATTGTGATTGTATGATTGTGATTGTATGATTGTGATTGTATGATTGTGATTGTATGATTGTATTTGGGAGATTGTATTTTGGAGATTGTAATTGTATGATTGCGATTGCATGATTGTGATTGTATGATTGTGATTGTATGATTGTGATTGTATGATTGTGATTGTATGATTGTAATTGTACGATTATGATTGTATGATTGTGATTGTATGATTGTGATGGTTTGATTGTGACAGTATGATTGCGATATTATGATTGTGATTGTATGATTGTGATTGTATGATTGTGATTGTATGATTGTGATAGTATGACTGCGATTGTATGACTGTGATTGTATGATTGTGATTGTATGATTGTGATTGTCTGATTGTGGTTGTTTGATTGTGATTGTATGATGGTGATTGTATGATTGTGATTGTATGATTGTGATTGTATGATTGTATTTGGGAGATTGTATTTTGGAGATTGTAATTGTATGATTGCGATTGCATGATTGTGATTGTATGATTGTGATTGTGCGATTGTGATTGTACGATTGTGATTGTACGATTGTGGTTGTACGATTGTGATTGTATGATTATGATTGTATGATTGTGATAGTATGATTGTGATTGTAAGATTGTGATTGTATGACTGTGATTGTATGATTGCGATTGTATGATTGTGATTGTATGATTAGGATTGTATGATTGTGATAGTATGATTGTGATTGTATGATTGTGACTGTATGATTGTGATTGTATGATTGTGATTGTGTGATTGCGATTGTATGATTGCGATTGTATGATTGTGATTGTATGATTGTGATTGTATGATTGTGATTGTATGACTGTGATTGTATGATTGTGATTGTATGATTGTGATTGTATGATTAGGATTGTATGATTGTGATAGTATGATTGTGATTGTATGATTCTCATAGTATGATTATGATTGTATGATTGTGATGGTATGATTGTGATTGTATGATTGTATTTGGGATATTGTATTTGGGAGATTGTAATTGTATGATTGCGATTGTATGATTGAGACTGTATGATTGTGATTGTATGATTGTGATTGTATGATTGTGATAGTATGATTGTGATTGTGTGATTGTGATTGTATGATTGCGATTGTATGATTGCGATTGTATGATTATGATTGTATGATTGTGATTGTATGATTATGATTGTATGATTATGATTGTATGGTTGTGACTGTATGATTGTCATGGTATGATTGCGATCGTATGATTGTGATTGTATGATTATGATTGTATGATTGTGATTGTATGATTGCAATTGTATGATTGTGATTGTATGATTGTGATTGTATGATAGTGATTGTATGATTGTGATTGTATGATTGTGATTGTATGATTGTGACTGTATGATTGTGAATGTATGATTGTGATTGTGTGATTGCGATTGTATGATTGCGATTGTATGATTGCGATTGTATGATTGTGATTGTATGATTGTGATTGTATGACTGTGATTGTATGATTGTGATTGTATGATTGTGATTGTATGATTAGGATTGTATGATTGTGATAGTATGATTGTGATTGTATGATTGTGATTGTATGATTGTGATTGTATGATTGTGATTGTATGATTGTGATTGTATGATTGTGATTGTATGATTGTGATTGTATGATTGTGATGGTTTGATTATGATTGTATGATTGCGATATTATGATGGTGATTGTATGATTGTGATTGTATGATTGTGATAGTATGATTGTGATTGTAAGATTGTGACTGTATGATTGTCATGGTATGATTGCGATCGTATGATTGTGATTGTATGATTATGATTGTATGATTGTGATTGTATGATTGCAATTGTATGATTGTGATTGTATGACTGTGGTTGTATGATTGTGATTGTATGATTGTGATTGTATGATTGGGATTGTATGATTGTGATAGTATGAATGTGATTGTATGATTGTGATTGTATGATTGTGATTGTATGACTGTGATTGTATGATTGTGATTGTGCGATTGTGATTGTACGATTGTGATTGTACGATTGTGATTGTACGATTATGATTGTATGATTGCGATAGTATGATTGTGATTGTAAGATTGTGATTGTATGACTGTGATTGTATGATTGTGATTGTATGATTGTGATTGTATGATTAGGATTGTATGATTGTGATAGTATGATTGTGATTGTATGATTGTGATTGTATGATTGTGATTGTATGATTGTGATTGTATGATTGTATTTGGGAAATTGTATTTTGGAGATTGTAATTGTATGATTGCGATTGCATGATTGTGATTGTATGATTGTGATTGTATGATTGTGATTGTATGATTGTGATTGTATGATTGTGATAGTATGATTGTGATTGTGTGATTGTGATTGTATGATTGCGATTGTATGATTGTGATTGTATGATTATGATTATATGATTGTGATTGCATGATTGTGATAGTATGATTATGATTGTATGGTTGTGACTGTATGATTGTGATGGTATGATTGCGATCGTATGATTGTGATTGTATGATTATGATTGTATGATTGTGATTGTATGATTGCGATTGTATGATTGTGATTGTATGATTGTGATTGTATGATTGTGATTGTATGATTGTGATTGTATGATTGTGATTGTATGATTGTGACTGTATGATTGTGATTGTATGATTGTGATTGTGTGACTGCGATTGTATGATTGCGATTGTATGATTGTGATTGTATGATTGTGATTGTATGATTGTGATAGTATGATTGTGATAATATGATTGTGAATGTATGATTGTGATTGTATGTCTGTGATTGTATGATTGTGATTGTATGATTGTGATTGTATGATTGTGATTGTATGATTGTGATTGTATGATCGTGATTGTACGATTGTGATTGTATGATTGTAATTGTATGATTATGATTGTATGATTGTGATTGTATGATTGTGATTGTATGACTGTGATTGTATGATTGTGATTGTGCGATTGTGATTGTACGATTGTGATTGTACGATTGTGATTGTACGATTGTGATTGTATGATTATGATTGTATGATTGTGATAGTATGATTGTGATTGTAAGATTGTGATTGTATGACTGTGATTGTATGATTGTGATTGTATGATTGTGATTGTATGATTAGGATCGTATGATTGTGATAGTATGATTGTGATAGTATGATTGTGATTGAGTGATTGTGCTTGTATGATTATGGTTGTATGATTGTGATTGCATGATTGTGATTGTATGATTGTGATTGCATGATTTTGAATGTATGATTGTGATTGTATGATTGTGATTGTATGATTGTGATTGTATGATTGTGATTGTATGATTGTGATTGTATGATTGTGATTGTATGATTGTGATTGTATGATTGTATTTGGGAGATTGTATTTGGGAGATTGTAATTGTATGATTGCGATTGTATGATTGAGATTGTATGATTGTGATTGTATGATTGTGATTGTATGATTGTGATAGTATGATTGTGATTGAGTGATTGTGCTTGTATGATTGCGATTGTATGATTGTGATTGTATGATTGTGATTGTATGATTGTGATTGTATGATTGTGATTGTATGATTGTAATTGTATGATTATGATTGTATGATTGCGATTGTATGATTGTGATGGTTTGATTGTGATTGTATGATTGCGATATTATGATTGTGATTGTATGATTGTGATTGTATGATTGTGATTGTATGATTGTGATAGTATGACTGCGACTGTATGACTGTGATTGTATGATTGTGATTGTATGATTGTGATTGTCTGATTGTGGTTGTTTGATTGTGATTGTATGATGGTGATTGTATGATTGTCATTGTATGATTATGATTGTATGATTGTGATTGTATGATTGTGATTGTATGATTGAGATTGCATGATTTTGTATGTATGATTGTGATTGTATGATTGTGATTGTATGATTGTGATAGTATGATTGTGATAATATGATTGTGAATGTATGATTGTGATTGTATGTCTGTGATTGTATGATTGTGATTGTATGATTGTGATTGTATGGTTGTGATTGTATGATTGTGATTGTATGATTCTGATAGTATGATTGTGATTGTATGATTGTGATTGTATGATTGTGATTGTATGATTGTGATTGTATGATTGTATTTGGGAGATTGTATTTTGGAGATTGTAATTGTATGATTGCGATTGCATGATTGTGATTGTATGATTGTGATTGTGCGATTGTGATTGTACGATTGTGATTGTACGATTGTGATTGTATGATTATGATTGTATGATTGTGATAGTATGATTGTGATTGTAAGATTGTGATTGTATGACTGTGATTGTATGATTGTGATTGTATGATTGTGATTGTATGATTGTGATTGTATGATTCTGATAGTATGATTGTGATTGTATGATTGTGATTGTATGATTGTATTTGGGAGATTGTATTTGGGAGATTGTAATTGTATGATTGCGATTGTATGATTGAGATTGTGTGATTGTGATTGTATGATTGTGATTGTATGATTGTGATAGTATGATTGTGATTGTGTGATTGTGATTGTATGATTGCGATTGTATGATTGTGATTGTATGATTATGATTATATGATTGTGATTGTATGATTGTGATTGTATGATTGTGATTGTATGATCGTGATTGTACGATTGTGATTGTATGATTGTAATTGTATGATTATGATTGTATGATTGTGATTGTATGATGGTGATTGTATGACTGTGATTGTATGATTGTGATTGTGCGATTGTGATTGTACGATTGTGATTGTACGATTGTGATTGTACGATTATGATTGTATGATTGCGATAGTATGATTGTGATTGTAAGATTGTGATTGTATGACTGTGATTGTATGATTGTGATTGTATGATTGTGATTGTATGATTAGGGTTTGTATGATTGTGATAGTATGATTGTGATTGTATGATTGTGATTGTATGATTGTGATTGTAAGATTGTGATTGTATGATTGTATTTGGGAGATTGTATTTTGGAGATTGTAATTGTATGATTGCGATTGCATGATTGTGATTGTATGATTGTGATTGTATGATTGTGATTGTATGATTGTGATTGTATGATTGTAATTGTACGATTATGATTGTATGATTGTGATTGTATGATTGTGATGGTTTGATTGTGACAGTATGATTGCGATATTATGATTGTGATTGTATGATTGTGATTGTATGATTGTGATTGTATGATTGTGATAGTATGACTGCGATTGTATGACTGTGATTGTATGATTGTGATTGTATGATTGTGATTGTCTGATTGTGGTTGTTTGATTGTGATTGTATGATGGTGATTGTATGATTGTGATTGTATGATTGTGATTGTATGATTGTATTTGGGAGATTGTATTTTGGAGATTGTAATTGTATGATTGCGATTGCATGATTGTGATTGTATGATTGTGATTGTGCGATTGTGATTGTACGATTGTGATTGTACGATTGTGGTTGTACGATTGTGATTGTATGATTATGATTGTATGATTGTGATAGTATGATTGTGATTGTAAGATTGTGATTGTATGACTGTGATTGTATGATTGCGATTGTATGATTGTGATTGTATGATTAGGATTGTATGATTGTGATAGTATGATTGTGATTGTATGATTGTGACTGTATGATTGTGATTGTATGATTGTGATTGTGTGATTGCGATTGTATGATTGCGATTGTATGATTGTGATTGTATGATTGTGATTGTATGATTGTGATTGTATGACTGTGATTGTATGATTGTGATTGTATGATTGCGATCGTATGATTGTGATTGTATGATTATGATTGTATGATTGTGATTGTATGATTGCAATTGTATGATTGTGATTGTATGATTGTGATTGTATGATAGTGGTTGTATGATTGTGATTGTATGATTGTGATTGTATGATTGTGACTGTATGATTGTGAATGTATGATTGTGATTGTGTGATTGCGATTGTATGATTGCGATTGTATGATTGCGATTGTATGATTGTGATTGTATGATTGTGATTGTATGACTGTGATTGTATGATTGTGATTGTATGATTGTGATTGTATGATTAGGATTGTATGATTGTGATAGTATGATTGTGATTGTATGATTGTGATTGTATGATTGTGATTGTATGATTGTGATTGTATGATTGTGATTGTATGATTGTGATTGTATGATTGTGATTGTATGATTGTGATGGTTTGATTATGATTGTATGATTGCGATATTATGATGGTGATTGTATGATTGTGATTGTATGATTGTGATAGTATGATTGTGATTGTAAGATTGTGACTGTATGATTGTCATGGTATGATTGCGATCGTATGATTGTGATTGTATGATTATGATTGTATGATTGTGATTGTATGATTGCAATTGTATGATTGTGATTGTATGACTGTGGTTGTATGATTGTGATTGTATGATTGTGATTGTATGATTGGGATTGTATGATTGTGATAGTATGAATGTGATTGTATGATTGTGATTGTATGATTGTGATTGTATGACTGTGATTGTATGATTGTGATTGTGCGATTGTGATTGTACGATTGTGATTGTACGATTGTGATTGTACGATTATGATTGTATGATTGCGATAGTATGATTGTGATTGTAAGATTGTGATTGTATGACTGTGATTGTATGATTGTGATTGTATGATTGTGATTGTATGATTAGGATTGTATGATTGTGATAGTATGATTGTGATTGTATGATTGTGATTGTATGATTGTGATTGTATGATTGTGATTGTATGATTGTATTTGGGAGATTGTATTTTGGAGATTGTAATTGTATGATTGCGATTGCATGATTGTGATTGTATGATTGTGATTGTATGATTGTGATTGTATGATTGTGATTGTATGATTGTGATTGTATGATTGTGATTGTATGATTGTGATTGTATGATTGTGATTGTATGATTGTAATTGTATGATTATGATTGTATGATTGTGATTGTATGATTGTCATTGTATGATTATGATTGTATGATTGTGATTGCATGATTTTGAATGTATGATTGTGATTGTATGATTGTGATTGTATGATTGTCATTGTATGATTATGATTGTATGATTGTGATTGCATGATTTTGAATGTATGATTGTGATTGTATGATTGTGATTGTATGATTGTGATTGTATGATTGTGATTGTATGATTGTGATAATATGATTGTGAATGTATGATTGTGATTGTATGTCTGTGATTGTATGATTGTGATTGTATGATTGTGATTGTATGATTGTGATTGTATGATTCTGATAGTATGATTGTGATTGTATGATTGTGATTGTATGATTGTATTTGGGAGATTGTATTTGGGAGATTGTATTTGGGAGATTGTAATTGTATGATTGCGATTGTATGATTGAGATTGTGTGATTGTGATTGTATGATTGTGATTGTATGATTGTGATAGTACGATTGTGATTGTGTGATTGTGATTGTATGATTGCGATTGTATGATTGTGATTGTATGATTATGATTGTATGATTAGGATTGTGTGATTGCGATTGTATGATTGCGATTGTATGATTGTGATTGTATGACTGTGATTGTATGATTGTGATTGTATGACTGTGGTTGTATGATTGTGATTGTATGATTGTGATTGTATGATTGGGATTGTATGATTGTGATAGTATGAATGTGATTGTATGATTGTGATTGTATGATTGTGATT
The DNA here is from genome assembly GCF_050947335.1 of Megachile rotundata. NCBI lineage: Eukaryota > Metazoa > Arthropoda > Insecta > Hymenoptera > Megachilidae > Megachile > Megachile rotundata. Next base: position 1,216,792 of record NW_027473322.1, on the reverse strand, counting down.
GTATGACTGTGATTGTATGATTGTGATTGTGCGATTGTGATTGTACGATTGTGATTGTACGAATGTGATTGTACGATTATGATTGTATGATTGCGATAGTATGATTGTGATTGTAAGATTGTGATTGTATGACTGTGATTGTATGATTGTGATTGTATGATTGTGATTGTATGATTAGGATTGTATGATTGTGATAGTATGATTGTGATTGTATGATTGTGATTGTATGATTGTGATTGTATGATTGTGATTGTATGATTGTATTTGGGAGATTGTATTTTGGAGATTGTAATTGTATGATTGCGATTGCATGATTGTGATTGTATGATTGTGATTGTATGATTGTGATTGTATGATTGTGATTGTATGATTGTGATTGTATGATTGTGATTGTATGATTGTGATTGTATGATTGTAATTGTATGATTATGATTGTATGATTGTGATTGTATGATTGTGATGGTTTGATTGTGATGTATGATTGCGATATTATGATTGTGATTGTATGATTGTGATTGTATGATTGTGATTGTATGATTGTGATAGTATGACTGCGATTGTATGACTGTGATTGTATGATTGTGATTGCATGATTGTGATTGTCTGATTGTGGTTGTTTGATTGTGATTGTATGATGGTGATTGTATGATTGTCATTGTATGATTATGATTGTATGATTGTGATTGCATGATTGTGATTGTATGATTGAGATTGCATGATTTTGTATGTATGATTGTGATTGTATGATTGTGATTGTATGATTGTGATAGTATGATTGTGATAATATGATTGTGAATGTATGATTGTGATTGTATGTCTGTGATTGTATGATTGTGATTTTATGATTGTGAATGTATGATTGTGATTGTATGATTCTGATAGTATGATTGTGATTGTATGATTGTGATTGTATGATTGTGATTGTATGATTGTATTTGGGAGATTGTATTTTGGAGATTGTAATTGTATGATTGCGATTGCATGATTGTGATTGTATGATTGTGATTGTGCGATTGTGATTGTACGATTGTGATTGTACAATTGTGATTGTACGATTGTGATTGTATGATTATGATTGTATGATTGTGATAGTATGATTGTGATTGTAAGATTGTGATTGTATGACTGTGATTGTATGATTGTGATTGTATGATTGTGATTGTATGATTAGGATTGTATGATTGTGATAGTATGATTGTGATTGTATGATTGTGACTGTATGATTGTGATTGTATGATTGTGATTGTGTGATTGCGATTGTATGATTGCGATTGTATGATTGCGATTGTATGATTGCGATTGTATGATTGTGATTGTATGATTGTGATTGTATGACTGTGATTGTATGATTGTGATTGTATGATTGTGATTGTATGATTAGGATCGTATGATTGTGATTGTATGATTATGATTGTATGATTGTGATTGTATGATTGCAATTGTATGATTGTGATTGTATGATTGTGATTGTATGATAGTGATTGTATGATTGTGATTGTATGATTGTGATTGTATGATTGTGACTGTATGATTGTGAATGTATGATTGTGATTGTGTCATTGCGATTGTATGATTGCGATTGTATGATTGTGATTGTATGATTGTGATTGTATGATTGTGATTGTATGACTGTGATTGTATGATTGTGATTGTATGATTGTGATTGTATGATTAGGATTGTATGATTGTGATAGTATGATTGTGATTGTATGATTGTGATTGTATGATTGTGATTGTATGATTGTGATTGTATGATTGTGATTGTATGATTGTGATGGTTTGATTATGATTGTATGATTGCGATATTATGATGGTGATTGTATGATTGTGATTGTATGATTGTGATAGTATGATTGTGATTGTAAGATTGTGATTGTATGACTGTGATTGTATGATTGTGATTGTATGATTGTGATTGTATGATTAGGATTGTATGATTGTGATAGTATGATTGTGATTGTATGATTGTGATTGTATGATTGTGATTGTATGATTGTGATTGTATGATTGTATTTGGGAGATTGTATTTTGGAGATTGTAATTGTATGATTGCGATTGTATGATTGTGATTGTATGATTGTGATTGTATGATTGTGATTGTATGATTGTGATTGTATGATTGTGATTGTATGATTGTCATTGTATGATTATGATTGTATGATTGTGATTGCATGATTTTGAATGTATGATTGTGATTGTATGATTGTGATTGTATGATTGTCATTGTATGATTATGATTGTATGATTGTGATTGCATGATTTTGAATGTATGATTGTGATTGTATGATTGTGATTGTATGATTGTGATTGTATGATTGTGATTGTATGATTGTGATAATATGATTGTGAATGTATGATTGTGATTGTATGTCTGTGATTGTATGATTGTGATTGTATGATTGTGATTGTATGATTGTGATTGTATGATTCTGATAGTATGATTGTGATTGTATGATTGTGATTGTATGATTGTATTTGGGAGATTGTATTTGGGAGATTGTAATTGTATGATTGCGATTGTATGATTGAGATTGTGTGATTGTGATTGTATGATTGTGATTGTATGATTGTGATAGTACGATTGTGATTGTGTGATTGTGATTGTATGATTGCGATTGTATGATTGTGATTGTATGATTATGATTGTATGATTAGGATTGTGTGATTGCGATTGTATGATTGCGATTGTATGATTGTGATTGTATGACTGTGATTGTATGATTGTGATTGTATGACTGTGGTTGTATGATTGTGATTGTATGATTGTGATTGTATGATTAGGATTCTATGATTGTGATAGTATGAATGTGATTGTATGATTGTGATTGTATGATCGTGATTGTATGACTGTGATTGTATGATTGTGATTGTGCGATTGTGATTGTACAATTGTGATTGTACGATTGTGAATGTACGATTATGATTGTATGATTGCGATAGTATGATTGTGATTGTAAGATTGTGATTGTATGACTGTGATTGTATGATTGTGATTGTATGATTGTGATTGTATGATTAGGATTGTATGATTGTGATAGTATGATTGGGATTGTATGATTGTGATTGTATGATTGTGATTGTATGATTGTGATTGTATGATTGTATTTGGGAGATTGTATTTTGGAGATTGTAATTGTATGATTGCGATTGCATGATTGTGATTGTATGATTGTGATTGTATGATTGTGATTGTATGATTGTGATTGTATGATTGTGATTGTATGATTGTGATTGTATGATTGTAATTGTATGATTATGATTGTATGATTGTGATTGTATGATTGTGATGGTTTGATTGTGATTGTATGATTGCGATATTATGATTGTGATTGTATGATTGTGATTGTATGATTGTGATTGTATGATTGTGATTGTATGATTGTGATAGTATGACTGCGATTGTATGACTGTGATTGTATGATTGTGATTGCATGATTGTGATTGTCTGATTGTGGTTGTTTGATTGTGATTGTATGATGGTGATTGTATGATTGTCATTGTATGATTATGATTGTATGATTGTGATTGAATGATTGTGATTGTATGATTGAGATTGCATGATTTTGTATGTATGATTGTGATTGTATGATTGTGATTGTATGATTGTGATAGTATGATTGTGATAATATGATTGTGAATGTATGATTGTGATTGTATGTCTGTGATTGTATGATTGTGATTGTATGATTGTGAATGTATGATTGTGATTGTATGATTCTGATAGTATGATTGTGATTGTATGATTGTGATTGTATGATTGTGATTGTATGATTGTATTTGGGAGATTGTATTTTGGAGATTGTAATTGTATGATTGCGATTGCATGATTGTGATTGTATGATTGTGATTGTGCGATTGTGATTGTACGATTGTGATTGTACGATTGTGATTGTACGATTGTGATTGTATGATTATGATTGTATGATTGTGATAGTATGATTGTGATTGTAAGATTGTGATTGTATGACTGTGATTGTATGATTGTGATTGTATGATTGTGATTGTATGATTGTGATTGTGCGATTGTGATTGTACGATTGTGATTGTACGATTGTGATTGTACGATTGTGATTGTATGATTATGATTGTATGATTGTGATAGTATGATTGTGATTGTAAGATTGTGATTGTATGACTGTGATTGTATGATTGTGATTGTATGATTGTGATTGTATGATTAGGATCGTATGATTGTGATAGTATGATTGTGATAGTATGATTGTGATTGAGTGATTGTGCTTGTATGATTATGGTTGTATGATTGTGATTGCATGATTGTGATTGTATGATTGTGATTGCATGATTTTGAATGTATGATTGTGATTGTATGATTGTGATTGTATGATTGTGATTGTATGATTGTGATTGTATGATTGTGATTGTATGATTGTGATTGTATGATTGTGATTGTATGATTGTATTTGGGAGATTGTATTTGGGAGATTGTATTTGGGAGATTGTAATTGTATGATTGCGATTGTATGATTGAGATTGTATGATTGTGATTGTATGATTGTGATTGTATGATTGTGATAGTATGATTGTGATTGAGTGATTGTGCTTGTATGATTGCGATTGTATGATTGTGATTGTATGATTGTGATTGTATGATTGTGATTGTATGATTGTGATTGTATGATTGTAATTGTATGATTATGATTGTATGATTGCGATTGTATGATTGTGATGGTTTGATTGTGATTGTATGATTGCGATATTATGATTGTGATTGTATGATTGTGATTGTATGATTGTGATTGTATGATTGTGATAGTATGACTGCGACTGTATGACTGTGATTGTATGATTGTGATTGTATGATTGTGATTGTCTGATTGTGGTTGTTTGATTGTGATTGTATGATGGTGATTGTATGATTGTCATTGTATGATTATGATTGTATGATTGTGATTGTATGATTGTGATTGTATGATTGAGATTGCATGATTTTGTATGTATGATTGTGATTGTATGATTGTGATTGTATGATTGTGATAGTATGATTGTGATAATATGATTGTGAATGTATGATTGTGATTGTATGTCTGTGATTGTATGATTGTGATTGTATGATTGTGATTGTATGGTTGTGATTGTATGATTGTGATTGTATGATTCTGATAGTATGATTGTGATTGTATGATTGTGATTGTATGATTGTGATTGTATGATTGTGATTGTATGATTGTATTTGGGAGATTGTATTTTGGAGATTGTAATTGTATGATTGCGATTGCATGATTGTGATTGTATGATTGTGATTGTGCGATTGTGATTGTACGATTGTGATTGTACGATTGTGATTGTATGATTATGATTGTATGATTGTGATAGTATGATTGTGATTGTAAGATTGTGATTGTATGACTGTGATTGTATGATTGTGATTGTATGATTGTGATTGTATGATTGTGATTGTATGATTCTGATAGTATGATTGTGATTGTATGATTGTGATTGTATGATTGTATTTGGGAGATTGTATTTGGGAGATTGTAATTGTATGATTGCGATTGTATGATTGAGATTGTGTGATTGTGATTGTATGATTGTGATTGTATGATTGTGATAGTATGATTGTGATTGTGTGATTGTGATTGTATGATTGCGATTGTATGATTGTGATTGTATGATTATGATTATATGATTGTGATTGTATGATTGTGATTGTATGATTGTGATTGTATGATCGTGATTGTACGATTGTGATTGTATGATTGTAATTGTATGATTATGATTGTATGATTGTGATTGTATGATGGTGATTGTATGACTGTGATTGTATGATTGTGATTGTGCGATTGTGATTGTACGATTGTGATTGTACGATTGTGATTGTACGATTATGATTGTATGATTGCGATAGTATGATTGTGATTGTAAGATTGTGATTGTATGACTGTGATTGTATGATTGTGATTGTATGATTGTGATTGTATGATTAGGGTTTGTATGATTGTGATAGTATGATTGTGATTGTATGATTGTGATTGTATGATTGTGATTGTAAGATTGTGATTGTATGATTGTATTTGGGAGATTGTATTTTGGAGATTGTAATTGTATGATTGCGATTGCATGATTGTGATTGTATGATTGTGATTGTATGATTGTGATTGTATGATTGTGATTGTATGATTGTAATTGTACGATTATGATTGTATGATTGTGATTGTATGATTGTGATGGTTTGATTGTGACAGTATGATTGCGATATTATGATTGTGATTGTATGATTGTGATTGTATGATTGTGATTGTATGATTGTGATAGTATGACTGCGATTGTATGACTGTGATTGTATGATTGTGATTGTATGATTGTGATTGTCTGATTGTGGTTGTTTGATTGTGATTGTATGATGGTGATTGTATGATTGTGATTGTATGATTGTGATTGTATGATTGTATTTGGGAGATTGTATTTTGGAGATTGTAATTGTATGATTGCGATTGCATGATTGTGATTGTATGATTGTGATTGTGCGATTGTGATTGTACGATTGTGATTGTACGATTGTGGTTGTACGATTGTGATTGTATGATTATGATTGTATGATTGTGATAGTATGATTGTGATTGTAAGATTGTGATTGTATGACTGTGATTGTATGATTGCGATTGTATGATTGTGATTGTATGATTAGGATTGTATGATTGTGATAGTATGATTGTGATTGTATGATTGTGACTGTATGATTGTGATTGTATGATTGTGATTGTGTGATTGCGATTGTATGATTGCGATTGTATGATTGTGATTGTATGATTGTGATTGTATGATTGTGATTGTATGACTGTGATTGTATGATTGTGATTGTATGATTGCGATCGTATGATTGTGATTGTATGATTATGATTGTATGATTGTGATTGTATGATTGCAATTGTATGATTGTGATTGTATGATTGTGATTGTATGATAGTGGTTGTATGATTGTGATTGTATGATTGTGATTGTATGATTGTGACTGTATGATTGTGAATGTATGATTGTGATTGTGTGATTGCGATTGTATGATTGCGATTGTATGATTGCGATTGTATGATTGTGATTGTATGATTGTGATTGTATGACTGTGATTGTATGATTGTGATTGTATGATTGTGATTGTATGATTAGGATTGTATGATTGTGATAGTATGATTGTGATTGTATGATTGTGATTGTATGATTGTGATTGTATGATTGTGATTGTATGATTGTGATTGTATGATTGTGATTGTATGATTGTGATTGTATGATTGTGATGGTTTGATTATGATTGTATGATTGCGATATTATGATGGTGATTGTATGATTGTGATTGTATGATTGTGATAGTATGATTGTGATTGTAAGATTGTGACTGTATGATTGTCATGGTATGATTGCGATCGTATGATTGTGATTGTATGATTATGATTGTATGATTGTGATTGTATGATTGCAATTGTATGATTGTGATTGTATGACTGTGGTTGTATGATTGTGATTGTATGATTGTGATTGTATGATTGGGATTGTATGATTGTGATAGTATGAATGTGATTGTATGATTGTGATTGTATGATTGTGATTGTATGACTGTGATTGTATGATTGTGATTGTGCGATTGTGATTGTACGATTGTGATTGTACGATTGTGATTGTACGATTATGATTGTATGATTGCGATAGTATGATTGTGATTGTAAGATTGTGATTGTATGACTGTGATTGTATGATTGTGATTGTATGATTGTGATTGTATGATTAGGATTGTATGATTGTGATAGTATGATTGTGATTGTATGATTGTGATTGTATGATTGTGATTGTATGATTGTGATTGTATGATTGTATTTGGGAGATTGTATTTTGGAGATTGTAATTGTATGATTGCGATTGCATGATTGTGATTGTATGATTGTGATTGTATGATTGTGATTGTATGATTGTGATTGTATGATTGTGATTGTATGATTGTGATTGTATGATTGTGATTGTATGATTGTGATTGTATGATTGTAATTGTATGATTATGATTGTATGATTGTGATTGTATGATTGTCATTGTATGATTATGATTGTATGATTGTGATTGCATGATTTTGAATGTATGATTGTGATTGTATGATTGTGATTGTATGATTGTCATTGTATGATTATGATTGTATGATTGTGATTGCATGATTTTGAATGTATGATTGTGATTGTATGATTGTGATTGTATGATTGTGATTGTATGATTGTGATTGTATGATTGTGATAATATGATTGTGAATGTATGATTGTGATTGTATGTCTGTGATTGTATGATTGTGATTGTATGATTGTGATTGTATGATTGTGATTGTATGATTCTGATAGTATGATTGTGATTGTATGATTGTGATTGTATGATTGTATTTGGGAGATTGTATTTGGGAGATTGTATTTGGGAGATTGTAATTGTATGATTGCGATTGTATGATTGAGATTGTGTGATTGTGATTGTATGATTGTGATTGTATGATTGTGATAGTACGATTGTGATTGTGTGATTGTGATTGTATGATTGCGATTGTATGATTGTGATTGTATGATTATGATTGTATGATTAGGATTGTGTGATTGCGATTGTATGATTGCGATTGTATGATTGTGATTGTATGACTGTGATTGTATGATTGTGATTGTATGACTGTGGTTGTATGATTGTGATTGTATGATTGTGATTGTATGATTGGGATTGTATGATTGTGATAGTATGAATGTGATTGTATGATTGTGATTGTATGATTGTGATTGTATGACTGTGATTGTATGATTGTGATTGTGCGATTGTGATTGTACGATTGTGATTGTACGAATGTGATTGTACGATTATGATTGTATGATTGCGATAGTATGATTGTGATTGTAAGATTGTGATTGTATGACTGTGATTGTATGATTGTGATTGTATGATTGTGATTGTATGATTAGGATTGTATGATTGTGATAGTATGATTGTGATTGTATGATTGTGATTGTATGATTGTGATTGTATGATTGTGATTGTATGATTGTATTTGGGAGATTGTATTTTGGAGATTGTAATTGTATGATTGCGATTGCATGATTGTGATTGTATGATTGTGATTGTATGATTGTGATTGTATGATTGTGATTGTATGATTGTGATTGTATGATTGTGATTGTATGATTGTGATTGTATGATTGTAATTGTATGATTATGATTGTATGATTGTGATTGTATGATTGTGATGGTTTGATTGTGATGTATGATTGCGATATTATGATTGTGATTGTATGATTGTGATTGTATGATTGTGATTGTATGATTGTGATAGTATGACTGCGATTGTATGACTGTGATTGTATGATTGTGATTGCATGATTGTGATTGTCTGATTGTGGTTGTTTGATTGTGATTGTATGATGGTGATTGTATGATTGTCATTGTATGATTATGATTGTATGATTGTGATTGCATGATTGTGATTGTATGATTGAGATTGCATGATTTTGTATGTATGATTGTGATTGTATGATTGTGATTGTATGATTGTGATAGTATGATTGTGATAATATGATTGTGAATGTATGATTGTGATTGTATGTCTGTGATTGTATGATTGTGATTTTATGATTGTGAATGTATGATTGTGATTGTATGATTCTGATAGTATGATTGTGATTGTATGATTGTGATTGTATGATTGTGATTGTATGATTGTATTTGGGAGATTGTATTTTGGAGATTGTAATTGTATGATTGCGATTGCATGATTGTGATTGTATGATTGTGATTGTGCGATTGTGATTGTACGATTGTGATTGTACAATTGTGATTGTACGATTGTGATTGTATGATTATGATTGTATGATTGTGATAGTATGATTGTGATTGTAAGATTGTGATTGTATGACTGTGATTGTATGATTGTGATTGTATGATTGTGATTGTATGATTAGGATTGTATGATTGTGATAGTATGATTGTGATTGTATGATTGTGACTGTATGATTGTGATTGTATGATTGTGATTGTGTGATTGCGATTGTATGATTGCGATTGTATGATTGCGATTGTATGATTGCGATTGTATGATTGTGATTGTATGATTGTGATTGTATGACTGTGATTGTATGATTGTGATTGTATGATTGTGATTGTATGATTAGGATCGTATGATTGTGATTGTATGATTATGATTGTATGATTGTGATTGTATGATTGCAATTGTATGATTGTGATTGTATGATTGTGATTGTATGATAGTGATTGTATGATTGTGATTGTATGATTGTGATTGTATGATTGTGACTGTATGATTGTGAATGTATGATTGTGATTGTGTCATTGCGATTGTATGATTGCGATTGTATGATTGTGATTGTATGATTGTGATTGTATGATTGTGATTGTATGACTGTGATTGTATGATTGTGATTGTATGATTGTGATTGTATGATTAGGATTGTATGATTGTGATAGTATGATTGTGATTGTATGATTGTGATTGTATGATTGTGATTGTATGATTGTGATTGTATGATTGTGATTGTATGATTGTGATGGTTTGATTATGATTGTATGATTGCGATATTATGATGGTGATTGTATGATTGTGATTGTATGATTGTGATAGTATGATTGTGATTGTAAGATTGTGATTGTATGACTGTGATTGTATGATTGTGATTGTATGATTGTGATTGTATGATTAGGATTGTATGATTGTGATAGTATGATTGTGATTGTATGATTGTGATTGTATGATTGTGATTGTATGATTGTGATTGTATGATTGTATTTGGGAGATTGTATTTTGGAGATTGTAATTGTATGATTGCGATTGTATGATTGTGATTGTATGATTGTGATTGTATGATTGTGATTGTATGATTGTGATTGTATGATTGTGATTGTATGATTGTCATTGTATGATTATGATTGTATGATTGTGATTGCATGATTTTGAATGTATGATTGTGATTGTATGATTGTGATTGTATGATTGTCATTGTATGATTATGATTGTATGATTGTGATTGCATGATTTTGAATGTATGATTGTGATTGTATGATTGTGATTGTATGATTGTGATTGTATGATTGTGATTGTATGATTGTGATAATATGATTGTGAATGTATGATTGTGATTGTATGTCTGTGATTGTATGATTGTGATTGTATGATTGTGATTGTATGATTGTGATTGTATGATTCTGATAGTATGATTGTGATTGTATGATTGTGATTGTATGATTGTATTTGGGAGATTGTATTTGGGAGATTGTAATTGTATGATTGCGATTGTATGATTGAGATTGTGTGATTGTGATTGTATGATTGTGATTGTATGATTGTGATAGTACGATTGTGATTGTGTGATTGTGATTGTATGATTGCGATTGTATGATTGTGATTGTATGATTATGATTGTATGATTAGGATTGTGTGATTGCGATTGTATGATTGCGATTGTATGATTGTGATTGTATGACTGTGATTGTATGATTGTGATTGTATGACTGTGGTTGTATGATTGTGATTGTATGATTGTGATTGTATGATTAGGATTCTATGATTGTGATAGTATGAATGTGATTGTATGATTGTGATTGTATGATCGTGATTGTATGACTGTGATTGTATGATTGTGATTGTGCGATTGTGATTGTACAATTGTGATTGTACGATTGTGAATGTACGATTATGATTGTATGATTGCGATAGTATGATTGTGATTGTAAGATTGTGATTGTATGACTGTGATTGTATGATTGTGATTGTATGATTGTGATTGTATGATTAGGATTGTATGATTGTGATAGTATGATTGGGATTGTATGATTGTGATTGTATGATTGTGATTGTATGATTGTGATTGTATGATTGTATTTGGGAGATTGTATTTTGGAGATTGTAATTGTATGATTGCGATTGCATGATTGTGATTGTATGATTGTGATTGTATGATTGTGATTGTATGATTGTGATTGTATGATTGTGATTGTATGATTGTGATTGTATGATTGTAATTGTATGATTATGATTGTATGATTGTGATTGTATGATTGTGATGGTTTGATTGTGATTGTATGATTGCGATATTATGATTGTGATTGTATGATTGTGATTGTATGATTGTGATTGTATGATTGTGATTGTATGATTGTGATAGTATGACTGCGATTGTATGACTGTGATTGTATGATTGTGATTGCATGATTGTGATTGTCTGATTGTGGTTGTTTGATTGTGATTGTATGATGGTGATTGTATGATTGTCATTGTATGATTATGATTGTATGATTGTGATTGAATGATTGTGATTGTATGATTGAGATTGCATGATTTTGTATGTATGATTGTGATTGTATGATTGTGATTGTATGATTGTGATAGTATGATTGTGATAATATGATTGTGAATGTATGATTGTGATTGTATGTCTGTGATTGTATGATTGTGATTGTATGATTGTGAATGTATGATTGTGATTGTATGATTCTGATAGTATGATTGTGATTGTATGATTGTGATTGTATGATTGTGATTGTATGATTGTATTTGGGAGATTGTATTTTGGAGATTGTAATTGTATGATTGCGATTGCATGATTGTGATTGTATGATTGTGATTGTGCGATTGTGATTGTACGATTGTGATTGTACGATTGTGATTGTACGATTGTGATTGTATGATTATGATTGTATGATTGTGATAGTATGATTGTGATTGTAAGATTGTGATTGTATGACTGTGATTGTATGATTGTGATTGTATGATTGTGATTGTATGATTAGGATTGTATGATTGTGATAGTATGATTGTGATTGTATGATTGTGACTGTATGATTGTGATTGTATGATTGTGATTGTGTGATTGCGATTGTATGATTGCGATTGTATGATTGTGATTGTATGATTGTGATTGTATGATTGTGATTGTATGACTGTGATTGTATGATTGTGATTGTATGATTGTGATTGTATGATTAGGATTGTATGATTGTGATAGTATGATTGTGATTGTATGATTGTGATTGTATGATTCTGATAGTATGATTGTGATTGTATGATTGTGATGGTATGATTGTGATTGTATGATTGTATTTGGGATATTGTATTTGGGAGATTGTAATTGTATGATTGCGATTGTATGATTGAGATTGTATGGTTGTGATTGTATGATTGTGATTGTATGATTGTGATAGTATGATTGTGATTGTGTGATTGTGATTGTATGATTGCGATTGTATGATTGTGATTGTATGATTATGATTGTATGATTGTGATTGTATGATTGTGATTGTATGATTATGATTGTATGGTTGTGACTGTATGATTGTCATGGAATGATTGCGATCGTATGATTGTGATTGTATGATTATGATTGTATGATTGTGATTGTATGATTGCAATTGTATGATTGTGATTGTATGATTGTGATTGTATGATTGTGATTGTATGATTGTGATTGTATGATTGTGATTGTATGATTGTGATTGTATGATTGTGACTGTATGATTGTGATTGTATGATTGTGATTGTGTGATTGTGATTGTATGATTGTCATTGTATGATTATGATTGTATGATTGTGATTGCATGATTTTGAATGTATGATTGTGATTGTATGATTGTGATTGTATGATTGTGATTGTATGATTGTGATTGTATGATTGTGATTGTATGATTGTGATTGTATGATTGTGATTGTATGATTGTGATAATATGATTGTGAATGTATGATTGTGATTGTGTGTCTGTGATTGTATGATTGTGATTGTATGATTGTGATTGTATGATTGTGATTGTATGATTCTGATAGTATGATTGTGATTGTATGATTGTGATTGTATGATTGTATTTGGGAGATTGTATTTGGGAGATTGTAATTGTATGATTGCGATTGTATGATTGAGATTGTGTGATTGTGATTGTATGATTGTGATTGTATGATTGTGATAGTATGATTGTGATTGTGTGATTGTGATTGTATGATTGCGATTGTATGATTGTGATTGTACGATTATGATTGTATGATTGTGATTGCATGATTGTGATAGTATGATTATGATTGTATGGTTGTGACTGTATGATTGTGATGGTATGATTGCGATCGTATGATTGTGATTGTATGATTATGATTGTATGATCGTGATTGTATGATTGCGATTGTATGATTGTGATTGTATGATTGTGATTGTATGATTGTGATTGTATGATTGTGATTGTATGATTGTGACTGTATGATTGTGATTGTATGATTGTGATTGTGTGATTGCGATTGTATGATTGCGATTGTATGATTGTGATTGTATGATTGTGATTGTATGATTGTGATTGTATGACTGTGATTGTATGATTGTGATTGTATGATTGTGATTGTATGATTAGGATTGTATGATTGTGATAGTATGATTGTGATTGTATGATTGTGATTGTATGATTGTGATTGTATGATTGTGATTGTATGACTGTGATTGTATGATTGTGATTGTATGATTGTGATTGTATGATTAGGATTGTATGATTGTGATTGTATGATTGTATTTGGGAGATTGTATTTTGGAGATTGTAATTGTATGATTGCGATTGTATGATTGCGATTTATGATTGCGATTTATGATTGTGATTGTATGATTGTGATTGTATGATTGTGATTGTATGATTGTGATTGTATGATCGTGATTGTACGATTGTGATTGTATGATTGTAATTGTATGATTATGATTGTATGATTGTGATTGTATGATTGTGATTGTATGACTGTGATTGTATGATTGTGATTGTGCGATTGTGATTGTACGATTGTGATTGTACGATTGTGATTGTACGATTGTGATTGTATGATTATGATTGTATGATTGTGATAGTATGATTGTGATTGTAAGATTGTGATTGTATGACTGTGATTGTATGATTGTGATTGTATGATTGTGATTGTATGATTAGGATTGTATGATTGTGATAGTATGATTGTGATAGTATGATTGTGATTGTATGATTGTGATTGTATGACTGTGATTGTATGATTGTATTTGGGAGATTGTATTTTGGAGATTGTAATTGTATGATTGCGATTGTATGATTGTGATTGTATGATTGTGATTGTATTATTGTGATTGTATGATTGTGATTGTATGATTGTGATTGTATGATTATGATTGTATGATTGTGATTGTATGATTGTGGTGTATGATTGTGATTGTATGATTGTAATTGTATGATTATGATTGTATGATTGTGATTGTATGATTGTGATGGTTTGATTATGATTGTATGGTTGCGATATTATGATTGTGATTGTATGATTGTGATTGTATGATTGTGATTGTATGATTGTGATAGTATGATTGTGATTGTAAGATTGTGATTGTATGACTGTGATTGTATGATTGTGATTGTATGATTGTGATTGTATGATTAGGATTGTATGATTGTGATAGTATGATTGTGATTGTATGATTGTGATTGTATGATTGTGATTGTATGAATGTGATTGTATGATTGTGATTGTATGATTGTGATTGTATGATTGTATTTGGGAGATTGTATTTTGGAGATTGTAATTGTATGATTGCGATTGTATGATTGTGATTGTATGATTGTGATTGTATGATTGTGATTGTATGATTGTGATTGTATGATTGTGATTGTATGATTGTAATTGTATGATTATGATTGTATGATTGTGATTGTATGATTGTGATGGTTTGATTGTGATTGTATGATTGCGATATTATGATTGTGATTGTATGATTCTGATTGTATGATAGCGATTGTATGATTGTGATAGTATGACTGTGATTGTATGACTGTGATTGTATGATTGTGATTGTATGATTGTGACTGTATGATTGTGATTGTATGATTGTGCTTGTGTGATTGCGATTGTATGATTGCGATTGTATGATTGTGATTGTATGACTGTGATTGTATGATTGTGATTGTATGACTGTGGTTGTATGATTGTGATTGTATGATTGTGATTGTATGATTAGGATTGTATGATTGTGATAGTATGAATGTGATTGTATGATTGTGATTGTAAGATTGTGATTGTATGACTGTGATTGTATGATTGTGATTGTATGATTGTGATTGTATGATTAGGATTGTATGATTGTGATGGTATGATTGTGATTGTATGATTGTGATTGTATGATTGTGATTGTATGATTGTATTTGGGAGATTGTATTTTGGAGATTGTAATTGTATGATTGCGATTGCATGATTGTGATTGTATGATTGTGATTGTATGATTGTGATTGTATGATTGTGATTGTATGATTGTGATTGTATGATTGTATTTGGGAGATTGTATTTTGGAGATTGTAATTGTATGATTGCGATTGCATGATTGTGATTGTATGATTGTGATTGTATGATTGTGATTGTATGATTGTGATTGTATGATTGTGATTGTATGATTGTGATTGTATGATTCTGATAGTATGATTGTGATTGTATGATTGTGATTGTATGATTGTGATTGTATGATTGTATTTGGGAGATTGTATTTTGGAGATTGTAATTGTATGATTGCGGTTGCATGATTGTGATTGTATGATTGTGATTGTGCGATTGTGATTGTACGATTGTGGTTGTACGATTGTGATTGTACGATTGTGATTGTATGATTATGATTGTATGATTGTGATAGTATGATTGTGATTGTAAGATTGTGATTGTATGACTGCGATTGTATGATTGCGATTGTATGATTGCGATTGTATGATTGTGATTGTATGATTGTGATTGTATGACTGTGATTGTATGATTGTGATTGTATGATTGTGATTGTATGATTAGAATTGTATGATTGTGATAGTATGATTGTGATTGTATGATTGTGATTGTATGATTGTGATTGTATGATTGTGATTGTATGATTGTGATTGTATGATTGTATTTGGGAGATTGTATTTTGGAGATTGTAATTGTATGATTGCGATTGTATGATTGTGATTGTATGATTGTGATTGTATGATTGTGATTGTATGATTGTGATTGTATGATTGTGATTGTATGATTGTGATTGTATGATTGTGATTGTATGATTGTGATTGTATGATTGTGATTGTATGATTGTGATTGTATGATTGTGATTGTATGATTGTGATTGTATGATTGTGGTGTATGATTGTGATTGTATGATTGTAATTGTATGATTATGATTGTATGATTGTGATTGTATGATTGTGATGGTTTGATTATGATTGTATGATTGCGATATTATGATGGTGATTGTATGATTGTGATTGTATGATTGTGATAGTATGATTGTGATTGTAAGATTGTGATTGTATGACTGTGATTGTATGATTGTGACTGTATGATTGTGATTGTATGATTAGGATTGTATGATTGTGGTAATATAATTGTGATTGTATGATTGTGATTGTATGATTGTGATTGTATGATTGTATTTGGGAGATTGTATTTTGGAGATTGTAATTGTATGATTGCGATTGTATGATTGTGATTGTATGATTGTG
Source organism: Megachile rotundata (assembly GCF_050947335.1). Classification (NCBI taxonomy): domain Eukaryota; kingdom Metazoa; phylum Arthropoda; class Insecta; order Hymenoptera; family Megachilidae; genus Megachile; species Megachile rotundata. The sequence goes on along the minus strand of NW_027473322.1, from coordinate 1,199,328 downwards.
ATTGTATGACTGTGATTGTATGGTTGTGATTGTATGATTGTGATTGTATGATTGTAATTGTATGATTATGATAGTATGATTGTGATTGTATGATTGTGATGGTTTGATTGTGATTGTATGATTGCGATATTATGATTGTGATTGTATGATTGTGATTGTATGATAGCGATTGTATGTTTGTGATAGTATGACTGTGATTGTATGACAGTGATTGTATGATCGTGATTGTATGATTGTGATTGTCTGATTGTGGTTGTATGATTGTGATTGTATGATTGTGATTGTATGATTAGGATTGTATGATTGTGATAGTATGAATGTGATTGTATGATTGTGATTGTATGATTGTGATTGTATGACTGTGATTGTATGATTGTGATTGTGCGATTGTGATTGTACGATTGTGATTGTACGATTGTGATTGTACGATTATGATTGTATGATTGCGATAGTATGATTGTGATTGTAAGATTGTGATTGTATGACTGTGATTGTATGATTGTGATTGTATGATTGTGATTGTATGATTAGGATTGTATGATTGTGATGGTATGATTGTGATTGTATGATTGTGCTTGTGTGATTGCGATTGTATGATTGCGATTGTATGATTGTGATTGTATGACTGTGATTGTATGATTGTGATTGTATGACTGTGGTTGTATGATTGTGATTGTATGATTGTGATTGTATGATTAGGATTGTATGATTGTGATAGTATTAATGTGATTGTATGATTGTGATTGTATGATTGTGATTGTATGACTGTGATTGTATGATTGTGATTGTGCGATTGTGATTGTACGATTGTGATTGTACGATTGTGATTGTACGATTATGATTGTATGATTGCGATAGTATGATTGTGATTGTAAGATTGTGATTGTATGACTGTGATTGTATGATTGTGATTGTATGATTGTGATTGTATGATTAGGATTGTATGATTGTGATGGTATGATTGTGATTGTATGATTGTGATTGTATGATTGTGATTGTATGATTGTATTTGGGAGATTGTATTTTGGAGATTGTAATTGTATGATTGCGATTGCATGATTGTGATTGTATGATTGTGATTGTATGATTGTGATTGTATGATTGTGATTGTATGATTGTGATTGTATGATTGTGATTGTATGATTGTATTTGGGAGATTGTATTTTGGAGATTGTAATTGTATGATTGCGATTGCATGATTGTGATTGTATGATTGTGATTGTATGATTGTGATTGTATGATTGTGATTGTATGATTGTGGTGTATGATTGTGATTGTATGATTGTAATTGTATGATTATGATTGTATGATTGTGATTGTATGATTGTGATGGTTTGATTATGATTGTATGATTGCGATATTATGATGGTGATTGTATGATTGTGATTGTATGATTGTGATAGTATGATTGTGATTGTAAGATTGTGATTGTATGACTGTGATTGTATGATTGTGACTGTATGATTGTGATTGTATGATTAGGATTGTATGATTGTGGTAATATAATTGTGATTGTATGATTGTGATTGTATGATTGTGATTGTATGATTGTATTTGGGAGATTGTATTTTGGAGATTGTAATTGTATGATTGCGATTGTATGATTGTGATTGTATGATTGTGATTGTATGACTGTGATTGTATGGTTGTGATTGTATGATTGTGATTGTATGATTGTAATTGTATGATTATGATTGTATGATTGTGATTGTATGATTGTGATGGTTTGATTGTGATTGTATGATTGCGATATTATGATTGTGATTGTATGATTGTGATTGTATGATAGCGATTGTATGTTTGTGATAGTATGACTGTGATTGTATGACAGTGATTGTATGATCGTGATTGTATGATTGTGATTGTCTGATTGTGGTTGTATGATTGTGATTGTATGATTGTGATTGTATGATTAGGATTGTATGATTGTGATAGTATGAATGTGATTGTATGATTGTGATTGTATGATTGTGATTGTATGACTGTGATTGTATGATTGTGATTGTGCGATTGTGATTGTACGATTGTGATTGTACGATTGTGATTGTACGATTATGATTGTATGATTGCGATAGTATGATTGTGATTGTAAGATTGTGATTGTATGACTGTGATTGTATGATTGTGATTGTATGATTGTGATTGTATGATTAGGATTGTATGATTGTGATGGTATGATTGTGATTGTATGATTGTGCTTGTGTGATTGCGATTGTATGATTGCGATTGTATGATTGTGATTGTATGACTGTGATTGTATGATTGTGATTGTATGACTGTGGTTGTATGATTGTGATTGTATGATTGTGATTGTATGATTAGGATTGTATGATTGTGATAGTATGAATGTGATTGTATGATTGTGATTGTATGATTGTGATTGTATGACTGTGATTGTATGATTGTGATTGTGCGATTGTGATTGTACGATTGTGATTGTACGATTGTGATTGTACGATTATGATTGTATGATTGCGATACTATGATTGTGATTGTAAGATTGTGATTGTATGACTGTGATTGTATGATTGTGATTGTATGATTGTGATTGTATGATTAGGATTGTATGATTGTGATGGTATGATTGTGATTGTATGATTGTGATTGTATGATTGTGATTGTATGATTGTGATTGTATGATTGTATTTGGGAGATTGTATTTTGGAGATTGTAATTGTATGATTGCGATTGCATGATTGTGATTGTATGATTGTGATTGTATGATTGTGATTGTATGATTGTGATTGTATGATTGTGATTGTATGATTGTATTTGGGAGATTGTATTTTGGAGATTGTAATTGTATGATTGCGATTGCATGATTGTGATTGTATGATTGTGATTGTATGATTGTGATTGTATGATTGTGATTGTATGATTGTGATTGTATGATTGTGATTGTATGATTCTGATAGTATGATTGTGATTGTATGATTGTGATTGTATGATTGTGATTGTATGATTGTATTTGGGAGATTGTATTTTGGAGATTGTAATTGTATGATTGCGATTGCATGATTGTGATTGTATGATTGTGATTGTGCGATTGTGATTGTACGATTGTGGTTGTACGATTGTGATTGTACGATTGTGATTGTATGATTATGATTGTATGATTGTGATAGTATGATTGTGATTGTAAGATTGTGATTGTATGACTGCGATTGTATGATTGCGATTGTATGATTGCGATTGTATGATTGTGATTGTATGATTGTGATTGTATGACTGTGATTGTATGATTGTGATTGTATGATTGTGATTGTATGATTAGGATTGTATGATTGTGATAGTATGATTGTGATTGTATGATTGTGATTGTATGATTGTGATTGTATGATTGTGATTGTATGATTGTGATTGTATGATTGTATTTGGGAGATTGTATTTTGGAGATTGTAATTGTATGATTGCGATTGTATGATTGTGATTGTATGATTGTGATTGTATGATTGTGATTGTATGATTGTGATTGTATGATTGTGATTGTATGATTGTGATTTTATGATTGTGATTGTATGATTGTGATTGTATGATTGTGATTGTATGATTGTGATTGTATGATTGTGGTGTATGATTGTGATTGTATGATTGTAATTGTATGATTATGATTGTATGATTGTGATTGTATGATTGTGATGGTTTGATTATGATTGTATGATTGCGATATTATGATGGTGATTGTATGATTGTGATTGTATGATTGTGATAGTATGATTGTGATTGTAAGATTGTGATTGTATGACTGTGATTGTATGATTGTGACTGTATGATTGTGATTGTATGATTAGGATTGTATGATTGTGGTAGTATAATTGTGATTGTATGATTGTGATTGTATGATTGTGATTGTATGATTGTGATTGTATGATTGTATTTGGGAGATTGTATTTTGGAGATTGTAATTGTATGATTGCGATTGTATGATTGTGATTGTATGATTGTGATTGTATGACTGTGATTGTATGGTTGTGATTGTATGATTGTGATTGTATGATTGTAATTGTATGATTATGATTGTATGATTGTGATTGTATGATTGTGATGGTTTGATTGTGATTGTATGATTGCGATATTATGATTGTGATTGTATGATTGTGATTGTATGATAGCGATTGTATGTTTGTGATAGTATGACTGTGATTGTATGACAGTGATTGTATGATCGTGATTGTATGATTGTGATTGTCTGATTGTGGTTGTATGATTGTGATTGTATGATTGTGATTGCATGATTGTCATTGTATGATTATGATTGTATGATTGTGATTGCATGATTTTGAATGTATGATTGTGATTGTATGATTGTGATTGTATGATTGTGATTGTATGATTGTGATTGTATGATTGTGATTGTATGATTGTGATAATATGATTGTGAATGTATGATTGTGATTGTATGTCTGTGATTGTATGATTGTGATTGTATGATTGTGATTGTATGATTGTGATTGTATGATTGTATTTGGGAGATTGTATTTGGGAGATTGTAATTGTATGATTGCGATTGTATGATTGAGATTGTGTGATTGTGATTGTATGATTGTGATTGTATGATTGTGATAGTATGATTGTGATTGTGTGATTGTGATTGTATGATTGCGATTGTATGATTGTGATTGTATGATTATGATTATATGATTGTGATTGCATGATTGTGATAGTATGATTATGATTGTATGGTTGTGACTGTATGATTGTGATGGTATGATTGCGATCGTATGATTGTGATTGTATGATTATGATTGTATGATTGTGATTGTATGATTGCGATTGTATGATTGCGATTTTATGATTGTGATTGTATGATTGTGATTGTATGATTGTGATTGTATGATTGTGACTGTATGATTGTGATTGTATGATTGTGATTGTGTGATTGCGATTGTATGATTGCGATTGTATGATTGTGATTGCATGATTGTGATTTTATGATTGTGGTTGTATGACTGTGATTGTATGATTGTGATTGTATGATTGTGATTGTATGATTAGGATTGTATGATTGTGATAGTATGATTGTGATTGTATGATTGTGATTGTATAATTGTGATTGTATGATTGTGATTGAATGACTGTGATTGTATGATTGTGATCGTATGATTGTGATTGTATGATTAGGATTGTATGATTGTGATTGTATGATTGTATTTGGGAGATTGTATTTTGGAGATTGTAATTGTATGATTGCGATTGTATGATTGCGATTGTATGATTGTGATTGTATGATTGTGATTGTATGATTGTGATTGTATGATTGTGATTGTATGATTGTGATTGTATGATCGTGATTGTACGATTGTGATTGTATGATTGTAATTGTATGATTATGATTGTATGATTGTGATTGTATGATTGTGATTGTATGACTGTGATTGTATGATTGTGATTGTGCGATTGTGATTCTACGATTGTGATTGTACGATTGTGATTGTACGATTGTGATTGTACGATTATGATTGTATGATTGTGATAGTATGATTGTGATTGTAAGATTGTGATTGTATGACTGTGATTGTATGATTGTGATTGTATGATTGTGATTGTATGATTAGGATTGTATGATTGTGATAGTATGATTGTGATAGTATGATTGTGATTGTATGATTGTGATTGTATGATTGTGATTGTATGATTGTGATTGTATGACTGTGATTGTATGATTGTATTTGGGAGATTGTGTTTTGGAGATTGTAATTGTATGATTGCGATTGTGTGATTGTGATTGTATGATTGTGATTGTATGATTGTGATTGTATGATTGTGATTGTATGATTGTGATTGTATGATTGTGATTGTATGATTGTGATTGTATGATTGTGATTGTATGATTGTGGTGTATGATTGTGATTGTATGATTGTAATTGTATGATTATGATTGTATGATTGTGATTGTATGATTGTGATGGTTTGATTATGATTGTATGGTTGCTATATTATGATTGTGATTGTATGATTGTGATTGTAAGATTGTGATTGTATGATTGCGATAGTATGATTGTGATTGTAAGATTGTGATTGTATGACTGTGATTGTATGATTGTGATTGTATGATTGTGATTGTATGATTAGGATTGTATGATTGTGATAGTATGATTGTGATTGTATGATTGTGATTGTATGATTGTGATTGTATGATTGTGATTGTATGATTGTGACTGTATGATTGTGATTGTATGATTGTGATTGTGTGATTGCGATTGTATGATTGCGATTGTATGATTGTGATTGTATGACTGTGATTGTATGATTGTGATTGTATGACTGTGATTGTATGATTGTGATTGTATGATTGTGATTGTATGATTGTATTTGGGAGATTGTATTTTGGAGATTGTAATTGTATGATTGCGATTGTATGATTGTGATTGTATGATTGTGATTGTATGATTGTGATTGTATGATTGTGATTGTATGATTGTGATTGTATGATTGTGATTGTATGATTGTGATTGTATGATTGTCATTGTATGATTATGATTGTATGATTGTGATTGCATGATTTTGAATGTATGATTGTGATTGTATGATTGTGATTGTATGATTGTCATTGTATGATTATGATTGTATGATTGTGATTGCATGATTTTGAATGTATGATTGTGATTGTATGATTGTGATTGTATGATTGTGATTGTATGATTGTGATTGTATGATTGTGATAATATGATTGTGAATGTATGATTGTGATTGTATGTCTGTGATTGTATGATTGTGATTGTATGATTGTGATTGTATGATTGTGATTGTATGATTGTGATTGTATGATTCTGATAGTATGATTGTGATTGTATGACTGTGATTGTATGATTGTGATTGTGCGATTGTGATTGTACGATTGTGATTGTACGATTGTGATTGTACGATTATGATTGTATGATTGCGATAGTATGATTGTGATTGTAAGATTGTGATTGTATGACTGTGATTGTATGATTGTGATTGTATGATTGTGATTGTATGATTAGGATTGTATGACTGTGATTGTATGATTGTGATTGTGCGATTGTGATTGTACGATTGTGATTGTACGATTGTGATTGTACGATTATGATTGTATGATTGCGATAGTATGATTGTGATTGTAAGATTGTGATTGTATGACTGTGATTGTATGATTGTGATTGTATGATTGTGATTGTATGATTAGGATTGTATGATTGTGATAGTATGATTGTGATTGTATGATTGTGATTGTATGATAGTGATTGTATGATTGTGATTGTATGATTGTATTTGGGAGATTGTATTTTGGAGATTGTAATTGTATGATTGCGATTGCATGATTGTGATTGTATGATTGTGATTGTATGATTGTGATTGTATGATTGTGATTGTATGATTGTGATTGTATGATTGTGATTGTATGATTGTAATTGTATGATTATGATTGTATGATTGTGATTGTATGATTGTCATTGTATGATTATGATTGTATGATTGTGATTGCATGATTTTGAATGTATGATTGTGATTGTATGATTGTGATTGTATGATTGTCATTGTATGATTATGATTGTATGATTGTGATTGCATGATTTTGAATGTATGATTGTGATTGTATGATTGTGATTGTATGATTGTGATTGTATGATTGTGATTGTATGATTGTGATAATATGATTGTGAATGTATGATTGTGATTGTATGTCTGTGATTGTATGATTGTGATTGTATGATTGTGATTGTATGATTGTGATTGTATGATTCTGATAGTATGATTGTGATTGTATGATTGTGATTGTATGATTGTATTTGGGAGATTGTATTTGGGAGATTGTATTTGGGAGATTGTAATTGTATGATTGCGATTGTATGATTGAGATTGTGTGATTGTGATTGTATGATTGTGATTGTATGATTGTGATAGTACGATTGTGATTGTGTGATTGTGATTGTATGATTGCGATTGTATGATTGTGATTGTATGATTATGATTGTATGATTAGGATTGTGTGATTGCGATTGTATGATTGCGATTGTATGATTGTGATTGTGTGACTGTGATTGTGTGATTGTGATTGTATGACTGTGGTTGTATGATTGTGATTGTATGATTGTGATTGTATGATTGGGATTGTATGATTGTGATAGTATGAATGTGATTGTATGATTGTGATTGTATGATTGTGATTGTATGACTGTGATTGTATGATTGTGATTGTGCGATTGTGATTGTACGATTGTGATTGTACGATTGTGATTGTACGATTATGATTGTATGATTGCGATAGTATGATTGTGATTGTAAGATTGTGATTGTATGACTGTGATTGTATGATTGTGATTGTATGATTGTGATTGTATGATTAGGATTGTATGATTGTGATAGTATGATTGTGATTGTATGATTGTGATTGTATGATTGTGATTGTATGATTGTGATTGTATGATTGTATTTGGGAGATTGTATTTTGGAGATTGTAATTGTATGATTGCGATTGCATGATTGTGATTGTATGATTGTGATTGTATGATTTTGATTGTATGATTGTGATTGTATGATTGTGATTGTATGATTGTGATTGTATGATTGTGATTGTATGATTGTGATTGTATGATTGTAATTGTATGATTATGATTGTATGATTGTGATTGTATGATTGTGATTGTATGATTGTGATAGTATGACTGCGATTGTATGACTGTGATTGTATGATTGTGATTGCATGATTGTGATTGTCTGATTGTGGTTGTTTGATTGTGATTGTATGATGGTGATTGTATGATTGTCATTGTATGATTATGATTGTATGATTGTGATTGCATGATTGTGATTGTATGATTGAGATTGCATGATTTTGTATGTATGATTGTGATTGTATGATTGTGATTGTATGATTGTGATAGTATGATTGTGATAATATGATTGTGAATGTATGATTGTGATTGTATGTCTGTGATTGTATGATTGTGATTGTATGATTGTGAATGTATGATTGTGATTGTATGATTCTGATAGTATGATTGTGATTGTATGATTGTGATTGTATGATTGTGATTGTATGATTGTATTTGGGAGATTGTATTTTGGAGATTGTAATTGTATGATTGCGATTGCATGATTGTGATTGTATGATTGTGATTGTGCGATTGTGATTGTACGATTGTGATTGTACGATTGTGATTGTACGATTGTGATTGTATGATTATGATTGTATGATTGTGATAGTATGATTGTGATTGTAAGATTGTGATTGTATGACTGTGATTGTATGATTGTGATTGTATGATTGTGATTGTATGATTAGGATTGTATGATTGTGATAGTATGATTGTGATTGTATGATTGTGACTGTATGATTGTGATTGTATGATTGTGATTGTGTGATTGCGATTGTATGATTGCGATTGTATGATTGCGATTGTATGATTGCGATTGTATGATTGTGATTGTATGATTGTGATTGTATGACTGTGATTGTATGATTGTGATTGTATGATTGTGATTGTATGATTAGGATTGTATGATTGTGATAGTATGATTGTGATTGTATGATTCTCATAGTATGATTATGATTGTATGATTGTGATGGTATGATTGTGATTGTATGATTGTATTTGGGATATTGTATTTGGGAGATTGTAATTGTATGATTGCGATTGTATGATTGAGATTGTATGATTGTGATTGTATGATTGTGATTGTATGATTGTGATAGTATGATTGTGATTGTGTGATTGTGATTGTATGATTGCGATTGTATGATTGCGATATTATGATGGTGATTGTATGATTGTGATTGTATGATTGAGATAGTATGATTGTGATTGTAAGATTGTGATTGTATGATTGTGATAGTACGATTGTGATTGTGTGATTGTGATTGTATGATTGCGATTGTATGATTGTGATTGTATGATTATGATTGTATGATTAGGATTGTGTGATTGCGATTGTATGATTGCGATTGTATGATTGTGATTGTATGATTGTGATTGTATGATTAGGATTGTATGATTGTGATAGTATGATTGTGATTGTATGATTGTGATTGTATGATTGTGATTGTATGACTGTGATTGTATGATTGTGATTGTGCGATTGTGATTGTACAATTGTGATTGTACGATTGTGAATGTACGATTATGATTGTATGATTGCGATAGTATGATTGTGATTGTAAGATTGTGATTGTATGACTGTGATTGTATGATTGTGATTGTATGATTGTGATTGTATGATTAGGATTGTATGATTGTGATAGTATGATTGGGATTGTATGATTGTGATTGTATGATTGTGATGGTTTGATTGTGATTGTATGATTGCGATATTATGATTGTGATTGTATGATTGTGATTGTATGATTGTGATAGTATGATTGTGATAATATGATTGTGAATGTATGATTGTGATTGTATGTCTGTGATTGTATGATTGTGATTGTATGATTGTGAATGTATGATTGTGATTGTATGATTCTGATAGTATGATTGTGATTGTATGATTGTGATTGTATGATTGTGATTGTATGATTGTATTTGGGAGATTGTATTTTGGAGATTGTAATTGTATGATTGCGATTGCATGATTGTGATTGTATGATTGTGATTGTGCGATTGTGATTGTACGATTGTGATTGTACGATTGTGATTGTACGATTGTGATTGTATGATTATGATTGTATGATTGTGATAGTATGATTGTGATTGTAAGATTGTGATTGTATGACTGTGATTGTATGATTGTGATTGTATGATTGTGATTGTATGATTATGATTGTATGATTGTGATAGTATGATTGTGATTGTAAGATTGTGATTGTATGACTGTGATTGTATGATTGTGATTGTATGATTGTGATTGTATGATTAGGATTGTATGATTGTGATAGTATGATTGTGATTGTATGATTGTGATTGTATGATTGTGATTGTATGATTGTGATTGTATGATTGTGATTGTATGATTGTAATTGTATGATTGTGATTGTATGATTGTGATTGTATGATTGTGATGGTTTGATTATGATTGTATGATTGCGATATTATGATGGTGATTGTATGATTGTGATTGTATGATTGTGATAGTATGATTGTGATTGTAAGATTGTGACTGTATGATTGTCATGGTATGATTGCGATCGTATGATTGTGATTGTATGATTATGATTGTATGATTGTGATTGTATGATTGCAATTGTATGATTGTGATTTTATGACTGTGGTTGTATGATTGTGATTGTATGATTGTGATTGTATGATTGGGATTGTATGATTGTGATAGTATGAATGTGATTGTATGATTGTGATTGTATGATTGTGATTGTATGACTGTGATTGTATGATTGTGATTGTGCGATTGTGATTGTACGATTGTGATTGTACGATTGTGATTGTACGATTATGATTGTATGATTGCGATAGTATGATTGTGATTGTAAGATTGTGATTGTATGACTGTGATTGTATGATTGTGATTGTATGATTGTGATTGTATGATTAGGATTGTATGATTGTGATAGTATGATTGTGATTGTATGATTGTGATTGTATGATTGTGATTGTATGATTGTGATTGTATGATTGTATTTGGGAGATTGTATTTTGGAGATTGTAATTGTATGATTGCGATTGCATGATTGTGATTGTATGATTGTGATTGTATGATTGTGATTGTATGATTGTGATTGTATGATTGTGATTGTATGATTGTGATTGTATGATTGTGATTGTATGATTGTGATTGTATGATTGTGATTGTATGATTGTAATTGTATGATTATGATTGTATGATTGTGATTGTATGATTGTCATTGTATGATTATGATTGTATGATTGTGATTGCATGATTTTGAATGTATGATTGTGATTGTATGATTGTGATTGTATGATTGTCATTGTATGATTATGATTGTATGATTGTGATTGCATGATTTTGAATGTATGATTGTGATTGTATGATTGTGATTGTATGATTGTGATTGTATGATTGTGATTGTATGATTGTGATAATATGATTGTGAATGTATGATTGTGATTGTATGTCTGTGATTGTATGATTGTGATTGTATGATTGTGATTGTATGATTGTGATTGTATGATTCTGATAGTATGATTGTGATTGTATGATTGTGATTGTATGATTGTATTTGGGAGATTGTATTTGGGAGATTGTATTTGGGAGATTGTAATTGTATGATTGCGATTGTATGATTGAGATTGTGTGATTGTGATTGTATGATTGTGATTGTATGATTGTGATAGTACGATTGTGATTGTGTGATTGTGATTGTATGATTGCGATTGTATGATTGTGATTGTATGACTGTGATTGTATGATTGTGATTGTATGACTGTGGTTGTATGATTGTGACTGTATGATTGTGATTGTATGATTGGGATTGTATGATTGTGATAGTATGAATGTGATTGTATGATTGTGATTGTATGATTGTGATTGTATGACTGTGATTGTATGATTGTGATTGTGCGATTGTGATTGTACGATTGTGATTGTACGATTGTGATTGTACGATTATGATTGTATGATTGCGATAGTATGATTGTGATTGTAAGATTGTGATTGTATGACTGTGATTGTATGATTGTGATTGTATGATTGTGATTGTATGATTAGGATTGTATGATTGTGATAGTATGATTGTGATTGTATGATTGTGATTGTATGATTGTGATTGTATGATTGTGATTGTATGATTGTATTTGGGAGATTGTATTTTGGAGATTGTAATTGTATGATTGCGATTGCATGATTGTGATTGTATGATTGTGATTGTATGATTGTGATTGTATGATTGTGATTGTATGATTGTGATTGTATGATTGTGATTGTATGATTGTGATTGTATGATTGTGATTGTATGATTGTAATTGTATGATTATGATTGTATGATTGTGATTGTATGATTGTGATGGTTTGATTGTGATTGTATGATTGCGATATTATGATTGTGATTGTATGATTGTGATTGTATGATTGTGATTGTATGATTGTGATTGTATGATTGTGATAGTATGACTGCGATTGTATGACTGTGATTGTATGATTGTGATTGCATGATTGTGATTGTCTGATTGTGGTTGTTTGATTGTGATTGTATGATGGTGATTGTATGATTGTCATTGTATGATTATGATTGTATGATTGTGATTGCATGATTGTGATTGTATGATTGAGATTGCATGATTTTGTATGTATGATTGTGATTGTATGATTGTGATTGTATGATTGTGATAGTATGATTGTGATAATATGATTGTGAATGTATGATCGTGATTGTATGTCTGTGATTGTATGATTGTGATTGTATGATTGTGAATGTATGATTGTGATTGTATGATTCTGATAGTATGATTGTGATTGTATGATTGTGATTGTATGATTGTGATTGTATGATTGTATTTGGGAGATTGTATTTTGGAGATTGTAATTGTATGATTGCGATTGCATGATTGTGATTGTATGATTGTGATTGTGCGATTGTGATTGCACGATTGTGATTGTACGATTGTGATTGTACGATTGTGATTGTATGATTATGATTGTATGATTGTGATAGTATGATTGTGATTGTAAGATTGTGATTGTATGACTGTGATTGTATGATTGTGATTGTATGATTGTGATTGTATGATTAGGATTGTATGATTGTGATAGTATGATTGTGATTGTATGATTGTGACTGTATGATTGTGATTGTATGATTGTGATTGTGTGATTGCGATTGTATGATTGCGATTGTATGATTGCGATTGTATGATTGCGATTGTATGATTGTGATTGTATGATTGTGATTGTATGACTGTGATTGTATGATTGTGATTGTATGATTGTGATTGTATGATTAGGATTGTATGATTGTGATAGTATGATTGTGATTGTATGATTCTCATAGTATGATTATGATTGTATGATTGTGATGGTATGATTGTGATTGTATGATTGTATTTGGGATATTGTATTTGGGAGATTGTAATTGTATGATTGCGATTGTATGATTGAGATTGTATGATTGTGATTGTATGATTGTGATTGTATGATTGTGATAGTATGATTGTGATTGTGTGATTGTGATTGTATGATTGCGATTGTATGATTGTGATTGTATGATTATGATTGTATGATTGTGATTGTATGATTATGATTGTATGGTTGTGACTGTATGATTGTCATGGTATGATTGCGATCGTATGATTGTGATTGTATGATTATGATTGTATGATTGTGATTGTATGATTGCAATTGTATGATTGTGATTGTATGATTGTGATTGTATGATAGTGATTGTATGATTGTGATTGTATGATTGTGATTGTATGATTGTGACTGTATGATTGTGAATGTATGATTGTGATTGTGTGATTGCGATTGTATGATTGCGATTGTATGATTGTGATTGTATGATTGTGATTGTATGATTGTGATTGTATGACTGTGATTGTATGATTGTGATTGTATGATTGTGATTGTATGATTAGGATTGTATGATTGTGATAGTATGATTGTGATTGTATGATTGTGATTGTATGATTGTGATTGTATGATTGTGATTGTATGATTGTGATTGTATGATTGTGATTGTATGATTGTGATGGTTTGATTATGATTGTATGATTGCGATATTATGATGGTGATTGTATGATTGTGATTGTATGATTGTGATAGTATGATTGTGATTGTAAGATTGTGATTGTATGACTGTGATTGTATGATTGTGATTGTATGATTGTGATTGTATGATTAGGATTGTATGATTGTGATAGTATGATTGTGATTGTATGATTGTGATTGTATGATTGTGATTGTATGATTGTGATTGTATGATTGTATTTGGGAGATTGTATTTTGGAGATTGTAATTGTATGATTGCGATTGTATGATTGTGATTGTATGATTGTGATTGTATGATTGTGATTGTATGATTGTGATTGTATGATTGTGATTGTATGATTGTGATTGTATGATTGTCATTGTATGATTATGATTGTATGATTGTGATTGCATGATTTTGAATGTATGATTGTGATTGTATGATTGTGATTGTATGATTGTCATTGTATGATTATGATTGTATGATTGTGATTGCATGATTTTGAATGTATGATTGTGATTGTATGATTGTGATTGTATGATTGTGATTGTATGATTGTGATTGTATGATTGTGATAATATGATTGTGAATGTATGATTGTGATTGTATGTCTGTGATTGTATGATTGTGATTGTATGATTGTGATTGTATGATTCTGATAGTATGATTGTGATTGTATGATTGTGATTGTATGATTGTATTTGGGAGATTGTATTTGGGAGATTGTATTTGGGAGATTGTATTTGGGAGATTGTATTTGGGAGATTGTAATTGTATGATTGCGATTGTATGATTGAGATTGTGTGATTGTGATTGTATGATTGTGATTGTATGATTGTGATAGTACGATTGTGATTGTGTGATTGTGATTGTATGATTGCGATTGTATGATTGTGATTGTATGATTATGATTGTATGATTAGGATTGTGTGATTGCGATTGTATGATTGCGATTGTATGATTGTGATTGTATGACTGTGATTGTATGATTGTGATTGTATGACTGTGGTTGTATGATTGTGATTGTATGATTGTGACTGTATGATTAGGATTGTATGATTGTGATAGTATGAATGTGATTGTATGATTGTGATTGTATGATTGTGATTGTATGACTGTGATTGTATGATTGTGATTGTGCGATTGTGATTGTACAATTGTGATTGTACGATTGTGAATGTACGATTATGATTGTATGATTGCGATAGTATGATTGTGATTGTAAGATTGTGATTGTATGACTGTGATTGTATGATTGTGATTGTATGATTGTGATTGTATGATTAGGATTGTATGATTGTGATAGTATGATTGGGATTGTATGATTGTGATTGTATGATTGTGATTGTATGATTGTGATTGTATGATTGTATTTGGGAGATTGTATTTTGGAGATTGTAATTGTATGATTGCGATTGCATGATTGTGATTGTATGATTGTGATTGTATGATTGTGATTGTATGATTGTGATTGTATGATTGTGATTGTATGATTGTGATTGTATGATTGTAATTGTATGATTATGATTGTATGATTGTGATTGTATGATTGTGATGGTTTGATTGTGATTGTATGATTGCGATATTATGATTGTGATTGTATGATTGTGATTGTATGATTGTGATTGTATGATTGTGATTGTATGATTGTGATTGTATGATTGTGATAGTATGACTGCGATTGTATGACTGTGATTGTATGATTGTGATTGCATGATTGTGATTGTCTGATTGTGGTTGTTTGATTGTGATTGTATGATGGTGATTGTATGATTGTCATTGTATGATTATGATTGTATGATTGTGATTGAATGATTGTGATTGTATGATTGAGATTGCATGATTTTGTATGTATGATTGTGATTGTATGATTGTGATTGTATGATTGTGATAGTATGATTGTGATAATATGATTGTGAATGTATGATTGTGATTGTATGTCTGTGATTGTATGATTGTGATTGTATGATTGTGAATGTATGATTGTGATTGTATGATTCTGATAGTATGATTGTGATTGTATGATTGTGATTGTATGATTGTGATTGTATGATTGTATTTGGGAGATTGTATTTTGGAGATTGTAATTGTATGATTGCGATTGCATGATTGTGATTGTATGATTGTGATTGTGCGATTGTGATTGTACGATTGTGATTGTACGATTGTGATTGTACGATTGTGATTGTATGATTATGATTGTATGATTGTGATAGTATGATTGTGATTGTAAGATTGTGATTGTATGACTGTGATTGTATGATTGTGATTGTATGATTGTGATTGTATGATTAGGATTGTATGATTGTGATAGTATGATTGTGATTGTATGATTGTGGTGTATGATTGTGATTGTATGATTGTGATAGTATGACTGCGATTGTATGACTGTGATTGTATGATTGTGATTGCATGATTGTGATTGTCTGATTGTGGTTGTTTGATTGTGATTGTATGATGGTGATTGTATGATTGTCATTGTATGATTATGATTGTATGATTGTGATTGCATGATTGTGATTGTATGATTGAGATTGCATGATTTTGTATGTATGATTGTGATTGTATGATTGTGATTGTATGATTGTGATAGTATGATTGTGATAATATGATTGTGAATGTATGATCGTGATTGTATGTCTGTGATTGTATGATTGTGATTGTATGATTGTGAATGTATGATTGTGATTGTATGATTCTGATAGTATGATTGTGATTGTATGATTGTGATTGTATGATTGTGATTGTATGATTGTATTTGGGAGATTGTATTTTGGAGATTGTAATTGTATGATTGCGATTGCATGATTGTGATTGTATGATTGTGATTGTGCGATTGTGATTGCACGATTGTGATTGTACGATTGTGATTGTACGATTGTGATTGTATGATTATGATTGTATGATTGTGATAGTATGATTGTGATTGTAAGATTGTGATTGTATGACTGTGATTGTATGATTGTGATTGTATGATTGTGATTGTATGATTAGGATTGTATGATTGTGATAGTATGATTGTGATTGTATGATTGTGACTGTATGATTGTGATTGTATGATTGTGATTGTGTGATTGCGATTGTATGATTGCGATTGTATGATTGCGATTGTATGATTGCGATTGTATGATTGTGATTGTATGATTGTGATTGTATGACTGTGATTGTATGATTGTGATTGTATGATTGTGATTGTATGATTAGGATTGTATGATTGTGATAGTATGATTGTGATTGTATGATTCTCATAGTATGATTATGATTGTATGATTGTGATGGTATGATTGTGATTGTATGATTGTATTTGGGATATTGTATTTGGGAGATTGTAATTGTATGATTGCGATTGTATGATTGAGATTGTATGATTGTGATTGTATGATTGTGATTGTATGATTGTGATAGTATGATTGTGATTGTGTGATTGTGATTGTATGATTGCGATTGTATGATTGTGATTGTATGATTATGATTGTATGATTGTGATTGTATGATTATGATTGTATGGTTGTGACTGTATGATTGTCATGGTATGATTGCGATCGTATGATTGTGATTGTATGATTATGATTGTATGATTGTGATTGTATGATTGCAATTGTATGATTGTGATTGTATGATTGTGATTGTATGATAGTGATTGTATGATTGTGATTGTATGATTGTGATTGTATGATTGTGACTGTATGATTGTGAATGTATGATTGTGATTGTGTGATTGCGATTGTATGATTGCGATTGTATGATTGTGATTGTATGATTGTGATTGTATGATTGTGATTGTATGACTGTGATTGTATGATTGTGATTGTATGATTGTGATTGTATGATTAGGATTGTATGATTGTGATAGTATGATTGTGATTGTATGATTGTGATTGTATGATTGTGATTGTATGATTGTGATTGTATGATTGTGATTGTATGATTGTGATTGTATGATTGTGATGGTTTGATTATGATTGTATGATTGCGATATTATGATGGTGATTGTATGATTGTGATTGTATGATTGTGATAGTATGATTGTGATTGTAAGATTGTGATTGTATGACTGTGATTGTATGATTGTGATTGTATGATTGTGATTGTATGATTAGGATTGTATGATTGTGATAGTATGATTGTGATTGTATGATTGTGATTGTATGATTGTGATTGTATGATTGTGATTGTATGATTGTATTTGGGAGATTGTATTTTGGAGATTGTAATTGTATGATTGCGATTGTATGATTGTGATTGTATGATTGTGATTGTATGATTGTGATTGTATGATTGTGATTGTATGATTGTGATTGTATGATTGTGATTGTATGATTGTCATTGTATGATTATGATTGTATGATTGTGATTGCATGATTTTGAATGTATGATTGTGATTGTATGATTGTGATTGTATGATTGTCATTGTATGATTATGATTGTATGATTGTGATTGCATGATTTTGAATGTATGATTGTGATTGTATGATTGTGATTGTATGATTGTGATTGTATGATTGTGATTGTATGATTGTGATAATATGATTGTGAATGTATGATTGTGATTGTATGTCTGTGATTGTATGATTGTGATTGTATGATTGTGATTGTATGATTCTGATAGTATGATTGTGATTGTATGATTGTGATTGTATGATTGTATTTGGGAGATTGTATTTGGGAGATTGTATTTGGGAGATTGTATTTGGGAGATTGTATTTGGGAGATTGTAATTGTATGATTGCGATTGTATGATTGAGATTGTGTGATTGTGATTGTATGATTGTGATTGTATGATTGTGATAGTACGATTGTGATTGTGTGATTGTGATTGTATGATTGCGATTGTATGATTGTGATTGTATGATTATGATTGTATGATTAGGATTGTGTGATTGCGATTGTATGATTGCGATTGTATGATTGTGATTGTATGACTGTGATTGTATGATTGTGATTGTATGACTGTGGTTGTATGATTGTGATTGTATGATTGTGACTGTATGATTAGGATTGTATGATTGTGATAGTATGAATGTGATTGTATGATTGTGATTGTATGATTGTGATTGTATGACTGTGATTGTATGATTGTGATTGTGCGATTGTGATTGTACAATTGTGATTGTACGATTGTGAATGTACGATTATGATTGTATGATTGCGATAGTATGATTGTGATTGTAAGATTGTGATTGTATGACTGTGATTGTATGATTGTGATTGTATGATTGTGATTGTATGATTAGGATTGTATGATTGTGATAGTATGATTGGGATTGTATGATTGTGATTGTATGATTGTGATTGTATGATTGTGATTGTATGATTGTATTTGGGAGATTGTATTTTGGAGATTGTAATTGTATGATTGCGATTGCATGATTGTGATTGTATGATTGTGATTGTATGATTGTGATTGTATGATTGTGATTGTATGATTGTGATTGTATGATTGTGATTGTATGATTGTAATTGTATGATTATGATTGTATGATTGTGATTGTATGATTGTGATGGTTTGATTGTGATTGTATGATTGCGATATTATGATTGTGATTGTATGATTGTGATTGTATGATTGTGATTGTATGATTGTGATTGTATGATTGTGATTGTATGATTGTGATAGTATGACTGCGATTGTATGACTGTGATTGTATGATTGTGATTGCATGATTGTGATTGTCTGATTGTGGTTGTTTGATTGTGATTGTATGATGGTGATTGTATGATTGTCATTGTATGATTATGATTGTATGATTGTGATTGAATGATTGTGATTGTATGATTGAGATTGCATGATTTTGTATGTATGATTGTGATTGTATGATTGTGATTGTATGATTGTGATAGTATGATTGTGATAATATGATTGTGAATGTATGATTGTGATTGTATGTCTGTGATTGTATGATTGTGATTGTATGATTGTGAATGTATGATTGTGATTGTATGATTCTGATAGTATGATTGTGATTGTATGATTGTGATTGTATGATTGTGATTGTATGATTGTATTTGGGAGATTGTATTTTGGAGATTGTAATTGTATGATTGCGATTGCATGATTGTGATTGTATGATTGTGATTGTGCGATTGTGATTGTACGATTGTGATTGTACGATTGTGATTGTACGATTGTGATTGTATGATTATGATTGTATGATTGTGATAGTATGATTGTGATTGTAAGATTGTGATTGTATGACTGTGATTGTATGATTGTGATTGTATGATTGTGATTGTATGATTAGGATTGTATGATTGTGATAGTATGATTGTGATTGTATGATTGTGGTGTATGATTGTGATTGTATGATTGTAATTGTATGATTATGATTGTATGATTGTGATTGTATGATTGTGATGGTTTGATTATGATTGTATGGTTGCTATATTATGATTGTGATTGTATGATTGTGATTGTATGATTGTGATAGTATGATTGTGATTGTAAGATTGTGATTGTATGACTGTGATTGTATGATTGTGATTGTATGATTGTGATTGTATGATTAGGATTGTATGATTGTGATAGTATGATTGTGATTGTATGATTGTGATTGTATGATTGTGATTGTATGATTGTGATTGTATGATTGTGACTGTATGATTGTGATTGTATGATTGTGATTGTGTGATTGTGATTGTATGATTGTGATTGTGTGATTGCGATTGTATGATTGCGATTGTATGATTGTGATTGTATGACTGTGATTGTATGATTGTGATTGTATGACTGTGATTGTATGATTGTGATTATATGATTGTGATTGTATGATTGTATTTGGGAGATTGTATTTTGGAGATTGTAATTGTATGATTGCGATTGTATGATTGTGATTGTATGATTGTGATTGTATGATTGTGATTGTATGATTGTGATTGTATGATTGTGATTGTATGATTGTGATTGTATGATTGTCATTGTATGATTATGATTGTATGATTGTGATTGCATGATTTTGAATGTATGATTGTGATTGTATGATTGTGATTGTATGATTGTCATTGTATGATTATGATTGTATGATTGTGATTGCATGATTTTGAATGTATGATTGTGATTGTATGATTGTGATTGTATGATTGTGATTGTATGATTGTGATTGTATGATAGTGATTGTATGATTGTGATAATATGATTGTGAATGTATGATTGTGATTGTATGTCTGTGATTGTATGATTGTGATTGTATGATTGTGATTGTATGATTGTGATTGTATGATTCTGATGGTATGATTGTGATTGTATGACTGTGATTGTATGATTGTGATTGTGCGATTGTGATTGTACGATTGTGATTGTACGATTGTGATTGTACGATTATGATTGTATGATTGCGATAGTATGATTGTGATTGTAAGATTGTGATTGTATGACTGTGATTGTATGATTGTGATTGTATGATTGTGATTGTATGATTAGGATTGTATGATTGTGATAGTATGATTGTGATTGTATGATTGTGATTGTATGATTGTGATTGTATGATTGTGATTGTATGATTGTATTTGGGAGATTGTATTTTGGAGATTGTAATTGTATGATTGCGATTGCATGATTGCGATTGCATGATTGTGATTGTATGATTGTGATTGTATGATTGTGATTGTATGATTGTGATTGTATGATTGTAATTGTATGATTATGATTGTATGATTGTGATTGTATGATTGTGATGGTTTGATTGTGATTGTATGATTGCGATATTATGATTGTGATTGTATGATTGTGATTGTATAATTGTGATTGTATGATTGTGATAGTATGACTGCGATTGTATGACTGTGATTGTATGATTGTGATTGCATGATTGTGATTGTCTGATTGTGGTTGTTTGATTGTGATTGTATGATGGTGATTGTATGATTGTCATTGTATGATTATGATTGTATGATTGTGATTGCATGATTGTGATTGTATGATTGAGATTGCATGATTTTGTATGTATGATTGTGATTGTATGATTATGATTGTATGATTGTGATTGTATGATTGTGATTGTATGATTATGATTGTATGGTTGTGACTGTATGATTGTCATGGTATGATTGCGATCGTATGATTGTGATTGTATGATTATGATTGTATGATTGTGATTGTATGATTGCAATTGTATGATTGTGATTGTATGATTGTGATTGTATGATTGTGATTGTATGATTGTGATTGTATGATTGTGATTGTATGATTGTGACTGTATGATTGTGATTGTATGATTGTGATTGTGTGATTGTGATTGTATGATTGTCATTGTATGATTATGATTGTATGATTGTGATTGCATGATTTTGAATGTATGATTGTGATTGTATGATTGTGATTGTATGATTGTGATTGTATGATTGTGATTGTATGATTGTGATAATATGATTGTGAATGTATGATTGTGATTGTGTGTCTGTGATTGTATGATTGTGATTGTATGATTGTGATTGTATGATTGTGGTTGTATGATTCTGATAGTATGATTGTGATTGTATGATTGTGATTGTATGATTGTATTTGGGAGATTGTATTTGGGAGATTGTAATTGTATGATTGCGATTGTATGATTGAGATTGTGTGATTGTGATTGTATGATTGTGATTGTATGATTGTGATAGTATGATTGTGATTGTGTGATTGTGATTGTATGATTGCGATTGTATGATTGTGATTGTATGATTATGATTGTATGATTGTGATTGCATGATTGTGATAGTATGATTATGATTGTATGGTTGTGACTGTATGATTGTGATGGTATGATTGCGATCGTATGATTGTGATTGTATGATTATGATTGTATGATTGTGATTGTATGATTGCGATTGTATGATTGTGATTGTATGATTGTGATTGTATGATCGTGATTGTATGATTGTGATTGTATGATTGTGACTGTATGATTGTGATTGTATGATTGTGATTGTGTGATTGCGATTGTATGATTGCGATTGTATGATTGTGATTGTATGATTGTGATTGTATGATTGTGATTGTATGACTGTGATTGTATGATTGTGATTGTATGATTGTGATTGCATGATTGTGATTGTATGATTGTGATTGTGTGATTGCGATTGTATGATTGCGATTGTATGATTGTGATTGTATGATTATGATTGTATGATTGTGATTGTATGATTGTGATTGTATGATTATGATTGTATGGTTGTGACTGTATGATTGTCATGGTATGATTGCGATCGTATGATTGTGATTGTATGATTATGATTGTATGATTGTGATTGTATGATTGCAATTGTATGATTGTGATTGTATGATTGTGATTGTATGATTGTGATTGTATGACTGTGATTGTATGATTGTGATTGTATGATTGTGATTGTATGATTAGGATTGTATGATTGTGATAGTATGATTGTGATTGTATGATTGTGATTGTATGATTGTGATTGTATGATTGTGATTGTATGATCGTGATTGTATGATTGTGATTGTATGATTGTGACTGTATGATTGTGATTGTATGATTGTGATTGTGTGATTGCGATTGTATGATTGCGATTGTATGATTGTGATTGTATGATTGTGATTGTATGACTGTGATTGTATGATTGTGATTGTATGATTGTGATTGTATGATTAGGATTGTATGATTGTGATAGTATGATTGTGATTGTATGATTCTCATAGTATGATTATGATTGTATGATTGTGATGGTATGATTGTGATTGTATGATTGTATTTGGGATATTGTATTTGGGAGATTGTAATTGTATGATTGCGATTGTATGATTGAGATTGTATGATTGTGATTGTATGATTGTGATTGTATGATTGTGATAGTATGATTGTGATTGTGTGATTGTGATTGTATGATTGCGATTGTATGATTGTGATTGTATGATTGTATTTGGGAGATTGTATTTTGGAGATTGAAATTGTATGATTGCGATTGTATGATTGTGATTGTATGATTGTGATTGTATGATTGTGATTGTATGATTGTGATTGTATGATTGTGATTGTATGATTGTGATTGTATGATTGTGATTGTATGATTGTGATTGTATGATTGTGATTGTATGATTGTGATTGTATGATTGTGATTGTATGATTGTGGTGTGTGATTGTGATTGTATGATTGTAATTGTATGATTATGATTGTATGATTGTGATTGTATGATTGTGATTGTATGATTGTGATGGTTTGATTATGATTGTATGATTGCGATATTATGATGGTGATTGTATGATTGTGATAGTATGATTGTGATTGTAAGATTGTGATTGTATGACTGTGATTGTATGATTGTGACTGTATGATTGTGATTGTATGATTAGGATTGTATGATTGTGGTAGTATAATTGTGATTGTATGATTGTGATTGTATGATTGTGATTGTATGATTGTGATTGTATGATTGTATTTGGGAGATTGTATTTTGGAGATTGTAATTGTATGATTGCGATTGTATGATTGTGATTGTATGATTGTGATTGTATGACTGTGATTGTATGGTTGTGATTGTATGATTGTGATTGTATGATTGTAATTGTATGATTATGATTGTATGATTGTGATTGTATGATTGTGATGGTTTGATTGTGATTGTATGATTGCGATATTATGATTGTGATTGTATGATTGTGATTGTATGATAGCGATTGTATGTTTGTGATAGTATGACTGTGATTGTATGACAGTGATTGTATGATCGTGATTGTATGATTGTGATTGTCTGATTGTGGTTGTATGATTGTGATTGTATGATTGTGATTGCATGATTGTCATTGTATGATTATGATTGTATGATTGTGATTGCATGATTTTGAATGTATGATTGTGATTGTATGATTGTGATTGTATGATTGTGATTGTATGATTGTGATTGTATGATTGTGATTGTATGATTGTGATTGTATGATTGTGATAATATGATTGTGAATGTATGATTGTGATTGTATGTCTGTGATTGTATGATTGTGATTGTATGATTGTGATTGTATGATTGTGATTGTATGATTGTATTTGGGAGATTGTATTTGGGAGATTGTAATTGTATGATTGCGATTGTATGATTGAGATTGTGTGATTGTGATTGTATGATTGTGATTGTATGATTGTGATAGTATGATTGTGATTGTGTGATTGTGATTGTATGATTGCGATTGTATGATTGTGATTGTATGATTATGATTATATGATTGTGATTGCATGATTGTGATAGTATGATTATGATTGTATGGTTGTGACTGTATGATTGTGATGGTATGATTGCGATCGTATGATTGAGATTGTGTGATTGTGATTGTATGATTGTGATTGTATGATTGTGATAGTATGATTGTGATTGTGTGATTGTGATTGTATGATTGCGATTGTATGATTGTGATTGTATGATTATGATTGTATGATTGTGATTGCATGATTGTGATAGTATGATTATGATTGTATGGTTGTGACTGTATGATTGTGATGGTATGATTGCGATCGTATGATTGTGATTGTATGATTATGATTGTATGATTGTGATTGTATGATTGCGATTGTATGATTGTGATTGTATGATTGTGATTGTATGATCGTGATTGTATGATTGTGATTGTATGATTGTGACTGTATGATTGTGATTGTATGATTGTGATTGTGTGATTGCGATTGTATGATTGCGATTGTATGATTGTGATTGTATGATTGTGATTGTATGACTGTGATTGTATGATTGTGATTGTATGATTGTGATTGTATGATTAGGATTGTATGATTGTGATAGTATGATTGTGATTGTATGATTCTCATAGTATGATTATGATTGTATGATTGTGATGGTATGATTGTGATTGTATGATTGTATTTGGGATATTGTATTTGGGAGATTGTAATTGTATGATTGCGATTGTATGATTGAGATTGTATGATTGTGATTGTATGATTGTGATTGTATGATTGTGATAGTATGATTGTGATTGTGTGATTGTGATTGTATGATTGCGATTGTATGATTGTGATTGTATGATTGTATTTGGGAGATTGTATTTTGGAGATTGTAATTGTATGATTGCGATTGTATGATTGTGATTGTATGATTGCGATTGTATGATTGTGATTGTATGATTGTGATTGTATGATTGTGATTGTATGATTGTGATTGTATGATTGTGATTGTATGATTGTGATTGTATGATTGTGATTGTATGATTGCGATTGTATGATTGTGATTGTATGATTGTGGTGTATGATTGTGATTGTATGATTGTAATTGTATGATTATGATTGTATGATTGTGATTGTATGATTGTGATGGTTTGATTATAATTGTATGATTGCGATATTATGATGGTGATTGTATGATTGTGATTGTATGATTGTGATAGTATGATTGTGATTGTAAGATTGTGATTGTATGACTGTGATTGTATGATTGTGACTGTATGATTGTGATTGTATGATTAGGATTGTATGATTGTGGTAGTATAATTGTGATTGTATGATTGTGATTGTATGATTGTGATTGTATGATTGTGATTGTATGATTGTATTTGGGAGATTGTATTTTGGAGATTGTAATTGTATGATTGCGATTGTATGATTGTGATTGTATGATTGTGATTGTATGACTGTGATTGTATGGTTGTGATTGTATGATTGTGATTGTATGATTGTAATTGTATGATTATGATTGTATGATTGTGATTGTATGATTGTGATGGTTTGATTGTGATTGTATGATTGCGATATTATGATTGTGATTGTATGATTGTGATTGTATGATAGCGATTGTATGTTTGTGATAGTATGACTGTGATTGTATGACAGTGATTGTATGATCGTGATTGTATGATTGTGATTGTCTGATTGTGGTTGTATGATTGTGATTGTATGATTGTGATTGCATGATTGTCATTGTATGATTATGATTGTATGATTGTGATTGCATGATTTTGAATGTATGATTGTGATTGTATGATTGTGATTGTATGATTGTGATTGTATGATTGTGATTGTATGATTGTGATTGTATGATTGTGATTGTATGATTGTGATAATATGATTGTCAATGTATGATTGTGATTGTATGTCTGTGATTGTATGATTGTGATTGTATGATTGTGATTGTATGATTGTGATTGTATGATTGTATTTGGGAGATTGTATTTGGGAGATTGTAATTGTATGATTGCGATTGTATGATTGAGATTGTGTGATTGTGATTGTATGATTGTGATTGTATGATTGTGATAGTATGATTGTGATTGTGTGATTGTGATTGTATGATTGCGATTGTATGATTGTGATTGTATGATTATGATTATATGATTGTGATTGCATGATTGTGATAGTATGATTATGATTGTATGGTTGTGACTGTATGATTGTGATGGTATGATTGCGATCGTATGATTGTGATTGTATGATTATGATTGTATGATTGTGATTGTACGATTGCGATTGTATGATTGCGATTGTATGATTGTGATTGTATGATTGTGATTGTATGATTGTGATTGTATGATTGTGACTGTATGATTGTGATTGTATGATTGTGATTGTGTGATTGCGATTGTATGATTGCGATTGTATGATTGTGATTGCATGATTGTGATTTTATGATTGTGGTTGTATGACTGTGATTGTATGATTGTGATTGTATGATTGTGATTGTATGATTAGGATTGTATGATTGTGATAGTATGATTGTGATTGTATGATTGTGATTGTATAATTGTGATTGTATGATTGTGATTGTATGACTGTGTTTGTATGATTGTGATCGTATGATTGTGATTGTATGATTAGGATTGTATGATTGTGATTGTATGATTGTATTTGGGAGATTGTATTTTGGAGATTGTAATTGTATGATTGCGATTGTATGATTGCGATTGTATGATTGTGATTGTATGATTGTGATTGTATGATTGTGATTGTATGATTGTGATTGTATGATCGTGATTGTACGATTGTGATTGTACGATTGTAATTGTATGATTATGATTGTATGATTGTGATTGTATGATTGTGATTGTATGACTGTGATTGTATGATTGTGATTGTGCGATTGTGATTGTACGATTGTGATTGTACGATTGTGATTGTACGATTGTGATTGTATGATTATGATTGTATGATTGTGATAGTATGATTGTGATTGTAAGATTGTGATTGTATGACTGTGATTGTATGATTGTGATGGTTTGATTATGATTGTATGGTTGCTATATTATGATTGTGATTGTATGATTGTGATTGTATGATTGTGATAGTATGATTGTGATTGTAAGATTGTGATTGTATGACTGTGATTGTATGATTGTGATTGTATGATTGTGATTGTATGATTAGGATTGTATGATTGTGATAGTATGATTGTGATTGTATGATTGTGATTGTATGATTGTGATTGTATGATTGTGATTGTATGATTGTGACTGTATGATTGTGATTGTATGATTGTGATTGTGTGATTGCGATTGTATGATTGCGATTGTATGATTGTGATTGTATGACTGTGATTGTATGATTGTGATTGTATGACTGTGATTGTATGATTGTGATTGTATGATTGTGATTGTATGATTGTATTTGGGAGATTGTATTTTGGAGATTGTAATTGTATGATTGCGATTGTATGATTGTGATTGTATGATTGTGATTGTATGATTGTGATTGTATGATTGTGATTGTATGATTGTGATTGTATGATTGTGATTGTATGATTGTCATTGTATGATTATGATTGTATGATTGTGATTGCATGATTTTGAATGTATGATTGTGATTGTATGATTGTGATTGTATGATTGTCATTGTATGATTATGATTGTATGATTGTGATTGCATGATTTTGAATGTATGATTGTGATTGTATGATTGTGATTGTATGATTGTGATTGTATGATTGTGATTGTATGATTGTGATTGTATGATTGTGATTGTATGATCGTGATTGTACGATTGTGATTGTACGATTGTAATTGTATGATTGTGATTGTGTGATTGCGATTGTATGATTGCGATTGTATGATTGTGATTGTATGATTGTGATTGTATGATTGTGATTGTATGACTGTGATTGTATGATTGTGATTGTATGATTGTGATTGTATGATTAGGATTGTATGATTGTGATAGTATGATTGTGATTGTATGATTGTGATTGTATGATTGTGATTGTACGATTGTGATTGTATGATTGTGATTGTATGATTGTGATTGTATGATTGTGATGGTTTGATTATGATTGTATGATTGCGATATTATGATGGTGATTGTATGATTGTGATTGTATGATTGTGATAGTATGATTGTGATTGTAAGATTGTGATTGTATGACTGTGATTGTATGATTGTGATTGTATGATTGTGATTGTATGATTAGGATTGTATGATTGTGATAGTATGATTCTGATTGTATGATTGTGATTGTATGATTGTGATTGTATGATTGTGATTGTATGATTGTATTTGGGAGATTGTATTTTGGAGATTGTAATTGTATGATTGCGATTGTATGATTGTGATTGTATGATTGTGATTGTATGATTGTGATTGTATGATTGTGATTGTATGATTGTGATTGTATGATTGTCATTGTATGATTATGATTGTATGATTGTGATTGCATGATTTTGAATGTATGATTGTGATTGTATGATTGTGATTGTATGATTGTCATTGTATGATTATGATTGTATGATTGTGATTGCATGATTTTGAATGTATGATTGTGATTGTATGATTGTGATTGTATGATTGTGATTGTATGATTGTGATTGTATGATTGTGATAATATGATTGTGAATGTATGATTGTGATTGTATGTCTGTGATTGTATGATTGTGATTGTATGATTGTGATTGTATGATTCTGATAGTATGATTGTGATTGTATGATTGTGATTGTATGATTGTATTTGGGAGATTGTATTTGGGAGATTGTATTTGGGAGATTGTATTTGGGAGATTGTAATTGTATGATTGCGATTGTATGATTGAGATTGTGTGATTGTGATTGTATGATTGTGATTGTATGATTGTGATAGTACGATTGTGATTGTGTGATTGTGATTGTATGATTGCGATTGTATGATTGTGATTGTATGATTATGATTGTATGATTAGGATTGTGTGATTGCGATTGTATGATTGCGATTGTATGATTGTGATTGTATGACTGTGATTGTATGATTGTGATTGTATGACTGTGGTTGTATGATTGTGATTGTATGATTGTGACTGTATGATTAGGATTGTATGATTGTGATAGTATGAATGTGATTGTATGATTGTGATTGTATGATTGTGATTGTATGACTGTGATTGTATGATTGTGATTGTGCGATTGTGATTGTACAATTGTGATTGTACGATTGTGAATGTACGATTATGATTGTATGATTGCGATAGTATGATTGTGATTGTAAGATTGTGATTGTATGACTGTGATTGTATGATTGTGATTGTATGATTGTGATTGTATGATTAGGATTGTATGATTGTGATAGTATGATTGGGATTGTATGATTGTGATTGTATGATTGTGATTGTATGATTGTGATTGTATGATTGTATTTGGGAGATTGTATTTTGGAGATTGTAATTGTATGATTGCGATTGCATGATTGTGATTGTATGATTGTGATTGTGTGATTGTGATTGTATGATTGTGATTGTATGATTGTGATTGTATGATTGTGATTGTATGATTGTAATTGTATGATTATGATTGTATGATTGTGATTGTATGATTGTGATGGTTTGATTGTGATTGTATGATTGCGATATTATGATTGTGATTGTATGATTGTGATTGTATGATTGTGATTGTATGATTGTGATTGTATGATTGTGATTGTATGATTGTGATAGTATGACTGCGATTGTATGACTGTGATTGTATGATTGTGATTGCATGATTGTGATTGTCTGATTGTGGTTGTTTGATTGTGATTGTATGATGGTGATTGTATGATTGTCATTGTATGATTATGATTGTATGATTGTGATTGAATGATTGTGATTGTATGATTGAGATTGCATGATTTTGTATGTATGATTGTGATTGTATGATTGTGATTGTATGATTGTGATAGTATGATTGTGATAATATGATTGTGAATGTATGATTGTGATTGTATGTCTGTGATTGTATGATTGTGATTGTATGATTGTGAATGTATGATTGTGATTGTATGATTCTGATAGTATGATTGTGATTGTATGATTGTGATTGTATGATTGTGATTGTATGATTGTATTTGGGAGATTGTATTTTGGAGATTGTAATTGTATGATTGCGATTGCATGATTGTGATTGTATGATTGTGATTGTGCGATTGTGATTGTACGATTGTGATTGTACGATTGTGATTGTACGATTGTGATTGTATGATTATGATTGTATGATTGTGATAGTATGATTGTGATTGTAAGATTGTGATTGTATGACTGTGATTGTATGATTGTGATTGTATGATTGTGATTGTATGATTAGGATTGTATGATTGTGATAGTATGATTGTGATTGTATGATTGTGGTGTATGATTGTGATTGTATGATTGTAATTGTATGATTATGATTGTATGATTGTGATTGTATGATTGTGATGGTTTGATTATGATTGTATGGTTGCTATATTATGATTGTGATTGTATGATTGTGATTGTATGATTGTGATAGTATGATTGTGATTGTAAGATTGTGATTGTATGACTGTGATTGTATGATTGTGATTGTATGATTGTGATTGTATGATTAGGATTGTATGATTGTGATAGTATGATTGTGATTGTATGATTGTGATTGTATGATTGTGATTGTATGATTGTGACTGTATGATTGTGATTGTATGATTGTGATTGTGTGATTGTGATTGTATGATTGTGATTGTGTGATTGCGATTGTATGATTGCGATTGTATGATTGTGATTGTATGACTGTGATTGTATGATTGTGATTGTATGACTGTGATTGTATGATTGTGATTGTATGATTGTGATTGTATGATTGTGATTGTATGATTGTATTTGGGAGATTGTATTTTGGAGATTGTAATTGTATGATTGCGATTGTATGATTGTGATTGTATGATTGTGATTGTATGATTGTGATTGTATGATTGTGATTGTATGATTGTGATTGTATTATTGTGATTGTATGATTGTCATTGTATGATTATGATTGTATGATTGTGATTGCATGATTTTGAATGTATGATTGTGATTGTATGATTGTGATTGTATGATTGTCATTGTATGATTATGATTGTATGATTGTGATTGCATGATTTTGAATGTATGATTGTGATTGTATGATTGTGATTGTATGATTGTGATTGTATGATTGTGATTGTATGATTGTGATTGTATGATTGTGATAATATGATTGTGAATGTATGATTGTGATTGTATGTCTGTGATTGTATGATTGTGATTGTATGATTGTGATTGTATGATTGTGATTGTATGATTCTGATAGTATGATTGTGATTGTATGACTGTGATTGTATGATTGTGATTGTGCGATTGTGATTGTACGATTGTGATTGTACGATTGTGATTGTACGATTATGATTGTATGATTGCGATAGTATGATTGTGATTGTAAGATTGTGATTGTATGACTGTGATTGTATGATTGTGATTGTATGATTGTGATTGTATGATTAGGATTGTATGATTGTGATAGTATGATTGTGATTGTATGATTGTGATTGTATGATTGTGATTGTATGATTGTGATTGTATGATTGTATTTGGGAGATTGTATTTTGGAGATTGTAATTGTATGATTGCGATTGCATGATTGCGATTGCATGATTGTGATTGTATGATTGTGATTGTATGATTGTGATTGTATGATTGTGATTGTATGATTGTAATTGTATGATTATGATTGTATGATTGTGATTGTATGATTGTGATGGTTTGATTGTGATTGTATGATTGCGATATTATGATTGTGATTGTATGATTGTGATTGTATGATTGTGATTGTATGATTGTGATAGTATGACTGCGATTGTATGACTGTGATTGTATGATTGTGATTGCATGATTGTGATTGTCTGATTGTGGTTGTTTGATTGTGATTGTATGATGGTGATTGTATGATTGTCATTGTATGATTATGATTGTATGATTGTGATTGCATGATTGTGATTGTATGATTGAGATTGCATGATTTTGTATGTATGATTGTGATTGTATGATTATGATTGTATGATTGTGATTGTATGATTGTGATTGTATGATTATGATTGTATGGTTGTGACTGTATGATTGTCATGGTATGATTGCGATCGTATGATTGTGATTGTATGATTATGATTGTATGATTGTGATTGTATGATTGCAATTGTATGATTGTGATTGTATGATTGTGATTGTATGATTGTGATTGTATGATTGTGATTGTATGATTGTGATTGTATGATTGTGACTGTATGATTGTGATTGTATGATTGTGATTGTGTGATTGTGATTGTATGATTGTCATTGTATGATTATGATTGTATGATTGTGATTGCATGATTTTGAATGTATGATTGTGATTGTATGATTGTGATTGTATGATTGTGATTGTATGATTGTGATTGTATGATTGTGATTGTATGATTGTGATAATATGATTGTGAATGTATGATTGTGATTGTGTGTCTGTGATTGTATGATTGTGATTGTATGATTGTGATTGTATGATTGTGGTTGTATGATTCTGATAGTATGATTGTGATTGTATGATTGTGATTGTATGATTGTATTTGGGAGATTGTATTTGGGAGATTGTAATTGTATGATTGCGATTGTATGATTGAGATTGTGTGATTGTGATTGTATGATTGTGATTGTATGATTGTGATAGTATGATTGTGATTGTGTGATTGTGATTGTATGATTGCGATTGTATGATTGTGATTGTATGATTATGATTGTATGATTGTGATTGCATGATTGTGATAGTATGATTATGATTGTATGGTTGTGACTGTATGATTGTGATGGTATGATTGCGATCGTATGATTGTGATTGTATGATTATGATTGTATGATTGTGATTGTATGATTGCGATTGTATGATTGTGATTGTATGATTGTGATTGTATGATCGTGATTGTATGATTGTGATTGTATGATTGTGACTGTATGATTGTGATTGTATGATTGTGATTGTGTGATTGCGATTGTATGATTGCGATTGTATGATTGTGATTGTATGATTGTGATTGTATGATTGTGATTGTATGACTGTGATTGTATGATTGTGATTGTATGATTGTGATTGCATGATTGTGATTGTATGATTGTGATTGTGTGATTGCGATTGTATGATTGCGATTGTATGATTGTGATTGTAGGATTATGATTGTATGATTGTGATTGTATGATTGTGATTGTATGATTATGATTGTATGGTTGTGACTGTATGATTGTCATGGTATGATTGCGATCGTATGATTGTGATTGTATGATTATGATTGTATGATTGTGATTGTATGATTGCAATTGTATGATTGTGATTGTATGGTTGTGATTGTATGATTGTGATTGTATGACTGTGATTGTGTGATTGTGATTGTATGATTGTGATTGTATGATTAGGATTGTATGATTGTGATAGTATGATTGTGATTGTATGATTGTGATTGTATGATTGTGATTGTATGATTGTGATTGGATGATCGTGATTGTATGATTGTGATTGTATGATTGTGACTGTATGATTGTGATTGTATGATTGTGATTGTGTGATTGCGATTGTATGATTGCGATTGTATGATTGTGATTGTATGATTGTGAT
This sequence comes from Megachile rotundata, assembly GCF_050947335.1. NCBI lineage: Eukaryota > Metazoa > Arthropoda > Insecta > Hymenoptera > Megachilidae > Megachile > Megachile rotundata. The sequence continues at coordinate 1,164,026 of NW_027473322.1, read as the reverse complement.
TGTATGACTGTGATTGTATGATTGTGATTGTATGATTGTGATTGTATGATTAGGATTGTATGATTGTGATAGTATGATTGTGATTGTATGATTCTCATAGTATGATTATGATTGTATGATTGTGATGGTATGATTGTGATTGTATGATTGTATTTGGGATATTGTATTTGGGAGATTGTAATTGTATGATTGCGATTGTATGATTGAGATTGTATGATTGTGATTGTATGATTGTGATTGTATGATTGTGATAGTATGATTGTGATTGTGTGATTGTGATTGTATGATTGCGATTGTATGATTGTGATTGTATGATTGTATTTGGGAGATTGTATTTTGGAGATTGTAATTGTATGATTGCGATTGTATGATTGTGATTGTATGATTGTGATTGTATGATTGTGATTGTATGATTGTGATTGTATGATTGTGATTGTATGATTGTGATTGTATGATTGTGATTGTATGATTGTGATTGTATGATTGTGATTGTATGATTGTGATTGTATGATTGTGATTGTATGATTGTGGTGTATGATTGTGATTGTATGATTGTAATTGTATGATTATGATTGTATGATTGTGATTGTATGATTGTGATGGTTTGATTATGATTGTATGATTGCGATATTATGATGGTGATTGTATGATTGTGATTGTATGATTGTGATAGTATGATTGTGATTGTAAGATTGTGATTGTATGACTGTGATTGTATGATTGTGACTGTATGATTGTGATTGTATGATTAGGATTGTATGATTGTGGTAGTATAATTGTGATTGTATGATTGTGATTGTATGATTGTGATTGTATGATTGTGATTGTATGATTGTATTTGGGAGATTGTATTTTGGAGATTGTAATTGTATGATTGCGATTGTATGATTGTGATTGTATGATTGTGATTGTATGATTGTGATTGTATGATTATGATTGTATGATTGTGATTGTATGATTGTGATTGTATGACTGTGATTGTATGATTGTGATTGTGCGATTGTGATTGTACGATTGTGATTGTACGATTGTGATTGTACGATTGTGATTGTATGATTATGATTGTATGATTGTGATAGTATGATTGTGATTGTAAGATTGTGATTGTATGACTGTGATTGTATGATTGTGATGGTTTGATTATGATTGTATGGTTGCTATATTATGATTGTGATTGTATGATTGTGATTGTATGATTGTGATAGTATGATTGTGATTGTAAGATTGTGATTGTATGACTGTGATTGTATGATTGTGATTGTATGATTGTGATTGTATGATTAGGATTGTATGATTGTGATAGTATGATTGTGATTGTATGATTGTGATTGTATGATTGTGATTGTATGATTGTGATTGTATGATTGTGACTGTATGATTGTGATTGTATGATTGTGATTGTGTGATTGCGATTGTATGATTGCGATTGTATGATTGTGATTGTATGACTGTGATTGTATGATTGTGATTGTATGACTGTGATTGTATGATTGTGATTGTATGATTGTGATTGTATGATTGTATTTGGGAGATTGTATTTTGGAGATTGTAATTGTATGATTGCGATTGTATGATTGTGATTGTATGATTGTGATTGTATGATTGTGATTGTATGATTGTGATTGTATGATTGTGATTGTATGATTGTGATTGTATGATTGTCATTGTATGATTATGATTGTATGATTGTGATTGCATGATTTTGAATGTATGATTGTGATTGTATGATTGTGATTGTATGATTGTCATTGTATGATTATGATTGTATGATTGTGATTGCATGATTTTGAATGTATGATTGTGATTGTATGATTGTGATTGTATGATTGTGATTGTATGATTGTGATTGTATGATTGTGATTGTATGATTGTGATTGTATGATCGTGATTGTACGATTGTGATTGTACGATTGTAATTGTATGATTGTGATTGTGTGATTGCGATTGTATGATTGCGATTGTATGATTGTGATTGTATGATTGTGATTGTATGATTGTGATTGTATGACTGTGATTGTATGATTGTGATTGTATGATTGTGATTGTATGATTAGGATTGTATGATTGTGATAGTATGATTGTGATTGTATGATTGTGATTGTATGATTGTGATTGTACGATTGTGATTGTATGATTGTGATTGTATGATTGTGATTGTATGATTGTGATGGTTTGATTATGATTGTATGATTGCGATATTATGATGGTGATTGTATGATTGTGATTGTATGATTGTGATAGTATGATTGTGATTGTAAGATTGTGATTGTATGACTGTGATTGTATGATTGTGATTGTATGATTGTGATTGTATGATTAGGATTGTATGATTGTGATAGTATGATTCTGATTGTATGATTGTGATTGTATGATTGTGATTGTATGATTGTGATTGTATGATTGTATTTGGGAGATTGTATTTTGGAGATTGTAATTGTATGATTGCGATTGTATGATTGTGATTGTATGATTGTGATTGTATGATTGTGATTGTATGATTGTGATTGTATGATTGTGATTGTATGATTGTCATTGTATGATTATGATTGTATGATTGTGATTGCATGATTTTGAATGTATGATTGTGATTGTATGATTGTGATTGTATGATTGTCATTGTATGATTATGATTGTATGATTGTGATTGCATGATTTTGAATGTATGATTGTGATTGTATGATTGTGATTGTATGATTGTGATTGTATGATTGTGATTGTATGATTGTGATAATATGATTGTGAATGTATGATTGTGATTGTATGTCTGTGATTGTATGATTGTGATTGTATGATTGTGATTGTATGATTCTGATAGTATGATTGTGATTGTATGATTGTGATTGTATGATTGTATTTGGGAGATTGTATTTGGGAGATTGTATTTGGGAGATTGTATTTGGGAGATTGTAATTGTATGATTGCGATTGTATGATTGAGATTGTGTGATTGTGATTGTATGATTGTGATTGTATGATTGTGATAGTACGATTGTGATTGTGTGATTGTGATTGTATGATTGCGATTGTATGATTGTGATTGTATGATTATGATTGTATGATTAGGATTGTGTGATTGCGATTGTATGATTGCGATTGTATGATTGTGATTGTATGACTGTGATTGTATGATTGTGATTGTATGACTGTGGTTGTATGATTGTGATTGTATGATTGTGACTGTATGATTAGGATTGTATGATTGTGATAGTATGAATGTGATTGTATGATTGTGATTGTATGATTGTGATTGTATGACTGTGATTGTATGATTGTGATTGTGCGATTGTGATTGTACAATTGTGATTGTACGATTGTGAATGTACGATTATGATTGTATGATTGCGATAGTATGATTGTGATTGTAAGATTGTGATTGTATGACTGTGATTGTATGATTGTGATTGTATGATTGTGATTGTATGATTAGGATTGTATGATTGTGATAGTATGATTGGGATTGTATGATTGTGATTGTATGATTGTGATTGTATGATTGTGATTGTATGATTGTATTTGGGAGATTGTATTTTGGAGATTGTAATTGTATGATTGCGATTGCATGATTGTGATTGTATGATTGTGATTGTGTGATTGTGATTGTATGATTGTGATTGTATGATTGTGATTGTATGATTGTGATTGTATGATTGTAATTGTATGATTATGATTGTATGATTGTGATTGTATGATTGTGATGGTTTGATTGTGATTGTATGATTGCGATATTATGATTGTGATTGTATGATTGTGATTGTATGATTGTGATTGTATGATTGTGATTGTATGATTGTGATTGTATGATTGTGATAGTATGACTGCGATTGTATGACTGTGATTGTATGATTGTGATTGCATGATTGTGATTGTCTGATTGTGGTTGTTTGATTGTGATTGTATGATGGTGATTGTATGATTGTCATTGTATGATTATGATTGTATGATTGTGATTGAATGATTGTGATTGTATGATTGAGATTGCATGATTTTGTATGTATGATTGTGATTGTATGATTGTGATTGTATGATTGTGATAGTATGATTGTGATAATATGATTGTGAATGTATGATTGTGATTGTATGTCTGTGATTGTATGATTGTGATTGTATGATTGTGAATGTATGATTGTGATTGTATGATTCTGATAGTATGATTGTGATTGTATGATTGTGATTGTATGATTGTGATTGTATGATTGTATTTGGGAGATTGTATTTTGGAGATTGTAATTGTATGATTGCGATTGCATGATTGTGATTGTATGATTGTGATTGTGCGATTGTGATTGTACGATTGTGATTGTACGATTGTGATTGTACGATTGTGATTGTATGATTATGATTGTATGATTGTGATAGTATGATTGTGATTGTAAGATTGTGATTGTATGACTGTGATTGTATGATTGTGATTGTATGATTGTGATTGTATGATTAGGATTGTATGATTGTGATAGTATGATTGTGATTGTATGATTGTGGTGTATGATTGTGATTGTATGATTGTAATTGTATGATTATGATTGTATGATTGTGATTGTATGATTGTGATGGTTTGATTATGATTGTATGGTTGCTATATTATGATTGTGATTGTATGATTGTGATTGTATGATTGTGATAGTATGATTGTGATTGTAAGATTGTGATTGTATGACTGTGATTGTATGATTGTGATTGTATGATTGTGATTGTATGATTAGGATTGTATGATTGTGATAGTATGATTGTGATTGTATGATTGTGATTGTATGATTGTGATTGTATGATTGTGACTGTATGATTGTGATTGTATGATTGTGATTGTGTGATTGTGATTGTATGATTGTGATTGTGTGATTGCGATTGTATGATTGCGATTGTATGATTGTGATTGTATGACTGTGATTGTATGATTGTGATTGTATGACTGTGATTGTATGATTGTGATTGTATGATTGTGATTGTATGATTGTGATTGTATGATTGTATTTGGGAGATTGTATTTTGGAGATTGTAATTGTATGATTGCGATTGTATGATTGTGATTGTATGATTGTGATTGTATGATTGTGATTGTATGATTGTGATTGTATGATTGTGATTGTATTATTGTGATTGTATGATTGTCATTGTATGATTATGATTGTATGATTGTGATTGCATGATTTTGAATGTATGATTGTGATTGTATGATTGTGATTGTATGATTGTCATTGTATGATTATGATTGTATGATTGTGATTGCATGATTTTGAATGTATGATTGTGATTGTATGATTGTGATTGTATGATTGTGATTGTATGATTGTGATTGTATGATTGTGATTGTATGATTGTGATAATATGATTGTGAATGTATGATTGTGATTGTATGTCTGTGATTGTATGATTGTGATTGTATGATTGTGATTGTATGATTGTGATTGTATGATTCTGATAGTATGATTGTGATTGTATGACTGTGATTGTATGATTGTGATTGTGCGATTGTGATTGTACGATTGTGATTGTACGATTGTGATTGTACGATTATGATTGTATGATTGCGATAGTATGATTGTGATTGTAAGATTGTGATTGTATGACTGTGATTGTATGATTGTGATTGTATGATTGTGATTGTATGATTAGGATTGTATGATTGTGATAGTATGATTGTGATTGTATGATTGTGATTGTATGATTGTGATTGTATGATTGTGATTGTATGATTGTATTTGGGAGATTGTATTTTGGAGATTGTAATTGTATGATTGCGATTGCATGATTGCGATTGCATGATTGTGATTGTATGATTGTGATTGTATGATTGTGATTGTATGATTGTGATTGTATGATTGTAATTGTATGATTATGATTGTATGATTGTGATTGTATGATTGTGATGGTTTGATTGTGATTGTATGATTGCGATATTATGATTGTGATTGTATGATTGTGATTGTATGATTGTGATTGTATGATTGTGATAGTATGACTGCGATTGTATGACTGTGATTGTATGATTGTGATTGCATGATTGTGATTGTCTGATTGTGGTTGTTTGATTGTGATTGTATGATGGTGATTGTATGATTGTCATTGTATGATTATGATTGTATGATTGTGATTGCATGATTGTGATTGTATGATTGAGATTGCATGATTTTGTATGTATGATTGTGATTGTATGATTATGATTGTATGATTGTGATTGTATGATTGTGATTGTATGATTATGATTGTATGGTTGTGACTGTATGATTGTCATGGTATGATTGCGATCGTATGATTGTGATTGTATGATTATGATTGTATGATTGTGATTGTATGATTGCAATTGTATGATTGTGATTGTATGATTGTGATTGTATGATTGTGATTGTATGATTGTGATTGTATGATTGTGATTGTATGATTGTGACTGTATGATTGTGATTGTATGATTGTGATTGTGTGATTGTGATTGTATGATTGTCATTGTATGATTATGATTGTATGATTGTGATTGCATGATTTTGAATGTATGATTGTGATTGTATGATTGTGATTGTATGATTGTGATTGTATGATTGTGATTGTATGATTGTGATTGTATGATTGTGATAATATGATTGTGAATGTATGATTGTGATTGTGTGTCTGTGATTGTATGATTGTGATTGTATGATTGTGATTGTATGATTGTGGTTGTATGATTCTGATAGTATGATTGTGATTGTATGATTGTGATTGTATGATTGTATTTGGGAGATTGTATTTGGGAGATTGTAATTGTATGATTGCGATTGTATGATTGAGATTGTGTGATTGTGATTGTATGATTGTGATTGTATGATTGTGATAGTATGATTGTGATTGTGTGATTGTGATTGTATGATTGCGATTGTATGATTGTGATTGTATGATTATGATTGTATGATTGTGATTGCATGATTGTGATAGTATGATTATGATTGTATGGTTGTGACTGTATGATTGTGATGGTATGATTGCGATCGTATGATTGTGATTGTATGATTATGATTGTATGATTGTGATTGTATGATTGCGATTGTATGATTGTGATTGTATGATTGTGATTGTATGATCGTGATTGTATGATTGTGATTGTATGATTGTGACTGTATGATTGTGATTGTATGATTGTGATTGTGTGATTGCGATTGTATGATTGCGATTGTATGATTGTGATTGTATGATTGTGATTGTATGATTGTGATTGTATGACTGTGATTGTATGATTGTGATTGTATGATTGTGATTGCATGATTGTGATTGTATGATTGTGATTGTGTGATTGCGATTGTATGATTGCGATTGTATGATTGTGATTGTAGGATTATGATTGTATGATTGTGATTGTATGATTGTGATTGTATGATTATGATTGTATGGTTGTGACTGTATGATTGTCATGGTATGATTGCGATCGTATGATTGTGATTGTATGATTATGATTGTATGATTGTGATTGTATGATTGCAATTGTATGATTGTGATTGTATGGTTGTGATTGTATGATTGTGATTGTATGACTGTGATTGTGTGATTGTGATTGTATGATTGTGATTGTATGATTAGGATTGTATGATTGTGATAGTATGATTGTGATTGTATGATTGTGATTGTATGATTGTGATTGTATGATTGTGATTGGATGATCGTGATTGTATGATTGTGATTGTATGATTGTGACTGTATGATTGTGATTGTATGATTGTGATTGTGTGATTGCGATTGTATGATTGCGATTGTATGATTGTGATTGTATGATTGTGATTGTATGACTGTGATTGTATGATTGTGATTGTATGATTGTGATTGTATGATTAGGATTGTATGATTGTGATAGTATGATTGTGATTGTATGATTCTCATAGTATGATTATGATTGTATGATTGTGATGGTATGATTGTGATTGTATGATTGTATTTGGGATATTGTATTTGGGAGATTGTAATTGTATGATTGCGATTGTATGATTGAGATTGTATGATTGTGATTGTATGATTGTGATTGTATGATTGTGATAGTATGATTGTGATTGTGTGATTGTGATTGTATGATTGCGATTGTATGATTGTGATTGTATGATTGTATTTGGGAGATTGTATTTTGGAGATTGTAATTGTATGATTGCGATTGTATGATTGTGATTGTATGATTGTGATTGTATGATTGTGATTGTATGATTGTGATTGTATGATTGTGATTGTATGATTGTGATTGTATGATTGTGATTGTATGATTGTGATTGTATGATTGTGATTGTATGATTGTGATTGTATGATTGTGATTGTATGATTGTGGTGTATGATTGTGATTGTATGATTGTAATTGTATGATTATGATTGTATGATTGTGATTGTATGATTGTGATGGTTTGATTATGATTGTATGATTGCGATATTATGATGGTGATTGTATGATTGTGATTGTATGATTGTGATAGTATGATTGTGATTGTAAGATTGTGATTGTATGACTGTGATTGTATGATTGTGACTGTATGATTGTGATTGTATGATTAGGATTGTATGATTGTGGTAGTATAATTGTGATTGTATGATTGTGATTGTATGATTGTGATTGTATGATTGTGATTGTATGATTGTATTTGGGAGATTGTATTTTGGAGATTGTAATTGTATGATTGCGATTGTATGATTGTGATTGTATGATTGTGATTGTATGACTGTGATTGTATGGTTGTGATTGTATGATTGTGATTGTACGATTGTAATTGTATGATTATGATTGTATGATTGTGATTGTATGATTGTGATGGTTTGATTGTGATTGTATGATTGCGATATTATGATTGTGATTGTATGATTGTGATTGTATGATAGCGATTGTATGTTTGTGATAGTATGACTGTGATTGTATGACAGTGATTGTATGATCGTGATTGTATGATTGTGATTGTCTGATTGTGGTTGTATGATTGTGATTGTATGATTGTGATTGCATGATTGTCATTGTATGATTATGATTGTATGATTGTGATTGCATGATTTTGAATGTATGATTGTGATTGTATGATTGTGATTGTATGATTGTGATTGTATGATTGTGATTGTATGATTGTGATTGTATGATTGTGATTGCATGATTGTGATAATATGATTGTGAATGTATGATTGTGATTGTATGTCTGTGATTGTATGATTGTGATTGTATGATTGTGATTGTATGATTGTGATTGTATGATTGTATTTGGGAGATTGTATTTGGGAGATTGTAATTGTATGATTGCGATTGTATGATTGAGATTGTGTGATTGTGATTGTATGATTGTGATTGTATGATTGTGATAGTATGATTGTGATTGTGTGATTGTGATTGTATGATTGCGATTGTATGATTGTGATTGTATGATTATGATTATATGATTGTGATTGCATGATTGTGATAGTATGATTATGATTGTATGGTTGTGACTGTATGATTGTGATGGTATGATTGCGATCGTATGATTGAGATTGTGTGATTGTGATTGTATGATTGTGATTGTATGATTGTGATAGTATGATTGTGATTGTGTGATTGTGATTGTATGATTGCGATTGTATGATTGTGATTGTATGATTATGATTGTATGATTGTGATTGCATGATTGTGATAGTATGATTATGATTGTATGGTTGTGACTGTATGATTGTGATGGTATGATTGCGATCGTATGATTGTGATTGTATGATTATGATTGTATGATTGTGATTGTATGATTGTGATAGTATGATTATGATTGTATGGTTGTGACTGTATGATTGTGATGGTATGATTGCGATCGTATGATTGTGATTGTATGATTATGATTGTATGATTGTGATTGTATGATTGCGATTGTATGATTGTGATTGTATGATTGTGATTGTATGATCGTGATTGTATGATTGTGATTGTATGATTGTGACTGTATGATTGTGATTGTATGATTGTGATTGTGTGATTGCGATTGTATGATTGCGATTGTATGATTGTGATTGTATGATTGTGATTGTATGACTGTGATTGTATGATTGTGATTGTATGATTGTGATTGTATGATTAGGATTGTATGATTGTGATAGTATGATTGTGATTGTATGATTCTCATAGTATGATTATGATTGTATGATTGTGATGGTATGATTGTGATTGTATGATTGTATGTGGGATATTGTATTTGGGAGATTGTAATTGTATGATTGCGATTGTATGATTGAGATTGTATGATTGTGATTGTATGATTGTGATTGTATGATTGTGATAGTATGATTGTGATTGTGTGATTGTGATTGTATGATTGCGATTGTATGATTGTGATTGTATGATTGTATTTGGGAGATTGTATTTTGGAGATTGTAATTGTATGATTGCGATTGTATGATTGTGATTGTATGATTGTGATTGTATGATTGTGATTGTATGATTGTGATTGTATGATTGTGATTGTATGATTGTGATTGTATGATTGTGATTGTATGATTGTGATTGTATGATTGTGATTGTATGATTGTGATTGTATGATTGTGATTGTATGATTGTGGTGTATGATTGTGATTGTATGATTGTAATTGTATGATTATGATTGTATGATTGTGATTGTATGATTGTGATGGTTTGATTATGATTGTAGGATTGCGATATTATGATGGTGATTGTATGATTGTGATTGTATGATTGTGATAGTATGATTGTGATTGTAAGATTGTGATTGTATGACTGTGATTTTATGATTGTGACTGTATGATTGTGATTGTATGATTAGGATTGTATGATTGTGGTAGTATAATTGTGATTGTATGATTGTGATTGTATGATTGTGATTGTATGATTGTATTTGGGAGATTGTATTTTGGAGATTGTAATTGTATGATTGCGATTGTATGATTGTGATTGTATGATTGTGATTGTATGACTGTGATTGTATGGTTGTGATTGTATGATTGTGATTGTATGATTGTAATTGTATGATTATGATTGTATGATTGTGATTGTATGATTGTGATGGTTTGATTGTGATTGTATGATTGCGATATTATGATTGTGCTTGTATGATTGTGATTGTATGATAGCGATTGTATGTTTGTGATAGTATGACTGTGATTGTATGACAGTGATTGTATGATCGTGATTGTATGATTGTGATTGTCTGATTGTGGTTGTATGATTGTGATTGTATGATTGTGATTGCATGATTGTCATTGTATGATTATGATTGTATGATTGTGATTGCATGATTTTGAATGTATGATTGTGATTGTATGATTGTGATTGTATGATTGTGATTGTATGATTGTGATTGTATGATTGTGATTGTATGATTGTGATAATATGATTGTGAATGTATGATTGTGATTGTATGTCTGTGATTGTATGATTGTGATTGTATGATTGTGATTGTATGATTGTGATTGTATGATTGTGATTGTATGATTGTATTTGGGAGATTGTATTTGGGAGATTGTAATTGTATGATTGCGATTGTATGATTGAGATTGTGTGATTGTGATTGTATGATTGTGATTGTATGATTGTGATAGTATGATTGTGATTGTGTGATTGTGATTGTATGATTGCGATTGTATGATTGTGATTGTATGATTATGATTATATGATTGTGATTGCATGATTGTGATAGTATGATTATGATTGTATGGTTGTGACTGTATGATTGTGATGGTATGATTGCGATCGTATGATTGTGATTGTATGATTATGATTGTATGATTGTGATTGTACGATTGCGATTGTATGATTGCGATTGTATGATTGTGATTGTATGATTGTGATTGTATGATTGTGATTGTATGATTGTGACTGTATGATTGTGATTGTATGATTGTGATTGTGTGATTGCGATTGTATGATTGCGATTGTATGATTGTGATTGCATGATTGTGATTTTATGATTGTGGTTGTATGACTGTGATTGTATGATTGTGATTGTATGATTGTGATTGTATGATTAGGATTGTATGATTGTGATAGTATGATTGTGATTGTATGATTGTGATTGTATAATTGTGATTGTATGATTGTGATTGTATGACTGTGTTTGTATGATTGTGATCGTATGATTGTGATTGTATGATTAGGATTGTATGATTGTGATTGTATGATTGTATTTGGGAGATTGTATTTTGGAGATTGTAATTGTATGATTGCGATTGTATGATTGCGATTGTATGATTGTGATTGTATGATTGTGATTGTATGATTGTGATTGTATGATTGTGATTGTATGATCGTGATTGTACGATTGTGATTGTACGATTGTAATTGTATGATTATGATTGTATGATTGTGATTGTATGATTGTGATTGTATGACTGTGATTGTATGATTGTGATTGTGCGATTGTGATTGTACGATTGTGATTGTACGATTGTGATTGTACGATTGTGATTGTATGATTATGATTGTATGATTGTGATAGTATGATTGTGATTGTAAGATTGTGATTGTATGACTGTGATTGTATGATTGTGATGGTTTGATTATGATTGTATGGTTGCTATATTATGATTGTGATTGTATGATTGTGATTGTATGATTGTGATAGTATGATTGTGATTGTAAGATTGTGATTGTATGACTGTGATTGTATGATTGTGATTGTATGATTGTGATTGTATGATTAGGATTGTATGATTGTGATAGTATGATTGTGATTGTATGATTGTGATTGTATGATTGTGATTGTATGATTGTGATTGTATGATTGTGACTGTATGATTGTGATTGTATGTTTGTGATTGTGTGATTGCGATTGTATGATTGCGATTGTATGATTGTGATTGTATGACTGTGATTGTATGATTGTGATTGTATGACTGTGATTGTATGATTGTGATTGTATGATTGTGATTGTATGATTGTATTTGGGAGATTGTATTTTGGAGATTGTAATTGTATGATTGCGATTGTATGATTGTGATTGTATGATTGTGATTGTATGATTGTGATTGTATGATTGTGATTGTATGATTGTGATTGTATGATTGTGATTGTATGATTGTCATTGTATGATTATGATTGTATGATTGTGATTGCATGATTTTGAATGTATGATTGTGATTGTATGATTGTGATTGTATGATTGTCATTGTATGATTATGATTGTATGATTGTGATTGCATGATTTTGAATGTATGATTGTGATTGTATGATTGTGATTGTATGATTGTGATTGTATGATTGTGATTGTATGATTGTGATTGTATGATTGTGATTGTATGATTGTGATTGTATGATCGTGATTGTACGATTGTGATTGTACGATTGTAATTGTATGATTATGATTGTATGATTGTGATTGTATGATTGTGATTGTATGACTGTGATTGTATGATTGTGATTGTGCGATTGTGATTGTACGATTGTGATTGTACGATTGTGATTGTACGATTGTGATTGTATGATTATGATTGTATGATTGTGATAGTATGATTGTGATTGTAAGATTGTGATTGTATGACTGTGATTGTATGATTGTGATTGTATGATTGTGATTGTATGATTAGGATTGTATGATTGTGATAGTATGATTGTGATAGTATGATTGTGATTGTATGATTGTGATTGTATGATTGTGATTGTATGATTGTGATTGTATGACTGTGATTGTATGATTGTATTTGGGAGATTGTGTTTTGGAGATTGTAATTGTATGATTGCGATTGTATGATTGAGATTGTGTGATTGTGATTGTATGATTGTGATTGTATGATTGTGGTAGTATGATTGTGATTGTGTGATTGCGATTGTATGATTGCGATTGTATGATTGTGATTGTATGATTATGATTGTATGATTGTGATTGCATGATTGTGATAGTATGATTATGATTGTATGGTTGTGACTGTATGATTGTGATGGTATGATTGCGATCGTATGATTGTGATTGTATGATTATGATTGTATGATTGTGATTGTATGATTGCGATTGTATGATTGTGATTGTATGATTGTGATTGTACGATCGTGATTGTATGATTGTGATTGTATGATTGTGACTGTATGATTGTGATTGTATGATTGTGATTGTGTGATTGCGATTGTATGATTGCGATTGTATGATTGTGATTGTATGATTGTGATTGTATGATTGTGATTGTATGACTGTGATTGTATGATTGTGATTGTATGATTGTGATTGCATGATTGTGATTGTATGATTGTGATTGTGTGATTGCGATTGTATGATTGCGATTGTATGATTGTGATTGTATGATTGTGATTGCATGATTGTGATTGTATGACTGTGATTGTATGATGGTGATTGTATGATTGTGATTGTATGATTAGGATTGTATGATTGTGATAGTATGATTGTGATTGTATGATTGTGATTGTATGATTCTGATAGTATGATTGTGATTGTATGATAGTGATGGTATGATTGTGATTGTATGATTGTATTTAGGATATTGTATTTGGGGGATTGTAATTGTATGATTGCGATTGTATGATTGAGATTGTATGATTGTGATTGTATGATTGTGATTGTATGATTGTGATAGTATGATTGTGATTGTGTGATTGTGATTGTATGATTGCGATTGTATGATTGTGATAGTATGATTATGATTGTATGATTGTGATTGTATGATTGTGATTGTATGATTGTGATTGTATGATTATGATTGTATGGTTGTGACTGTATGATTGTCATGGTATGATTGCGATCGTATGATTGTGATTGTATGATTATGATTGTATGATTGTGATTGTATGATTGCAATTGTATGATTGTGATTGTATGATTGTGATTGTATGATTGTGATTGTATGATTGTGATTGTATGATTGTGATTGTATGATTGTGATTGTATGATTGTGATTGTATGATTGTGATTGTATGATTGTGACTGTATGATTGTGATTGTATGATTGTGATTGTGTGATTGTGATTGTATGATTGTCATTGTATGATTATGATTGTATGATTGTGATTGCATGATTTTGAATGTATGATTGTGATTGTATGATTGTGATTGTATGATTGTGATTGTATGATTGTGATTGTATGATTGTGATAATATGATTGTGAATGTATGATTGTGATTGTGTGTCTGTGATTGTATGATTGTGATTGTATGATTGTGATTGAATGATTGTGATTGTATGATTCTGATAGTATGATTGTGATTGTATGATTGTGATTGTATGATTGTATTTGGGAGATTGTATTTGGGAGATTGTAATTGTATGATTGCGATTGTATGATTGCGATTTATGATTGTGATTGTATGATTGTGATTGTATGATTGTGATTGTATGATCGTGATTGTACGATTGTGATTGTATGATTGTAATTGTATGATTGTGATTGTATGATTGTGATTGTATGATTGTGATTGTATGACTGTGATTGTATGATTGTGATTGTGCGATTGTGATTGTACGATTGTGATTGTACGATTGTGATTGTACGATTGTGATTGTATGATTATGATTGTATGATTGTGATAGTATGATTGTGATTGTAAGATTGTGATTGTATGACTGTGATTGTATGATTGTGATTGTATGATTGTGATTGTATGATTAGGATTGTATGATTGTGATAGTATGATTGTGATAGTATGATTGTGATAGTATGATTGTGATTGTATGATTGTGATTGTATGACTGTGATTGTATGATTGTATTTGGGAGATTGTATTTTGGAGATTGTAATTGTATGATTGCGATTGTATGATTGTGATTGTATGATTGTGATTGTATTATTGTGATTGTATGATTGTGATTGTATGATTGTGATTGTATGATTATGATTGTATGATTGTGATTGTATGATTGTGGTGTATGATTGTGATTGTATGATTGTAATTGTATGATTATGATTGTATGATTGTGATTGTATGATTGTGATGGTTTGATTATGATTGTATGGTTGCGATATTATGATTGTGATTGTATGATTGTGATTGTATGATTGTGATTGTATGATTGTGATTGTATGATTGTGATTGTATGATTGTGATTGTATGATTGTGATAGTATGATTGTGATTGTAAGATTGTGATTGTATGACTGTGATTGTATGATTGTGATTGTATGATTGTGATTGTATGATTAGGATTGTATGATTGTGACAGTATGATTGTGATTGTATGATTGTGATTGTATGATTGTGATTGTATGATTGTGATTGTATGATTGTGATTGTATGACTGTGATTGTATGATTGTGATTGTGCGATTGTGATTGTACGATTGTGATTGTACGATTGTGATTGTACGATTATGATTGTATGATTGCGATAGTATGATTGTGATTGTAAGATTGTGATTGTATGACTGTGATTGTATGATTGTGATTGTATGATTGTGATTGTATGATTAGGATTGTATGATTGTGATGGTATGATTGTGATTGTATGATTGTGATTGTATGATTGTGATTGTATGATTGTATTTGGGAGATTGTATTTTGGTGATTGTAATTGTATGATTGCGATTGCATGATTGTGATTGTATGATTGTGATTGTATGATTGTGATTGTATGATTGTGATTGTATGATTGTGATTGTATGATTGTGATTGTATGATTGTATTTGGGAGATTGTATTTTGGAGATTCTAATTGTATGATTGCGATTGCATGATTGTGATTGTATGATTGTGATTGTATGATTGTGATTGTATGATTGTGATTGTATGATTGTGATTGTATGATTCTGATAGTATGATTGTGATTGTATGATTGTGATTGTATGATTGTGTTTGTATGATTGTATTTGGGAGATTGTATTTTGGAGATTGTAATTGTATGATTGCGATTGCATGATTGTGATTGTATGATTGTGATTGTGCGATTGTGATTGTACGATTGTGGTTGTACGATTGTGATTGTACGATTGTGATTGTATGATTGTGATAGTATGATTGTGATTGTAAGATTGTGATTGTATGACTGCGATTGTATGATTGCGATTGTATGATTGCGATTGTATGATTGTGATTGTATGATTGTGATTGTATGACTGTGATTGTATGATTGTGATTGTAGATTGTGATTGTATGATTAGGATTGTATGATTGTGATAGTATGATTGTGATTGTATGATTGTGATTGTATGATTGTGATTGTATGATTGTGATTGTAAGATTGTGATTGTATGATTGTATTTGGGAGATTGTATTTTGGAGATTGTAATTGTATGATTGCGATTGTATGATTGTGATTGTATGATTGTGATTGTATGATTGTGATTGTATGATTGTGATTGTATGATTGTGATTGTATGATTGTGATTGTATGATTGTGATTGTATGATTGTGATTGTATGACTGTGATTGTATGATTGTGATTGTATGATTGTGGTGTATGATTGTGATTGTATGATTGTAATTGTATGATTATGATTGTATGATTGTGATTGTATGATTGTGATGGTTTGATTATGATTGTATGATTGCGATATTATGATGGTGATTGTATGATTGTGATTGTATGATTGTGATAGTATGATTGTGATTGTAAGATTGTGATTGTATGACTGTGATTGTATGATTGTGATTGTATGATTGTGATTGTATGATTAGGATTGTATGATTGTGATAGTATGATTGTGATTGTATGATTGTGATAGTATGATTGTGATTGTAAGATTGTGATTGTATGACTGCGATTGTATGATTGCGATTGTATGATTGCGATTGTATGATTGCGATTGTATGATTGTGATTGTATGATTGTGATTGTATGATTGTGATTGTATGATTGTGATTGTATGATTGTGATTGTATGATTGTGATTGTATGATTGTGATAGTATGATTGTGATTGTAAGATTGTGATTGTATGACTGTGATTGTATGATTGTGATTGTATGATTGTGATTGTATGATTAGGATTGTATGATTGTGACAGTATGATTGTGATTGTATGATTGTGATTGTATGATTGTGATTGTATGATTGTGATTGTATGATTGTGATTGTATGATTGTGATTGTATGATTGTGATTGTATGATTGTGATTGTATGATTGTGATAGTATGATTGTGATTGTAAGATTGTGATTGTATGACTGTGATTGTATGATTGTGATTGTATGATTGTGATTGTATGATTAGGATTGTATGATTGTGACAGTATGATTGTGATTGTATGATTGTGATTGTATGATTGTGATTGTATGATTGTGATTGTATGATTGTGATTGTATGACTGTGATTGTATGATTGTGATTGTGCGATTGTGATTGTACGATTGTGATTGTACGATTGTGATTGTACGATTATGATTGTATGATTGCGATAGTATGATTGTGATTGTAAGATTGTGATTGTATGACTGTGATTGTATGATTGTGATTGTATGATTGTGATTGTATGATTAGGATTGTATGATTGTGATGGTATGATTGTGATTGTATGATTGTGATTGTATGATTGTGATTGTATGATTGTATTTGGGAGATTGTATTTTGGAGATTGTAATTGTATGATTGCGATTGCATGATTGTGATTGTATGATTGTGATTGTATGATTGTGATTGTATGATTGTGATTGTATGATTGTGATTGTATGATTGTGATTGTATGATTGTGATTGTATGATTGTATTTGGGAGATTGTATTTTGGAGATTCTAATTGTATGATTGCGATTGCATGATTGTGATTGTATGATTGTGATTGTATGATTGTGATTGTATGATTGTGATTGTATGATTGTGATTGTATGATTCTGATAGTATGATTGTGATTGTATGATTGTGATTGTATGATTGTGTTTGTATGATTGTATTTGGGAGATTGTATTTTGGAGATTGTAATTGTATGATTGCGATTGCATGATTGTGATTGTATGATTGTGATTGTGCGATTGTGATTGTACGATTGTGGTTGTACGATTGTGATTGTACGATTGTGATTGTATGATTGTGATAGTATGATTGTGATTGTAAGATTGTGATTGTATGACTGCGATTGTATGATTGCGATTGTATGATTGCGATTGTATGATTGTGATTGTATGATTGTGATTGTATGACTGTGATTGTATGATTGTGATTGTAGATTGTGATTGTATGATTAGGATTGTATGATTGTGATAGTATGATTGTGATTGTATGATTGTGATTGTATGATTGTGATTGTATGATTGTGATTGTAAGATTGTGATTGTATGATTGTATTTGGGAGATTGTATTTTGGAGATTGTAATTGTATGATTGCGATTGTATGATTGTGATTGTATGATTGTGATTGTATGATTGTGATTGTATGATTGTGATTGTATGATTGTGATTGTATGATTGTGATTGTATGATTGTGATTGTATGATTGTGATTGTATGACTGTGATTGTATGATTGTGATTGTATGATTGTGGTGTATGATTGTGATTGTATGATTGTAATTGTATGATTATGATTGTATGATTGTGATTGTATGATTGTGATGGTTTGATTATGATTGTATGATTGCGATATTATGATGGTGATTGTATGATTGTGATTGTATGATTGTGATAGTATGATTGTGATTGTAAGATTGTGATTGTATGACTGTGATTGTATGATTGTGATTGTATGATTGTGATTGTATGATTAGGATTGTATGATTGTGATAGTATGATTGTGATTGTATGATTGTGATTGTATGATTGTGATTGTATGATTGTGATTGTATGATTGTATTTGGGAGATTGTATTTTGGAGATTGTAATTGTATGATTGCGACTGTATGATTGTGATTGTATGATTGTGATTGTATGATTGTGATTGTATGATTGTGATTGTATGATTGTGATTGTATGATTGTAATTGTATGATTATGATTGTATGATTGTGATTGTATGATTGTGATGGTTTGATTGTGATTGTATGATTGCGATATTATGATTGTGATTGTATGATTGTGATTGTATGATAGCGATTGTATGTTTGTGATAGTATGACTGTGATTGTATGACAGTGATTGTATGATCGTGATTGTATGATTGTGATTGTCTGATTGTGGTTGTATGATTGTGATTGTATGATTGTGATTGCATGATTGTCATTGTATGATTATGATTGTATGATTGTGATTGCATGATTTTGAATGTATGATTGTGATTGTATGATTGTGATTGTATGATTGTGATTGTATGATTGTGATTGTATGATTGTGATTGTATGATTGTGATAATATGATTGTGAATGTATGATTGTGATTGTATGTCTGTGATTGTATGATTGTGATTGTATGATTGTGATTGTATGATTGTGATTGTATGATTGCATTTGGGAGATTGTATTTGGGAGATTGTAATTGTATGATTGCGATTGTATGATTGAGATTGTGTGATTGTGATTGTATGATTGTGATTGTATGATTGTGACTGTATGATTGTGATTGTATGATTGTGATTGTGTGATTGCGATTGTATGATTGCGATTGTATGATTGTGATTGTATGACTGTGATTGTATGATTGTGATTGTATGACTGTGGTTGTATGATTGTGATTGTATGATTGTGATTGTATGATTAGGATTGTATGATTGTGATAGTATGAGTGTGATTGTATGATTGTGATTGTATGATTGTGATTGTATGACTGTGATTGTATGATTGTGATTGTGCGATTGTGATTGTACGATTGTGATTGTACGATTGTGATTGTACGATTATGATTGTATGATTGCGATAGTATGATTGTGATTGTAATATTGTGATTGTATGACTGTGATTGTATGATTGTGATTGTATGATTGTGATTGTATGATTGTGATTGTATGATTGTGACTGTATGATTGTGATTGTATGATTGTGATTGTGTGATTGCGATTGTATGATTGCGATTGTATGATTGTGATTGTATGACTGTGATTGTATGATTGTGATTGTATGACTGTGGTTGTATGATTGTGATTGTATGATTGTGATTGTATGATTAGGATTGTATGATTGTGATAGTATGAATGTGATTGTATGATTGTGATTGTATGACTGTGATTGTATGATTGTGATTGTATGATTGTGATTGTATGATTGTGATTGTATGATTAGGATTGTATGATTAGGATTGTATGATTGTGATGGTATGATTGTGATTGTATGATTGTGATTGTATGATTGTGATTGTATGATTGTATTTGGGAGATTGTATTTTGGAGATTGTAATTGTATGATTGCGATTGCATGATTGTGATTGTATGATTGTGATTGTATGATTGTGATTGTATGATTGTGATTGTATGATTGTGATTGTATGATTGTATTTGGGAGATTGTATTTTGGAGATTGTAATTGTATGATTGCGATTGCATGATTGTGATTGTATGATTGTGATTGTATGATTGTGATTGTATGATTGTGATTGTATGATTGTGATTGTATGATTGTGATTGTATGATTGTGATTGTATGATTGTGATTGTATGATTCTGATACTATGATTGTGATTGTATGATTGTGATTGTATGATTGTGATTGTATGATTGTATTTGGGAGATTGTATTTTGGAGATTGTAATTGTATGATTGCGATTGCATGATTGTGATTGTATGATTGTGATTGTGCGATTGTGATTGTACGATTGTGGTTGTACGATTGTGATTGTACGATTGTGATTGTATGATTGTGATAGTATGATTGTGATTGTAAGATTGTGATTGTATCACTGCGATTGTATGATTGCGATTGTATGATTGCGATTGTATGATTGTGATTGTATGATTGTGATTGTATGACTGTGATTGTATGATTGTGATTGTAGATTGTGATTGTATGATTGTGATAGTATGATTGTGATTGTATGATTGTGATTGTATGATTGTGATTGTATGATTGTGATTGTATGATTGTGATTGTATGATTGTATTTGGGAGATTGTATTTTGGAGATTGTAATTGTATGATTGCGATTGTATGATTGTGATTGTATGATTGTGATTGTATGATTGTGATTGTATGATTGTGATTGTATGATTGTGATTGTATGATTGTGATTGTATGACTGTGATTGTATGATTGTGATTGTATGATTGTGGTGTATGATTGTGATTGTATGATTGTGATGGTATGATTGTGATTGTATGATTGTGATTGTATGATTGTGATTGTATGATTGTATTTGGGAGATTGTATTTTGGAGATTGTTATTGTATGATTGCGATTGCATGATTGTGATTGTATGATTGTGATTGTATGATTGTGATTGTATGATTGTGATTGTATGATTGTGATTGTATGATTGTGATTGTATGATTGTGATTGTATGATTGTATTTGGGAGATTGTATTTTGGAGATTGTAATTGTATGATTGCGATTGCATGATTGTGATTGTATGATTGTGATTGTATGATTGTGATTGTATGATTGTGATTGTATGATTGTGATTGTATGATTGTGATAGTATGATTGTGATTGTAAGATTGTGATTGTATGACTGCGATTGTATGATTGCGATTGTATGATTGCGATTGTATGATTGTGATTGTATGATTGTGATTGTATGACTGTGATTGTATGATTGTGATTGTAGATTGTGATTGTATGATTAGGATTGTATGATTGTGATAGTATGATTGTGATTGTATGATTGTGATTGTATGATTGTGATTGTATGATTGTGATTGTATGATTGTGATTGTATGATTGTATTTGGGAGATTGTATTTTGGAGATTGTAATTGTATGATTGCGATTGTATGATTGTGATTGTATGATTGTGATTGTATGATTGTGATTGTATGATTGTGATTGTATGATTGTGATTGTATGATTGTGATTGTATGATTGTGATTGTATGATTGTGATTGTATGACTGTGATTGTATGATTGTGATTGTATGATTGTGGTGTATGATTGTGATTGTATGATTGTAATTGTATGATTATGATTGTATGATTGTGATTGTATGATTGTGATGGTTTGATTATGATTGTATGATTGCGATATTATGATGGTGATTGTATGATTGTGATTGTATGATTGTGATAGTATGATTGTGATTGTAAGATTGTGATTCTATGACTGTGATTGTATGATTGTGATTGTATGATTGTGATTGTATGATTAGGATTGTATGATTGTGATAGTATGATTGTGATTGTATGATTGTGATTGTATGATTGTGATTGTATGATTGTGATTGTATGATTGTATTTGGGAGATTGTATTTTGGAGATTGTAATTGTATGATTGCGACTGTATGATTGTGATTGTATGATTGTGATTGTATGATTGTGATTGTATGATTGTGATTGTATGATTGTGATTGTATGATTGTGATTGTATGATTGTAATTGTATGATTATGATTGTATGATTGTGATTGTATGATTGTGATGGTTTGATTGTGATTGTATGATTGCGATATTATGATTGTGATTGTATGATTGTGATTGTATGATAGCGATTGTATGTTTGTGATAGTATGACTGTGATTGTATGACAGTGATTGTATGATCGTGATTGTATGATTGTGATTGTCTGATTGTGGTTGTATGATTGTGATTGTATGATTGTGATTGCATGATTGTCATTGTATGATTATGATTGTATGATTGTGATTGCATGATTTTGAATGTATGATTGTGATTGTATGATTGTGATTGTATGATTGTGATTGTATGATTGTGATTGTATGATTGTGATTGTATGATTGTGATAATATGATTGTGAATGTATGATTGTGATTGTATGTCTGTGATTGTATGATTGTGATTGTATGATTGTGATTGTATGATTGTGATTGTATGATTGCATTTGGGAGATTGTATTTGGGAGATTGTAATTGTATGATTGCGATTGTATGATTGAGATTGTGTGATTGTGATTGTATGATTGTGATTGTATGATTGTGACTGTATGATTGTGATTGTATGATTGTGATTGTGTGATTGCGATTGTATGATTGCGATTGTATGATTGTGATTGTATGACTGTGATTGTATGATTGTGATTGTATGACTGTGGTTGTATGATTGTGATTGTATGATTGTGATTGTATGATTAGGATTGTATGATTGTGATAGTATGAATGTGATTGTATGATTGTGATTGTATGATTGTGATTGTATGACTGTGATTGTATGATTGTAATTGTGCGATTGTGATTGTACGATTGTGATTGTACGATTGTGATTGTACGATTATGATTGTATGATTGCGATAGTATGATTGTGATTGTAATATTGTGATTGTATGACTGTGATTGTATGATTGTGATTGTATGATTGTGATTGTATGATTGTGACTGTATGATTGTGATTGTATGATTGTGATTGTGTGATTGCGATTGTATGATTGCGATTGTATGATTGTGATTGTATGACTGTGATTGTATGATTGTGATTGTATGACTGTGGTTGTATGATTGTGATTGTATGATTGTGATTGTATGATTAGGATTGTATGATTGTGATAGTATGAATGTGATTGTATGATTGTGATTGTATGACTGTGATTGTATGATTGTGATTGTATGATTGTGATTGTATGATTGTGATTGTATGATTAGGATTGTATGATTAGGATTGTATGATTGTGATGGTATGATTGTGATTGTATGATTGTGATTGTATGATTGTGATTGTATGATTGTATTTGGGAGATTGTATTTTGGAGATTGTAATTGTATGATTGCGATTGCATGATTGTGATTGTATGATTGTGATTGTATGATTGTGATTGTATGATTGTGATTGTATGATTGTGATTGTATGATTGTATTTGGGAGATTGTATTTTGGAGATTGTAATTGTATGATTGCGATTGCATGATTGTGATTGTATGATTGTGATTGTATGATTGTGATTGTATGATTGTGATTGTATGATTGTGATTGTATGATTGTGATTGTATGATTGTGATTGTATGATTGTGATTGTATGATTGTGATTGTATGATTCTGATAGTATGATTGTGATTGTATGATTGTGATTGTATGATTGTGATTGTATGATTGTATTTGGGAGATTGTATTTTGGAGATTGTAATTGTATGATTGCGATTGCATGATTGTGATTGTATGATTGTGATTGTGCGATTGTGATTGTACGATTGTGGTTGTACGATTGTGATTGTACGATTGTGATTGTATGATTGTGATAGTATGATTGTGATTGTAAGATTGTGATTGTATGACTGCGATTGTATGATTGCGATTGTATGATTGCGATTGTATGATTGTGATTGTATGATTGTGATTGTATGACTGTGATTGTATGATTGTGATTGTAGATTGTGATTGTATGATTGTGATAGTATGATTGTGATTGTATGATTGTGATTGTATGATTGTGATTGTATGATTGTGATTGTATGATTGTGATTGTATGATTGTATTTGGGAGATTGTATTTTGGAGATTGTAATTGTATGATTGCGATTGTATGATTGTGATTGTATGATTGTGATTGTATGATTGTGATTGTATGATTGTGATTGTATGATTGTGATTGTATGATTGTGATTGTATGATTGTGATTGTATGATTGTGATTGTATGATTGTGGTGTATGATTGTGATTGTATGATTGTAATTGTATGATTATGATTGTATGATTGTGATTGTATGATTGTGATGGTTTGATTATGATTGTATGATTGCGATATTATGATGGTGATTGTATGATTGTGATTGTATGATTGTGATAGTATGATTGTGATTGTAAGATTGTGATTGTATGACTGTGATTGTATGATTGTGATTGTATGATTGTGATTGTATGATTAGGATTGTATGATTGTGATAGTATGATTGTGATTGTATGATTGTGATTGTATGATTGTGATTGTATGATTGTGATTGTATGATTGTATTTGGGAGATTGTATTTTGGAGATTGTAATTGTATGATTGCGATTGTATGATTGTGATTGTATGATTGTGATTGTATGATTGTGATTGTATGATTGTGATTGTATGATTGTGATTGTATGATTGTGATTGTATGATTGTGATTGTATGATTGTATTTGGGAGATTGTATTTTGGAGATTGTAATTGTATGATTGCGATTGTATGATTGTGATTGTATGATTGTGATTGTATGATTGTGATTGTATGATTGTGATTGTATGATTGTGATTGTATGATTGTGATTGTATGATTGTGATTGTATGATTGTGATTGTATGACTGTGATTGTATGATTGTGATTGTATGATTGTGGTGTATGATTGTGATTGTATGATTGTAATTGTATGATTATGATTGTATGATTGTGATTGTATGATTGTGATGGTTTGATTATGATTGTATGATTGCGATATTATGATGGTGATTGTATGATTGTGATTGGATGTTTGTGATAGTATGATTGTGATTGTAAGATTGTGATTGTATGACTGTGATTGTATGATTGTGATTGTATGATTGTGATTGTATGATTAGGATTGTATGATTGTGATAGTATGATTGTGATTGTATGATTGTGATTGTATGATTGTGATTGTATGATTGTGATTGTATGATTGTATTTGGGAGATTGTATTTTGGAGATTGTAATTGTATGATTGCGACTGTATGATTGTGATTGTATGATTGTGATTGTATGATTGTGATTGTATGATTGTGATTGTATGATTGTGATTGTATGATTGTAATTGTATGATTATGATTGTATGATTGTGATTGTATGATTGTGATGGTTTGATTGTGATTGTATGATTGCGATATTATGATTGTGATTGTATGATTGTGATTGTATGATAGCGATTGTATGTTTGTGATAGTATGACTGTGATTGTATGACAGTGATTGTATGATCGTGATTGTATGATTGTGATTGTCTGATTGTGGTTGTATGATTGTGATTGTATGATTGTGATTGCATGATTGTCATTGTATGATTATGATTGTATGATTGTGATTGCATGATTTTGAATGTATGATTGTGATTGTATGATTGTGATTGTATGATTGTGATTGTATGATTGTGATTGTATGATTGTGATTGTATGATTGTGATTGTATGATTGTGATAATATGATTGTGAATGTATGATTGTGATTGTATGTCTGTGATTGTATGATTGTGATTGTATGATTGTGATTGTATGATTGTGATTGTATGATTGCATTTGGGAGATTGTATTTGGGAGATTGTAATTGTATGATTGCGATTGTATGATTGAGATTGTGTGATTGTGATTGTATGATTGTGATTGTATGATTGTGACTGTATGATTGTGATTGTATGATTGTGATTGTGTGATTGCGATTGTATGATTGCGATTGTATGATTGTGATTGTATGACTGTGATTGTATGATTGTGATTGTATGACTGTGGTTGTATGATTGTGATTGTATGATTGTGATTGTATGATTAGGATTGTATGATTGTGATAGTATGAATGTGATTGTATGATTGTGATTGTATGATTGTGATTGTATGACTGTGATTGTATGATTGTGATTGTGCGATTGTGATTGTACGATTGTGATTGTACGATTGTGATTGTACGATTATGATTGTATGATTGCGATAGTATGATTGTGATTGTAATATTGTGATTGTATGACTGTGATTGTATGATTGTGATTGTATGATTGTGATTGTATGATTGTGACTGTATGATTGTGATTGTATGATTGTGATTGTGTGATTGCGATTGTATGATTGCGATTGTATGATTGTGATTGTATGACTGTGATTGTATGACTGTGATTGTATGACTGTGGTTGTATGATTGTGATTGTATGATTGTGATTGTATGATTAGGATTGTATGATTGTGATAGTATGAATGTGATTGTATGATTGTGATTGTATGATTGTGATTGTATGACTGTGATTGTATGATTGTGATTGTGCGATTGTGATTGTACGATTGTGATTGTACGATTGTGATTGTACGATTATGATTGTATGATTGCGATAGTATGATTGTGATTGTAAGATTGTGATTGTATGACTGTGATTGTATGATTGTGATTGTATGATTGTGATTGTATGATTAGGATTGTATGATTGTGATGGTATGATTGTGATTGTATGATTGTGATTGTATGATTGTGATTGTATGATTGTATTTGGGAGATTGTATTTTGGAGATTGTAATTGTATGATTGCGATTGCATGATTGTGATTGTATGATTGTGATTGTATGATTGTGATTGTATGATTGTGATTGTATGATTGTGATTGTATGATTGTATTTGGGAGATTGTATTTTGGAGATTGTAATTGTATGATTGCGATTGCATGATTGTGATTGTATGATTGTGATTGTATGATTGTGATTGTATGATTGTGATTGTATGATTGTGATTGTATGATTGTGATTGTATGATTGTGATTGTATGATTGTGATTGTATGATTCTGATAGTATGATTGTGATTGTATGATTGTGATTGTATGACTGTGATTGTATGATTGTATTTGGGAGATTGTATTTTGGAGATTGTAATTGTATGATTGCGATTGCATGATTGTGATTGTATGATTGTGATTGTGCGATTGTGATTGTACGATTGTGGTTGTACGATTGTGATTGTACGATTGTGATTGTATGATTGTGATAGTATGATTGTGATTGTAAGATTGTGATTGTATGACTGCGATTGTATGATTGCGATTGTATGATTGCGATTGTATGATTGTGATTGTATGATTGTGATTGTATGACTGTGATTGTATGATTGTGATTGTAGATTGTGATTGTATGATTGTGATAGTATGATTGTGATTGTATGATTGTGATTGTATGATTGTGATTGTATGATTGTGATTGTATGATTGTATTTGGGAGATTGTATTTTGGAGATTGTAATTGTATGATTGCGATTGTATGATTGTGATTGTATGATTGTGATTGTATGATTGTGATTGTATGATTGTGATTGTATGATTGTGATTGTATGATTGTGATTGTATGATTGTGATTGTATGATTGTGATTGTATGATTGTGATTGTATGATTGTGGTGTATGATTGTGATTGTATGATTGTAATTGTATGATTATGATTGTATGATTGTGATTGTATGATTGTGATGGTTTGATTATGATTGTATGATTGCGATATTATGATGGTGATTGTATGATTGTGATTGTATGATTGTGATAGTATGATTGTGATTGTAAGATTGTGATTGTATGACTGTGATTGTATGATTGTGATTGTATGATTGTGATTGTATGATTAGGATTGTATGATTGTGATAGTATGATTGTGATTGTATGATTGTGATTGTATGATTGTGATTGTATGATTGTGATTGTATGATTGTATTTGGGAGATTGTATTTTGGAGATTGTAATTGTATGATTGCGATTGTATGATTGTGATTGTATGATTGTGATTGTATGATTGTGATTGTATGATTGTGATTGTATGATTGTGATTGTATGATTGTAATTGTATGATTATGATTGTATGATTGTGATTGTATGATTGTGATGGTTTGATTGTGATTGTATGATTGCGATATTATGATTGTGATTGTATGATTGTGATTGTATGATAGCGATTGTATGTTTGTGATAGTATGACTGTCATTGTATGACAGCGATTGTATGATCGTGATTGTATGATTGTGATTGTCTGATTGTGGTTGTATGATTGTGATTGTATGATTGTGATTGCATGATTGTCATTGTATGATTATGATTGTATGATTGTGATTGCATGATTTTGAATGCATGATTGTGATTGTATGATTGTGATTGTATGATTGTGATTGTATGATTGTGATTGTATGATTGTGATTGTATGATTGTGATTGTATGATTGTGATAATATGATTGTGAATGTATGATTGTGATTGTATGTCTGTGATTGTATGATTGTGATTGTATGATTGTGATTGTATGATTGTGATTGTATGATTGTATTTGGGAGATTGTATTTGGGAGATTGTAATTGTATGATTGCGATTGTATGATTGAGATTGTGTGATTGTGATTGTATGATTGTGATTGTATGATTGTGATAGTATGATTGTGATTGTGTGATTGTGATTGTATGATTGCGATTGTATGATTGTGATTGTATGATTATGATTATATGATTGTGATTGCATGATTGTGATAGTATGATTATGATTGTATGATTGTGATTGTATGATTGTGACTGTATGATTGTGATTGTATGATTGTGATTGTGTGATTGCGATTGTATAATTGCGATTGTATGATTGTGATTGCATGATTGTGATTTTATGATTGTGATTGTATGACTGTGATTGTATGATTGTGATTGTATGATTGTGATTGTATGATTAGGATTGTATGATTGTGATAGTATGATTGTGATTGTATGATTGTGATTGTATAATTGTGATTGTATGATTGTGATTGTATGACTGTGATTGTATGATTGTGATCGTATGATTGTGATTGTATGATTAGGATTGTATGATTGTGATTGTATGATTGTATTTGGGAGATTGTATTTTGGAGATTGTAATTGTATGATTGCGATTGTATGATTGCGATTGTATGATTGCGATTGTATGATTGTGATTGTATGATTGTGATTGTATGATTGTGATTGTATGATTGTGATTGTATGATCGTGATTGTACGATTCTGATTGTATGATTGTAATTGTATGATTATGATTGTATGATTGTGATTGTATGATTGTGATTGTATGACTGTGATTGTATGATTCTGATTGTGCGATTGTGATTGTACGATTGTGATTGTACGATTGTGATTGTACGATTGTGATTGTATGATTGTGATAATATGATTGTGAATGTATGATTGTGATTGTATGTCTGTGATTGTATGATTGTGATTGTATGATTGTGATTGTATGATTGTGATTGTATGATTGTGATTGTATGATTGTGATTGTATGACTGTGATTGTATGATTGTATTTGGGAGATTGTGTTTTGGAGATTGTAATTGTATGATTGCGATTGTATGATTGTGATTGTATGATTGTGATTGTATGATTGTGATTGTATGATTGTGATTGTATGATTGTGATTGTATGATTGTGATTGTATGATTGTGATTGTGTGATTGTGGTGTATGATTGTGATTGTATGATTGTAATTGTATGATTATGATTGTATGATTGTGATTGTATGATTGTGATGGTTTGATTATGATTGTATGGTTGCGATATTATGATTGTGATTGTATGATTGTGATTGTATGATTGTGATAGTATGATTGTGATTGTAAGATTGTGATTGTATGACTGTGATTGTATGATTGTGATTGTATGATTAGGATTGTATGATTGTGATAGTATGATTGTGATAGTATGATTGTGATTGTATGATTGTGATTGTATGATTGTGATTGTATGATTGTGATTGTATGACTGTGATTGTATGATTGTATTTGGGAGATTGTGTTTTGGAGATTGTAATTGTATGATTGCGATTGTATGATTGTGATTGTATGATTGTGATTGTATGATTGTGATTGTATGATTGTGATTGTATGATTGTGATTGTATGATTGTGATTGTATGATTGTGATTGTATGATTGTGATTGTATGATTGTGGTGTATGATTGTGATTGTATGATTGTAATTGTATGATTATGATTGTATGATTGTGATTGTATGATTGTGATGGTTTGATTATGATTGTATGGTTGCGATATTATGATTGTGATTGTATGATTGTGATTGTATGATTGTGATAGTATGATTGTGATTGTAAGATTGTGATTGTATGACTGTGATTGTATGATTGTGATTGTATGATTGTGATTGTATGATTAGGATTGTATGATTGTGATAGTATGATTGTCATTGTATGATTGTGATTGTATGATTGTGATTGTATGATTGTGATTGTATGATTGTGACTGTATGATTGTGATTGTATGATTGTGATTGTGTGATTGCGATTGTATGATTGCGATTGTATGATTGTGATTGTATGACTGTGATTGTATGATTGTGATTGTATGACTGTGGTTGTATGATTGTGATTGTATGATTGTGATTGTATGATTAGGATTGTATGATTGTGATAGTATGAATGTGATTGTATGATTGTGATTGTATGATTGTGATTGTATGACTGTGATTGTATGATTGTGATTGTGCGATTGTGATTGTACGATTGTGATTGTACGATTGTGATTGTACGATTATGATTGTATGATTGCGATAGTATGATTGTGATTGTAAGATTGTGATTGTATGACTGTGATTGTATGATTGTGATTGTATGATTGTGATTGTATGATTAGGATTGTATGATTGTGATAGTATGATTGTGATTGTATGATTGTGATTGTATGATTGTGATTGTATGATTGTATTTGGGAGATTGTATTTTGGAGATTGTAATTGTATGATTGCGATTGCATGATTGTGATTGTATGATTGTGATTGTATGATTGTGATTGTATGATTGTGATTGTATGATTGTGATTGTATGATTGTAATTGTATGATTATGATTGTATGATTGTGATTGTATGATTGTGATGGTTTGATTGTGATTGTATGATTGCGATATTATGATTGTGATTGTATGATTGTGATTGTATGATTGTGATTGTATGATTGTGATAGTATGACTGCGATTGTATGACTGTGATTGTATGATTGTGATTGTATGATTGTGATTGTCTGATTGTGGTTGTTTGATTGTGATTGTATGATGGTGATTGTATGATTGTCATTGTATGATTATGATTGTATGATTGTGATTGCATGATTGTGATTGTATGATTGAGATTGCATGATTTTGTATGTATGATTGTGATTGTATGATTGTGATTGTATGATTGTGATAGTATGATTGTGATAATATGATTGTGAATGTATGATTGTGATTGTATGTCTGTGATTGTATGATTGTGATTGTATGATTGTGATTGTATGATTGTGATTGTATGATTGTGATTGTATGATCGTGATTGTACGATTGTGATTGTATGATTGTAATTGTATGATTATGATTGTATGATTGTGATTGTATGATTGTGATTGTATGATTGTGATTGTATGACTGTGATTGTATGATTGTGATTGTGCGATTGTGATTGTACGATTGTGATTGTACGATTGTGATTGTACGATTGTGATTGTATGATTATGATTGTATGATTGTGATAGTATGATTGTGATTGTAAGATTGTGATTGTATGACTGTGATTGTATGATTGTGATTGTATGATTGTGATTGTATGATTAGGATCGTATGATTGTGATAGTATGATTGTGATAGTATGATTGTGATTGTATGATTGTGATTGTATGATTGTGATTGTATGATTGTGATTGTATGATTGTGATTGTATGACTGTGATTGTATGATTGTATTTGGGAGATTGTGTTTTGGAGATTGTAATTGTATGATTGCGATTGTATGATTGTGATTGTATGATTGTGATTGTATGATTGTGATTGTATGATTGTGATTGTATGATTGTGATTGTATGATTGTGATTGTATGATTGTGATTGTATGATTGTGGTGTATGATCGTGATTGTATGATTGTAATTGTATGATTATGATTGTATGATTGTGATTGTATGATTGTGATGGTTTGATTATGATTGTATGGTTGCGATATTATGATTGTGATTGTATGATTGTGATTGTATGATTGTGATAGTATGATTGTGATTGTAAGATTGTGATTGTATGACTGTGATTGTATGATTGTGATTGTATGATTGTGATTGTATGATTAGGATTGTATGATTGTGATAGTATGATTGTGATTGTATGATTGTGATTGTATGATTGTGATTGTATGATTGTCATTGTATGATTATGATTGTATGATTCTGATTGCATGATTGTGATTGTATGATTGAGATTACATGATTTTGTATGTATGATTGTGATTGTATGATTGTGATTGTATGATTGTGATAGTATGATTGTGATTGTAAGATTGTGATTGTATGATTGTCATTGTATGATTATGGTTGTATGATTGTGATTGCATGATTGTGATTGTATGATTGTGATTGCATGATTTTGAATGTATGATTGTGATTGTATGATTGTGATTGTATGATTGTGATTGTATGATTGTGATTGTATGATTCTGATAGTATGATTGTGATTGTATGATTGTGATTGTATGATTGTGATTGTATGATTGTGTTTGTATGATTGTATTTGGGAGATTGTATTTGGGAGATTGTAATTGTATGATTGCGATTGTATGATTGAGATTGTATGATTGTGATTGTATGATTGTGATTGTATGATTGTGATAGTATGATTGTGATTGAGTGATTGTGATTGTATGATTGCGATTGTATGATTGTGATTGTATGATTATGATTGTATGATTGTGATTGTATGATTGTGATTGTATGATTGTGATTGTATGATTGTGATTGTATGATTGTGATTGTATGATTGTGATTGTATGACTGTGATTGTATGATTGTGATTGTATGATTAGGATTGTATGATTGTGATAGTATGATTGTGATTGTATGATTGTGATTGTATGATTGTGATTGTATGATTGTGATTGTATGATTGTGATTGTATGATTGTGATTGTATGATTGTATTTGGGAGATTGTATTTTGGAGATTGTAATTGTATGATTGCGATTGCATGATTGTGATTGTATGATTGTGATTGTATGATTGTGATTGTATGATTGTGATTGTATGATTGTGATTGTATGATTGTAATTGTATGATTATGATTGTATGATTGTGATTGTATGATTGTGATGGTTTGATTGTGATTGTATGATTGCGATATTATGTTTGTGATTGTATGATTGTGATTGTATGATTGTGATTGTATGATTGTGATTGTATGATTGTGATTGTATGATTGTGATAGTATGATTGTGATTGAGTGATTGTGATTGTATGATTGCGATTGTATGATTGTGATTGTATGATTATGATTGTATGATTGTGATTGTATGATTGTGATTGTATGATTGTGATTGTATGATTGTGATTGTATGATTGTGATTGTATGATTGTGATTGTATGACTGTGATTGTATGATTGTGATTGTATGATTAGGATTGTATGATTGTGATAGTATGATTGTGATTGTATGATTGTGATTGTATGATTGTGATTGTATGATTGTGATTGTATGATTGTGATTGTATGATTGTGATTGTATGATTGTATTTGGGAGATTGTATTTTGGAGATTGTAATTGTATGATTGCGATTGCATGATTGTGATTGTATGATTGTGATTGTATGATTGTGATTGTATGATTGTGATTGTATGATTGTGATTGTATGATTGTAATTGTATGATTATGATTGTATGATTGTGATTGTATGATTGTGATGGTTTGATTGTGATTGTATGATTGCGATATTATGATTGTGATTGTATGATTGTGATTGTATGATTGTGATTGTATGATTGTGATTGTATGATTGTGATAGTATGACTGCGATTGTATGACTGTGATTGTATGATTGTGATTGTATGATTGTGATTGTCTGATTGTGGTTGTTTGATTGTGATTGTATGATGGTGATTGTATGATTGTCATTGTATGATTATGATTGTATGATTGTGATTGCATGATTGTGATTGTATGATTGAGATTGCATGATTTTGTACGTATGATTGTGATTGTATGATTGTGATTGTATGATTGTGATAGTATGATTGTGATAATATGATTGCGAATGTATGATTGTGATTGTATGTCTGTGATTGTATGATTGTGATTGTATGATTGTGATTGTATGATTGTGATTGTATGATTCTGATAGCATGATTGTGATTGTATGATTGTCATTGTATGATTATGATTGTATGATTCTGATTGCATGGTTGTGATTGTATGATTGAGATTGCATGATTTTGTATGTATGATTGTGATTGTATGATTGTGATTGTATGATTGTGATAGTATGATTGTGATTGTAAGATTGTGATTGTATGATTGTCATTGTATGATTATGGTTGTATGATTGTGATTGCATGATTGTGATTGTATGATTGTGATTGCATGATTTTGAATGTATGATTGTGATTGTATGATTGTGATTGTATGATTGTGATTGTATGATTGTGATTGTATGATTCTGATAGTATGATTGTGATTGTATGATTGTGATTGTATGATTGTGATTGTATGATTGTGATTGTATGATTGTGATTGTATGACTGTGATTGTATGATTGTGATTGTATGATTGTGATTGTCTGATTGTGGTTGTTTGATTGTGATTGTATGATGGTGATTGTATGATTGTCATTGTATGATTATGATTGTATGATTGTGATTGCATGATTGTGATTGTATGATTGAGATTGCATGATTTTGTATGTATGATTGTGATTGTATGATTGTGATTGTATGATTGTGATAGTATGATTGTGATAATATGATTGCGAATGTATGATTGTGATTGTATGTCTGTGATTGTATGATTGTGATTGTATGATTGTGATTCTATGATTGTGATTGTATGATTCTGATAGCATGATTGTGATTGTATGATTGTCATTGTATGATTATGATTGTATGATTCTGATTGCATGATTGTGATTGTATGATTGAGATTGCATGATTTTGTATGTATGATTGTGATTGTATGATTGTGATTGTATGATTGTGATTGTATGATTGTGATAGTATGATTGTGATTGTAAGATTGTGATTGTATGATTGTCATTGTATGATTATGGTTGTATGATTGTGATTGCATGATTGTGATTGTATGATTGTGATTGCATGATTTTGAATGTATGATTGTGATTGTATGATTGTGATTGTATGATTGTGATTGTATGATTGTGATTGTATGATTCTGATAGTATGATTGTGATTGTATGATTGTGATTGTATGATTGTGATTGTATGATTGTGATTGTATGATTGTATTTGGGAGATTGTATTTGGGAGATTGTAATTGTATGATTGCGATTGTATGATTGAGATCGTATGATTGTGATTGTATGATTGTGATTGTATGATTGTGATAGTATGATTGTGGTTGAGTGATTGTGATTGTATGATTGCGATTGTATGATTGTGATTGTATGATTATGATTGTATGATTGTGATTGTATGATTGTGATTGTATGATTGTGATTGTATGATTGTGATTGTATGATTGTGATTGTATGATTGTGATTGTATGATTGTGATTGTATGATTGTGACTGTATGATTGTGATTGTATGATTGTGATTGTGTGATTGCGATTGTATGATTGCGATTGTATGATTGTGATTGTATGACTGTGATTGTATGATTGTGATTGTATGACTGTGGTTGTATGATTGTGATTGTATGATTGTGATTGTATGATTAGGATTGTATGATTGTGATAGTATGAATGTGATTGTATGATTGTGATTGTATGACTGTGATTGTATGATTGTGATTGTGCGATTGTGATTGTACGATTGTGATTGTACGATTGTGATTGTACGATTATGATTGTATGATTGCGATAGTATGATTGTGATTGTAAGATTGTGATTGTATGACTGTGATTGTATGATTGTGATTGTATGATTGTGATTGTATGATTAGGATTGTATGATTGTGATAGTATGATTGTGATTGTATGATTGTGATTGTATGATTGTGATTGTATGATTGTGATTGTATGATTGTATTTGGGAGATTGTATTTTGGAGATTGCGATTGTATGATTGCGATTGTATGATTGTGATTGTATGATTGTGATTGTATGATTGTGATTGTAAGATTGTGATTGTATGACTGTGATTGTATGATTGTGATTGTATGATTGTGATTGTATGATTAGGATTGTATGATTGTGATAGTATGATTGTGATTGTATGATTGTGATTGTATGATTGTGATTGTATGATTGTCATTGTATGATTATGATTGTATGATTCTGATTGCATGATTGTGATTGTATGATTGAGATTGCATGATTTTGTATGTATGATTGTGATTGTATGATTGTGATTGTATGATTGTGATAGTACGATTGTGATTGTAAGATTGTGATTGTATGACTGTGATTGTATGATTGTGATTGTATGATTGTGATTGTATGATTAGGATTGTATGATTGTGATAGTATGATTGTGATTGTATGATTGTGATTGTATGATTGTGATTGTATGATTGTGATTGTATGATTGTGATTGTATGATTGTGATTGTATGATTGTATTTGGGAGATTGTATTTTGGAGATTGTAATTGTATGATTGCGATTGTATGATTGTGATTGTATGATTGTGATTGTATGATTGTGATTGTATGATTGTGATTGTATGATTGTGATTGTATGATTGTGATTGTATGATTGTGATTGTATGATTGTAATTGTATGATTATGATTGTATGATTGTGATTGTATGATAGTGATGGTTTGATTGTGATTGTATGATTGCGATATTATGATTGTGATTGTATGATTCTGATTGTATGATAGCGATTGTATGATTGTGATAGTATGACTGTGATTGTATGACTGTGATTGTATGATTGTGATTGTATGATTGTGACTGTATGATTGTGATTGTATGATTGTGATTGTGTGATTGCGATTGTATGATTGCGATTGTATGATTGTGATTGTATGACTGTGATTGTATGATTGTGATTGTATGACTGTGGTTGTATGATTGTGATTGTATGATTGTTATTGTATGATTAGGATTGTATGATTGTGATAGTATGAATGTGATTGTAGGATTGTGATTGTATGATTGTCATTGTATGATTATGGTTGTATGATTGTGATTGCATGATTGTGATTGTATGATTGTGATTGCATGATTTTGAACGTATGATTGTGATTGTATGATTGTGATTGTATGATTGTGATTGTATGATTGTGATTGTATGATTGTGATTGTATGATTGTGATTGTATGATTGTGATTGTATGATTGTGATTGTATGATTGTGATTGTATGATTGTGATTGTATGATTGTGATTGTATGATTGTGATTGTATGATTGTGATTGTATGATTGTGATTGTATGATTGTGATTGTATGATTGCGATATTATGATGGTGATTGTATGATTGTGATTGTATGATTGTGATAGTATGATTGTGATTGTAAGATTGTGATTGTATGACTGTGATTGTATGATTGTGATTGTATGATTGTGATTGTATGATTGTGATTGTATGATTGTGATTGTATGATTGTGATTGTATGATTGTGATTGTATGATTGTGATTGTATGATTGTGATTGTAAGATTGTAATTGTATGATCATGATTGTATGATTGTGATTGTATGATTGCGATGGTTTGATTGTGATTGTATGATTGTGATTGTATGATTGTGATTGTATGATTGTGATTGTAAGATTGTAATTGTATGATCATGATTGTATGATTGTGATTGTATGATTGCGATGGTTTGATTGTGATTGTATGATTGCGATATTATGATTGTGATTGTATGATTGTGATTGTATGATAGCGATTGTATGTTTGTGATAGTATGACTGTGATTGTATGACAGTGATTATATGATCGTGATTGTATGATTGTCATTGTATGATTATGGTTGTATGATTGTGATTGCATGATTGTGATTGTATGATTGTGATTGCATGATTTTGAATGTATGATTGTGATTGTATGATTGTGATTGTATGATTGTGATTGTATGATTGTGATTGTATGATTGTGATTGTATGATTCTGATTGTATGATTGTGATTGTATGATTGTGATTGTATGATTGTGATTGTATGATTGTGATTGTATGATTCTAATAGTATGAATGTGATTGTGTGATTGTGATTGTATGATTGTGATTGTATGATTGTGATTGTATGATTGTGATTGTATGATTGTATTTGGGAGATTGTAATTGTATGATTGCGATTGTATGATTGAGATTGTATGATTGTGATTGTATGATTGTGATTGTATGATTGTGATAGTATGATTGTGATTGAGTGATTGTGATTGTATGATTGCGATTGTATGATTGTGATTGTATGATTATGATTGTATGATTGTGATTGTATGATTGTGATTGTATGATTGTGATTGTATGATTGTGATTGTATGATTGTGATTGTATGATTGTGATTGTATGATTGTGACTGTATGATTGTGATTGTATGATTGTGATTGTGTGATTGCGATTGTATGATTGCGATTGTATGATTGTGATTGTATGACTGTGATTGTATGATTGTGATTGTATGACTGTGGTTGTATGATTGTGATTGTATGATTGTGATTGTATGATTAGGATTGTATGATTGTGATAGTATGAATGTGATTGTATGATTGTGATTGTATGATTGTGATTGTATGACTGTGATTGTATGATTGTGATTGTGCGATTGTGATTGTACGATTGTGATTGTACGATTGTGATTGTACGATTATGATTGTACGATTATGATTGTATGATTGCGATAGTATGATTGTGATTGTATGATTGTGATTGTATGACTGTGGTTGTATGATTGTGATTGTATGATTGTGATTGTATGATTAGGATTGTATGATTGTGATAGTATGAATGTGATTGTATGATTGTGATTGTATGATTGTGATTGTATGACTGTGATTGTATGATTGTGATTGTGCGATTGTGATTGTACGATTGTGATTGTACGATTGTGATTGTACGATTATGATTGTATGATTGCGATAGTATGATTGTGATTGTAAGATTGTGATTGTATGACTGTGATTGTATGATTGTGATTGTATGATTGTGATTGTATGATTAGGATTGTATGATTGTGATAGTATGATTGTGATTGTATGATTGTGATTGTATGATTGTGATTGTATGATTGTATTTGGGAGATTGTATTTTGGAGATTGTAATTGTATGATTGCGATTGCATGATTGTGATTGTATGATTGTGATTGTATGATTGTGATTGTATGATTGTGATTGTGTGATTGTGATTGTATGATTGTAATTGTATGATTATGATTGTATGATTGTGATTGTATGATTGTGATGGTTTGATTGTGATTGTATGATTGCGATATTATGATTGTGATTGTATGATTGTGATTGTATGATTGTGATTGTATGATTGTGATAGTATGACTGCGATTGTATGACTGTGATTGTATGATTGTGATTGTATGATTGTGATTGTCTGATTGTGGTTGTTTGATTGTGATTGTATGATGGTGATTGTATGATTGTCATTGTATGATTATGATTGTATGATTGTGATTGCATGATTGTGATTGTATGATTGAGATTGCATGATTTTGTATGTATGATTGTGATTGTATGATTGTGATTGTATGATTGTGATAGTATGATTGTGATAATATGATTGTGAATGTATGATTGTGATTGTATGTCTGTGATTGTATGATTGTGATTGTATGATTGTGATTGTATGATTGTGATTGTATGATTGTGATTGTATGATCGTGATTGTACGATTGTGATTGTATGATTGTAATTGTATGATTATGATTGTATGATTGTGATTGTATGATTGTGATTGTATGATTGTGATTGTATGACTGTGATTGTATGATTGTGATTGTGCGATTGTGATTGTACGATTGTGATTGTACGATTGTGATTGTACGATTGTGATTGTATGATTATGATTGTATGATTGTGATAGTATGATTGTGATTGTAAGATTGTGATTGTATGACTGTGATTGTATGATTGTGATTGTATGATTGTGATTGTATGATTAGGATCGTATGATTGTGATAGTATGATTGTGATAGTATGATTGTGATTGTATGATTGTGATTGTATGATTGTGATTGTATGATTGTGATTGTATGACTGTGATTGTATGATTGTATTTGGGAGATTGTGTTTTGGAGATTGTAATTGTATGATTGCGATTGTATCATTGTGATTGTATGATTGTGATTGTATGATTGTGATTGTATGATTGTGATTGTATGATTGTGATTGTATGATTGTGATTGTATGATTGTGATTGTATGATTGTGGTGTATGATTGTGATTGTATGATTGTAATTGTATGATTATGATTGTATGATTGTGATTGTATGATTGTGATGGTTTGATTATGATTGTATGGTTGCGATATTATGATTGTGATTGTATG
The DNA here is from genome assembly GCF_050947335.1 of Megachile rotundata. Lineage (NCBI taxonomy): Eukaryota > Metazoa > Arthropoda > Insecta > Hymenoptera > Megachilidae > Megachile > Megachile rotundata. Next base: position 1,122,197 of record NW_027473322.1, on the reverse strand, counting down.
ATTGTGATTGTATGATTGTGATAGTATGATTGTGATTGTAAGATTGTGATTGTATGACTGTGATTGTATGATTGTGATTGTATGATTGTGATTGTATGATTAGGATTGTATGATTGTGATAGTATGATTGTGATTGTATGATTGTGATTGTATGATTGTGATTGTATGATTGTGATTGTATGATTGTCATTGTATGATTATGATTGTATGATTCTGATTGCATGATTGTGATTGTATGATTGAGATTACATGATTTTGTATGTATGATTGTGATTGTATGATTGTGATTGTATGATTGTCATTGTATGATTATGATTGTATGATTCTGATTGCATGATTGTGATTGTATGATTGAGATTACATGATTTTGTATGTATGATTGTGATTGTATGATTGTGATTGTATGATTGTGATAGTATGATTGTGATTGTAAGATTGTGATTGTATGATTGTCATTGTATGATTATGGTTGTATGATTGTGATTGCATGATTGTGATTGTATGATTGTGATTGCATGATTTTGAATGTATGATTGTGATTGTATGATTGTGATTGTATGATTGTGATTGTATGATTGTGATTGTATGATTCTGATAGTATGATTGTGATTGTATGATTGTGATTGTATGATTGTGATTGTATGATTGTGATTGTATGATTGTGATTGTATGATTGTATTTGGGAGATTGTATTTGGGAGATTGTAATTGTATGATTGCGATTGTATGATTGAGATTGTATGATTGTGATTGTATGATTGCGATTGTATGATTGTGATTGTATGATTATGATTGTATGATTGTGATTGTATGATTGTGATTGTATGATTGTGATTGTATGATTGTGATTGTATGATTGTGATTGTATGATTGTGATTGTATGACTGTGATTGTATGATTGTGATTGTATGATTAGGATTGTATGATTGTGATAGTATGATTGTGATTGTATGATTGTGATTGTACGATTGTGATTGTATGATTGTGATTGTATGATTGTGATTGTATGATTGTATTTGGGAGATTGTATTTTGGAGATTGTAATTGTATGATTGCGATTGCATGATTGTGATTGTATGATTGTGATTGTATGATTGTGATTGTATGTTTGTGATTGTATGATTGTGATTGTATGATTGTAATTGTATGATTATGATTGTATGATTGTGATTGTATGATTGTGATGGTTTGATTGTGATTGTATGATTGCGATATTATGATTGTGATTGTATGATTGTGATTGTATGATTGTGATTGTATGATTGTGATTGTATGATTGTGATTGTATGATTGTGATAGTATGATTGTGATTGAGTGATTGTGATTGTATGATTGCGATTGTATGATTGTGATTGTATGATTATGATTGTATGATTGTGATTGTATGATTGTGATTGTATGATTGTGATTGTATGATTGTGATTGTATGATTGTGATTGTATGATTGTGATTGTATGACTGTGATTGTATGATTGTGATTGTATGATTAGGATTGTATGATTGTGATAGTATGATTGTGATTGTATGATTGTGATTGTATGATTGTGATTGTATGATTGTGATTGTATGATTGTGATTGTATGATTGTGATTGTATGATTGTATTTGGGAGATTGTATTTTGGAGATTGTAATTGTATGATTGCGATTGCATGATTGTGATTGTATGATTGTGATTGTATGATTGTGATTGTATGATTGTGATTGTATGATTGTGATTGTATGATTGTAATTGTATGATTATGATTGTATGATTGTGATTGTATGATTGTGATGGTTTGATTGTGATTGTATGATTGCGATATTATGATTGTGATTGTATGATTGTGATTGTATGATTGTGATTGTATGATTGTGATTGTATGATTGTGATAGTATGACTGCGATTGTATGACTGTGATTGTATGATTGTGATTGTATGATTGTGATTGTCTGATTGTGGTTGTTTGATTGTGATTGTATGATGGTGATTGTATGATTGTCATTGTATGATTATGATTGTATGATTGTGATTGCATGATTGTGATTGTATGATTGAGATTGCATGATTTTGTATGTATGATTGTGATTGTATGATTGTGATTGTATGATTGTGATAGTATGATTGTGATAATATGATTGCGAATGTATGATTGTGATTGTATGTCTGTGATTGTATGATTGTGATTGTATGATTGTGATTGTATGATTGTGATTGTATGATTCTGATAGCATGATTGTGATTGTATGATTGTCATTGTATGATTATGATTGTATGATTCTGATTGCATGGTTGTGATTGTATGATTGAGATTGCATGATTTTGTATGTATGATTGTGATTGTATGATTGTGATTGTATGATTGTGATAGTATGATTGTGATTGTAAGATTGTGATTGTATGATTGTCATTGTATGATTATGGTTGTATGATTGTGATTGCATGATTGTGATTGTATGATTGTGATTGCATGATTTTGAATGTATGATTGTGATTGTATGATTGTGATTGTATGATTGTGATTGTATGATTGTGATTGTATGATTCTGATAGTATGATTGTGATTGTATGATTGTGATTGTATGATTGTGATTGTATGATTGTGATTGTATGATTGTGATTGTATGACTGTGATTGTATGATTGTGATTGTATGATTGTGATTGTCTGATTGTGGTTGTTTGATTGTGATTGTATGATGGTGATTGTATGATTGTCATTGTATGATTATGATTGTATGATTGTGATTGCATGATTGTGATTGTATGATTGAGATTGCATGATTTTGTATGTATGATTGTGATTGTATGATTGTGATTGTATGATTGTGATAGTATGATTGTGATAATATGATTGCGAATGTATGATTGTGATTGTATGTCTGTGATTGTATGATTGTGATTGTATGATTGTGATTCTATGATTGTGATTGTATGATTCTGATAGCATGATTGTGATTGTATGATTGTCATTGTATGATTATGATTGTATGATTCTGATTGCATGATTGTGATTGTATGATTGAGATTGCATGATTTTGTATGTATGATTGTGATTGTATGATTGTGATTGTATGATTGTGATAGTATGATTGTGATTGTAAGATTGTGATTGTATGATTGTCATTGTATGATTATGGTTGTATGATTGTGATTGCATGATTGTGATTGTATGATTGTGATTGCATGATTTTGAATGTATGATTGTGATTGTATGATTGTGATTGTATGATTGTGATTGTATGATTGTGATTGTATGATTCTGATAGTATGATTGTGATTGTATGATTGTGATTGTATGATTGTGATTGTATGATTGTGATTGTATGATTGTATTTGGGAGATTGTATTTGGGAGATTGTATTTGGGAGATTGTAATTGTATGATTGCGATTGTATGATTGAGATCGTATGATTGTGATTGTATGATTGTGATTGTATGATTGTGATAGTATGATTGTGGTTGAGTGATTGTGATTGTATGATTGCGATTGTATGATTGTGATTGTATGATTATGATTGTATGATTGTGATTGTATGATTGTGATTGTATGATTGTGATTGTATGATTGTGATTGTATGATTGTGATTGTATGATTGTGATTGTATGATTGTGATTGTATGATTGTGACTGTATGATTGTGATTGTATGATTGTGATTGTGTGATTGCGATTGTATGATTGCGATTGTATGATTGTGATTGTATGACTGTGATTGTATGATTGTGATTGTATGACTGTGGTTGTATGATTGTGATTGTATGATTGTGATTGTATGATTAGGATTGTATGATTGTGATAGTATGAATGTGATTGTATGATTGTGATTGTATGACTGTGATTGTATGATTGTGATTGTGCGATTGTGATTGTACGATTGTGATTGTACGATTGTGATTGTACGATTATGATTGTATGATTGCGATAGTATGATTGTGATTGTAAGATTGTGATTGTATGACTGTGATTGTATGATTGTGATTGTATGATTGTGATTGTATGATTAGGATTGTATGATTGTGATAGTATGATTGTGATTGTATGATTGTGATTGTATGATTGTGATTGTATGATTGTGATTGTATGATTGTATTTGGGAGATTGTATTTTGGAGATTGCGATTGTATGATTGCGATTGTATGATTGTGATTGTATGATTGTGATTGTATGATTGTGATTGTAAGATTGTGATTGTATGACTGTGATTGTATGATTGTGATTGTATGATTGTGATTGTATGATTAGGATTGTATGATTGTGATAGTATGATTGTGATTGTATGACTGTGATTGTATGATTGTGATTGTATGACTGTGGTTGTATGATTGTGATTGTATGATTGTGATTGTATGATTGTGATTGTATGATTGTGATTGTATGATTGTATTTGGGAGATTGTATTTTGGAGATTGTAATTGTATGATTGCGATTGTATGATTGTGATTGTATGATTGTGATTGTATGATTGTGATTGTATGATTGTGATTGTATGATAGTGATGGTTTGATTGTGATTGTATGATTGCGATATTATGATTGTGATTGTATGATTCTGATTGTATGATAGCGATTGTATGATTGTGATAGTATGACTGTGATTGTATGACTGTGATTGTATGATTGTGATTGTATGATTGTGACTGTATGATTGTGATTGTATGATTGTGATTGTGTGATTGCGATTGTATGATTGCGATTGTATGATTGTGATTGTATGACTGTGATTGTATGATTGTGATTGTATGACTGTGGTTGTATGATTGTGATTGTATGATTGTTATTGTATGATTAGGATTGTATGATTGTGATAGTATGAATGTGATTGTAAGATTGTGATTGTATGATTGTCATTGTATGATTATGGTTGTATGATTGTGATTGCATGATTGTGATTGTATGATTGTGATTGCATGATTTTGAACGTATGATTGTGATTGTATGATTGTGATTGTATGATTGTGATTGTATGATTGTGATTGTATGATTGTGATTGTATGATTGTGATTGTATGATTGTGATTGTATGATTGTGATTGTATGATTGTGATTGTATGATTGTGATTGTATGATTGTGATTGTATGATTGTGATTGTATGATTGTGATTGTATGATTGTGATTGTATGATTGTGATTGTATGATTGTGATTGTATGATTGCGATATTATGATGGTGATTGTATGATTGTGATTGTATGATTGTGATAGTATGATTGTGATTGTAAGATTGTGATTGTATGACTGTGATTGTATGATTGTGATTGTATGATTGTGATTGTATGATTGTGATTGTATGATTGTGATTGTATGATTGTGATTGTATGATTGTATTTGGGAGATTGTATTTTGGAGATTGTAATTGTATGATTGCGATTGTATGATTGTGATTGTATGATTGTGATTGTATGATTGTGATTGTATGATTGTGATTGTATGATTGTGATTGTAAGATTGTAATTGTATGATCATGATTGTATGATTGTGATTGTATGATTGCGATGGTTTGATTGTGATTGTATGATTGCGATATTATGATTGTGATTGTATGATTGTGATTGTATGATAGCGATTGTATGTTTGTGATAGTATGACTGTGATTGTATGACAGTGATTATATGATCGTGATTGTATGATTGTCATTGTATGATTATGGTTGTATGATTGTGATTGCATGATTGTGATTGTATGATTGTGATTGCATGATTTTGAATGTATGATTGTGATTGTATGATTGTGATTGTATGATTGTGATTGTATGATTGTGATTGTATGATTGTGATTGTATGATTGTGATTGTATGATTGTGATTGTATGATTGTGATTGTATGATTGTGATTGTATGATTGTGATTGTATGATTCTAATAGTATGAATGTGATTGTGTGATTGTGATTGTATGATTGTGATTGTATGATTGTGATTGTATGATTGTGATTGTATGATTGTATTTGGGAGATTGTAATTGTATGATTGCGATTGTATGATTGAGATTGTATGATTGTGATTGTATGATTGTGATTGTATGATTGTGATAGTATGATTGTGATTGAGTGATTGTGATTGTATGATTGCGATTGTATGATTGTGATTGTATGATTATGATTGTATGATTGTGATTGTATGATTGTGATTGTATGATTGTGATTGTATGATTGTGATTGTATGATTGTGATTGTATGATTGTGATTGTATGATTGTGACTGTATGATTGTGATTGTATGATTGTGATTGTGTGATTGCGATTGTATGATTGCGATTGTATGATTGTGATTGTATGACTGTGATTGTATGATTGTGATTGTATGACTGTGGTTGTATGATTGTGATTGTATGATTGTGATTGTATGATTAGGATTGTATGATTGTGATAGTATGAATGTGATTGTATGATTGTGATTGTATGATTGTGATTGTATGACTGTGATTGTATGATTGTGATTGTGCGATTGTGATTGTACGATTGTGATTGTACGATTGTGATTGTACGATTATGATTGTACGATTATGATTGTATGATTGCGATAGTATGATTGTGATTGTAAGATTGTGATTGTATGACTGTGATTGTATGATTGTGATTGTATGATTGTGATTGTATAATTAGGATTGTATGATTGTGATAGTATGGTTGTGATTGTATGATTGTGATTGTATGATTGTGATTGTATGATTGTGATTGTATGATTGTATTTGGGAGATTGTATTTTGGAGATTGTAATTGTATGATTGCGATTGCATGATTGTGATTGTATGATTGTGATTGTATGATTGTGATTGTATGATTGTGATTGTATGATTGTGATTGTATGATTGTGATTGTATGATTCTGATAGTATGATTGTGATTGTATGATTGTGATTGTATGATTGTGATTGTATGATTGTATTTGGGAGATTGTATTTTGGAGATTGTAATTGTATGATTGCGATTGCATGATTGTGATTGTATGATTGTGATTGTGCGATTGTGATTGTACGATTGTGGTTGTACGATTGTGATTGTACGATTGTGATTGTATGATTATGATTGTATGATTGTGATTGTATGATTGTATTTGGGAGATTGTATTTTGGAGATTGTAATTGTATGATTGCGATTGCATGATTGTGATTGTATGATTGTGATTGTGCGACTGTGATTGTACGATTGTGGTTGTACGATTGTGATTGTATGATTGTGATTGTATGATTATGATTGTATGATTGTGATAGTATGATTGTGATTGTAAGATTGTGATTGTATGACTGCGATTGTATGATTGCGATTGTATGATTGCGATTGTATGATTGTGATTGTATGACTGTGATTGTATGATTGTGATTGTATGATTGTGATTGTATGATTAGAATTGTATGATTGTGATAGTATGATTGTGATTGTATGATTGTGATTGTATGATTGTGATTGTATGAATGTGATTGTATGATTGTGATTGTATGATTGTGATTGTATGATTGTGATTGTATGATTGTATTTGGGAGATTGTATTTTGGAGATTGTAATTGTATGATTGCGATTGTATGATTGTGATTGTATGATTGTGATTGTATGATTGTGATTGTATGATTGTGATTGTATGATTGTGATTGTATGATTGTGATTGTATGATTGTGATTGTATGATTGTGATTGTATGATTGTGATTGTATGATTGTGGTGTATGATTGTGATTGTATGATTGTAATTGTATGATTATGATTGTATGATTGTGATTGTATGATTGTGATGGTTTGATTATGATTGTATGATTGCGATATTATGATGGTGATTGTATGATTGTGATTGTATGATTGTGATAGTATGATTGTGATTGTATGATTAGAATTGTATGATTGTGATAGTATGATTGTGATTGTATGATTGTGATTGTATGATTGTGATTGTATGATTGTGATTGTATGATTGTGATTGTATGATTGTGATTGTATGATTGTGATTGTATGATTGTGATTGTATGATTGTGATTGTATGATTGTATTTGGGAGATTGTATTTTGGAGATTGTAATTGTATGATTGTGATTGTATGATTGTGATTGTATGATTGTGATTGTATGATTGTGATTGTATGATTGTGATTGTATGATTGTGATTGTATGATTGTGATTGTATGATTGTGATTGTATGATTGTGATTGTATGATTGTGATTGTATGATTGTGATTGTATGATTGCGATATTATGATGGTGATTGTATGATTGTGATTGTATGATTGTGATAGTATGATTGTGATTGTAAGATTGTGATTGTATGACTGTGATTGTATGATTGTGATTGTATGATTGTGATTGTATGATTGTGATTGTATGATTGTGATTGTATGATTGTGATTGTATGATTGTGATTGTATGATTGTATTTGGGAGATTGTATTTTGGAGATTGTAATTGTATGATTGCGATTGTATGATTGTGATTGTATGATTGTGATTGTATGATTGTGATTGTATGATTGTGATTGTATGATTGTGATTGTATGATTGTGATTGTAAGATTGTAATTGTATGATCATGATTGTATGATTGTGATTGTATGATTGCGATGGTTTGATTGTGATTGTATGATTGCGATATTATGATTGTGATTGTATGATTGTGATTGTATGATAGCGATTGTATGTTTGTGATAGTATGACTGTGATTGTATGACAGTGATTATATGATCGTGATTGTATGATTGTCATTGTATGATTATGGTTGTATGATTGTGATTGCATGATTGTGATTGTATGATTGTGATTGCATGATTTTGAATGTATGATTGTGATTGTATGATTGTGATTGTATGATTGTGATTGTATGATTGTGATTGTATGATTGTGATTGTATGATTGTGATTGTATGATTGTGATTGTATGATTGTGATTGTATGATTGTGATTGTATGATTGTGATTGTATGATTCTAATAGTATGAATGTGATTGTGTGATTGTGATTGTATGATTGTGATTGTATGATTGTGATTGTATGATTGTATTTGGGAGATTGTAATTGTATGATTGCGATTGTATGATTGAGATTGTATGATTGTGATTGTATGATTGTGATTGTATGATTGTGATAGTATGATTGTGATTGAGTGATTGTGATTGTATGATTGCGATTGTATGATTGTGATTGTATGATTATGATTGTATGATTGTGATTGTATGATTGTGATTGTATGATTGTGATTGTATGATTGTGATTGTATGATTGTGATTGTATGATTGTGATTGTATGATTGTGACTGTATGATTGTGATTGTATGATTGTGATTGTGTGATTGCGATTGTATGATTGCGATTGTATGATTGTGATTGTATGACTGTGATTGTATGATTGTGATTGTATGACTGTGGTTGTATGATTGTGATTGTATGATTGTGATTGTATGATTAGGATTGTATGATTGTGATAGTATGAATGTGATTGTATGATTGTGATTGTATGATTGTGATTGTATGACTGTGATTGTATGATTGTGATTGTGCGATTGTGATTGTACGATTGTGATTGTACGATTGTGATTGTACGATTATGATTGTACGATTATGATTGTATGATTGCGATAGTATGATTGTGATTGTAAGATTGTGATTGTATGACTGTGATTGTATGATTGTGATTGTATGATTGTGATTGTATAATTAGGATTGTATGATTGTGATAGTATGGTTGTGATTGTATGATTGTGATTGTATGATTGTGATTGTATGATTGTGATTGTATGATTGTATTTGGGAGATTGTATTTTGGAGATTGTAATTGTATGATTGCGATTGCATGATTGTGATTGTATGATTGTGATTGTATGATTGTGATTGTATGATTGTGATTGTATGATTGTGATTGTATGATTGTGATTGTATGATTCTGATAGTATGATTGTGATTGTATGATTGTGATTGTATGATTGTGATTGTATGATTGTATTTGGGAGATTGTATTTTGGAGATTGTAATTGTATGATTGCGATTGCATGATTGTGATTGTATGATTGTGATTGTGCGATTGTGATTGTACGATTGTGGTTGTACGATTGTGATTGTACGATTGTGATTGTATGATTATGATTGTATGATTGTGATTGTATGATTGTATTTGGGAGATTGTATTTTGGAGATTGTAATTGTATGATTGCGATTGCATGATTGTGATTGTATGATTGTGATTGTGCGACTGTGATTGTACGATTGTGGTTGTACGATTGTGATTGTACGATTGTGATTGTATGATTATGATTGTATGATTGTGATAGTATGATTGTGATTGTAAGATTGTGATTGTATGACTGCGATTGTATGATTGCGATTGTATGATTGCGATTGTATGATTGTGATTGTATGATTGTGATTGTATGACTGTGATTGTATGATTGTGATTGTATGATTGTGATTGTATGATTAGAATTGTATGATTGTGATAGTATGATTGTGATTGTATGATTGTGATTGTATGATTGTGATTGTATGAATGTGATTGTATGATTGTGATTGTATGATTGTGATTGTATGATTGTGATTGTATGATTGTATTTGGGAGATTGTATTTTGGAGATTGTAATTGTATGATTGCGATTGTATGATTGTGATTGTATGATTGTGATTGTATGATTGTGATTGTATGATTGTGATTGTAAGATTGTGATTGTATGACTGTGATTGTATGATTGTGATTGTATGATTGTGATTGTATGATTGTGATTGTATGATTGTGATTGTATGATTGTGATTGTATGATTGTATTTGGGAGATTGTATTTTGGAGATTGTAATTGTATGATTGCGATTGTATGATTGTGATTGTATGATTGTGATTGTATGATTGTGATTGTATGATTGTGATTGTATGATTGTGATTGTAAGATTGTAATTGTATGATCATGATTGTATGATTGTGATTGTATGATTGCGATGGTTTGATTGTGATTGTATGATTGCGATATTATGATTGTGATTGTATGATTGTGATTGTATGATAGCGATTGTATGTTTGTGATAGTATGACTGTGATTGTATGACAGTGATTATATGATCGTGATTGTATGATTGTCATTGTATGATTATGGTTGTATGATTGTGATTGCATGATTGTGATTGTATGATTGTGATTGCATGATTTTGAATGTATGATTGTGATTGTATGATTGTGATTGTATGATTGTGATTGTATGATTGTGATTGTATGATTGTGATTGTATGATTGTGATTGTATGATTGTGATTGTATGATTGTGATTGTATGATTGTGATTGTATGATTGTGATTGTATGATTCTAATAGTATGAATGTGATTGTGTGATTGTGATTGTATGATTGTGATTGTATGATTGTGATTGTATGATTGTGATTGTATGATTGTATTTGGGAGATTGTAATTGTATGATTGCGATTGTATGATTGAGATTGTATGATTGTGATTGTATGATTGTGATTGTATGATTGTGATAGTATGATTGTGATTGAGTGATTGTGATTGTATGATTGCGATTGTATGATTGTGATTGTATGATTATGATTGTATGATTGTGATTGTATGATTGTGATTGTATGATTGTGATTGTATGATTGTGATTGTATGATTGTGATTGTATGATTGTGATTGTATGATTGTGACTGTATGATTGTGATTGTATGATTGTGATTGTGTGATTGCGATTGTATGATTGCGATTGTATGATTGTGATTGTATGACTGTGATTGTATGATTGTGATTGTATGACTGTGGTTGTATGATTGTGATTGTATGATTGTGATTGTATGATTAGGATTGTATGATTGTGATAGTATGAATGTGATTGTATGATTGTGATTGTATGATTGTGATTGTATGACTGTGATTGTATGATTGTGATTGTGCGATTGTGATTGTACGATTGTGATTGTACGATTGTGATTGTACGATTATGATTGTACGATTATGATTGTATGATTGCGATAGTATGATTGTGATTGTAAGATTGTGATTGTATGACTGTGATTGTATGATTGTGATTGTATGATTGTGATTGTATAATTAGGATTGTATGATTGTGATAGTATGGTTGTGATTGTATGATTGTGATTGTATGATTGTGATTGTATGATTGTGATTGTATGATTGTATTTGGGAGATTGTATTTTGGAGATTGTAATTGTATGATTGCGATTGCATGATTGTGATTGTATGATTGTGATTGTATGATTGTGATTGTATGATTGTGATTGTATGATTGTGATTGTATGATTGTGATTGTATGATTCTGATAGTATGATTGTGATTGTATGATTGTGATTGTATGATTGTGATTGTATGATTGTATTTGGGAGATTGTATTTTGGAGATTGTAATTGTATGATTGCGATTGCATGATTGTGATTGTATGATTGTGATTGTGCGATTGTGATTGTACGATTGTGGTTGTACGATTGTGATTGTACGATTGTGATTGTATGATTATGATTGTATGATTGTGATTGTATGATTGTATTTGGGAGATTGTATTTTGGAGATTGTAATTGTATGATTGCGATTGCATGATTGTGATTGTATGATTGTGATTGTGCGACTGTGATTGTACGATTGTGGTTGTACGATTGTGATTGTACGATTGTGATTGTATGATTATGATTGTATGATTGTGATAGTATGATTGTGATTGTAAGATTGTGATTGTATGACTGCGATTGTATGATTGCGATTGTATGATTGCGATTGTATGATTGTGATTGTATGACTGTGATTGTATGATTGTGATTGTATGATTGTGATTGTATGATTAGAATTGTATGATTGTGATAGTATGATTGTGATTGTATGATTGTGATTGTATGATTGTGATTGTATGAATGTGATTGTATGATTGTGATTGTATGATTGTGATTGTATGATTGTGATTGTATGATTGTATTTGGGAGATTGTATTTTGGAGATTGTAATTGTATGATTGCGATTGTATGATTGTGATTGTATGATTGTGATTGTATGATTGTGATTGTATGATTGTGATTGTATGATTGTGATTGTATGATTGTGATTGTATGATTGTGATTGTATGATTGTGATTGTATGATTGTGATTGTATGATTGTGGTGTATGATTGTGATTGTATGATTGTAATTGTATGATTATGATTGTATGATTGTGATTGTATGATTGTGATGGTTTGATTATGATTGTATGATTGCGATATTATGATGGTGATTGTATGATTGTGATTGTATGATTGTGATAGTATGATTGTGATTGTATGATTAGAATTGTATGATTGTGATAGTATGATTGTGATTGTATGATTGTGATTGTATGATTGTGATTGTATGATTGTGATTGTATGATTGTGATTGTATGATTGTGATTGTATGATTGTGATTGTATGATTGTGATTGTATGATTGTGATTGTATGATTGTATTTGGGAGATTGTATTTTGGAGATTGTAATTGTATGATTGTGATTGTATGATTGTGATTGTATGATTGTGATTGTATGATTGTGATTGTATGATTGTGATTGTATGATTGTGATTGTATGATTGTGATTGTATGATTGTGATTGTATGATTGTGATTGTATGATTGTGATTGTATGATTGTGATTGTATGATTGCGATATTATGATGGTGATTGTATGATTGTGATTGTATGATTGTGATAGTATGATTGTGATTGTAAGATTGTGATTGTATGACTGTGATTGTATGATTGTGATTGTATGATTGTGATTGTATGATTGTGATTGTATGATTGTGATTGTATGATTGTGATTGTATGATTGTGATTGTATGATTGTATTTGGGAGATTGTATTTTGGAGATTGTAATTGTATGATTGCGATTGTATGATTGTGATTGTATGATTGTGATTGTATGATTGTGATTGTATGATTGTGATTGTATGATTGTGATTGTATGATTGTGATTGTAAGATTGTAATTGTATGATCATGATTGTATGATTGTGATTGTATGATTGCGATGGTTTGATTGTGATTGTATGATTGCGATATTATGATTGTGATTGTATGATTGTGATTGTATGATAGCGATTGTATGTTTGTGATAGTATGACTGTGATTGTATGACAGTGATTATATGATCGTGATTGTATGATTGTCATTGTATGATTATGGTTGTATGATTGTGATTGCATGATTGTGATTGTATGATTGTGATTGCATGATTTTGAATGTATGATTGTGATTGTATGATTGTGATTGTATGATTGTGATTGTATGATTGTGATTGTATGATTGTGATTGTATGATTGTGATTGTATGATTGTGATTGTATGATTGTGATTGTATGATTGTGATTGTATGATTGTGATTGTATGATTCTAATAGTATGAATGTGATTGTGTGATTGTGATTGTATGATTGTGATTGTATGATTGTGATTGTATGATTGTATTTGGGAGATTGTAATTGTATGATTGCGATTGTATGATTGAGATTGTATGATTGTGATTGTATGATTGTGATTGTATGATTGTGATAGTATGATTGTGATTGAGTGATTGTGATTGTATGATTGCGATTGTATGATTGTGATTGTATGATTATGATTGTATGATTGTGATTGTATGATTGTGATTGTATGATTGTGATTGTATGATTGTGATTGTATGATTGTGATTGTATGATTGTGATTGTATGATTGTGACTGTATGATTGTGATTGTATGATTGTGATTGTGTGATTGCGATTGTATGATTGCGATTGTATGATTGTGATTGTATGACTGTGATTGTATGATTGTGATTGTATGACTGTGGTTGTATGATTGTGATTGTATGATTGTGATTGTATGATTAGGATTGTATGATTGTGATAGTATGAATGTGATTGTATGATTGTGATTGTATGATTGTGATTGTATGACTGTGATTGTATGATTGTGATTGTGCGATTGTGATTGTACGATTGTGATTGTACGATTGTGATTGTACGATTATGATTGTACGATTATGATTGTATGATTGCGATAGTATGATTGTGATTGTAAGATTGTGATTGTATGACTGTGATTGTATGATTGTGATTGTATGATTGTGATTGTATAATTAGGATTGTATGATTGTGATAGTATGGTTGTGATTGTATGATTGTGATTGTATGATTGTGATTGTATGATTGTGATTGTATGATTGTATTTGGGAGATTGTATTTTGGAGATTGTAATTGTATGATTGCGATTGCATGATTGTGATTGTATGATTGTGATTGTATGATTGTGATTGTATGATTGTGATTGTATGATTGTGATTGTATGATTGTGATTGTATGATTCTGATAGTATGATTGTGATTGTATGATTGTGATTGTATGATTGTGATTGTATGATTGTGATTGTATGATTGTATTTGGGAGATTGTATTTTGGAGATTGTAATTGTATGATTGCGATTGCATGATTGTGATTGTATGATTGTGATTGTGCGATTGTGATTGTACGATTGTGGTTGTACGATTGTGATTGTACGATTGTGATTGTATGATTATGATTGTATGATTGTGATTGTATGATTGTATTTGGGAGATTGTATTTTGGAGATTGTAATTGTATGATTGCGATTGCATGATTGTGATTGTATGATTGTGATTGTGCGACTGTGATTGTACGATTGTGGTTGTACGATTGTGATTGTACGATTGTGATTGTATGATTATGATTGTATGATTGTGATAGTATGATTGTGATTGTAAGATTGTGATTGTATGACTGCGATTGTATGATTGCGATTGTATGATTGCGATTGTATGATTGTGATTGTATGATTGTGATTGTATGACTGTGATTGTATGATTGTGATTGTATGATTGTGATTGTATGATTAGAATTGTATGATTGTGATAGTATGATTGTGATTGTATGATTGTGATTGTATGATTGTGATTGTATGAATGTGATTGTATGATTGTGATTGTATGATTGTGATTGTATGATTGTGATTGTATGATTGTATTTGGGAGATTGTATTTTGGAGATTGTAATTGTATGATTGCGATTGTATGATTGTGATTGTATGATTGTGATTGTATGATTGTGATTGTATGATTGTGATTGTATGATTGTGATTGTATGATTGTGATTGTATGATTGTGATTGTATGATTGTGATTGTATGATTGTGATTGTATGATTGTGGTGTATGATTGTGATTGTATGATTGTAATTGTATGATTATGATTGTATGATTGTGATTGTATGATTGTGATGGTTTGATTATGATTGTATGATTGCGATATTATGATGGTGATTGTATGATTGTGATTGTATGATTGTGATAGTATGATTGTGATTGTAAGATTGTGATTGTATGACTGTGATTGTATGATTGTGATTGTATGATTGTGATTGTATGATTGTGATTGTATGATTGTGATTGTATGATTGTGATTGTATGATTGTGATTGTATGATTGTATTTGGGAGATTGTATTTTGGAGATTGTAATTGTATGATTGCGATTGTATGATTGTGATTGTATGATTGTGATTGTATGATTGTGATTGTATGATTGTGATTGTATGATTGTGATTGTAAGATTGTAATTGTATGATCATGATTGTATGATTGTGATTGTATGATTGCGATGGTTTGATTGTGATTGTATGATTGCGATATTATGATTGTGATTGTATGATTGTGATTGTATGATAGCGATTGTATGTTTGTGATAGTATGACTGTGATTGTATGACAGTGATTATATGATCGTGATTGTATGATTGTCATTGTATGATTATGGTTGTATGATTGTGATTGCATGATTGTGATTGTATGATTGTGATTGCATGATTTTGAATGTATGATTGTGATTGTATGATTGTGATTGTATGATTGTGATTGTATGATTGTGATTGTATGATTGTGATTGTATGATTGTGATTGTATGATTGTGATTGTATGATTGTGATTGTATGATTGTGATTGTGTGATTGTGATTGTATGATTGTGATTGTATGATTCTAATAGTATGAATGTGATTGTATGATTGTGATTGTATGATTGTGATTGTATGATTGTGATTGTATGATTGTATTTGGGAGATTGTAATTGTATGATTGCGATTGTATGATTGAGATTGTATGATTGTGATTGTATGATTGTGATTGTATGATTGTGATTGTATGACTGTGATTGTATGATTGTGATTGTGCGATTGTGATTGTACGATTGTGATTGTACGATTGTGATTGTACGATTATGATTGTACGATTATGATTGTATGATTGCGATAGTATGATTGTGATTGTAAGATTGTGATTGTATGACTGTGATTGTATGATTGTGATTGTATGATTGTGATTGTATAATTAGGATTGTATGATTGTGATAGTATGGTTGTGATTGTATGATTGTGATTGTATGATTGTGATTGTATGATTGTGATTGTATGATTGTATTTGGGAGATTGTATTTTGGAGATTGTAATTGTATGATTGCGATTGCATGATTGTGATTGTATGATTGTGATTGTATGATTGTGATTGTATGATTGTGATTGTATGATTGTGATTGTATGATTGTGATTGTATGATTCTGATAGTATGATTGTGATTGTATGATTGTGATTGTATGATTGTGATTGTATGATTGTATTTGGGAGATTGTATTTTGGAGATTGTAATTGTATGATTGCGATTGCATGATTGTGATTGTATGATTGTGATTGTGCGATTGTGATTGTACGATTGTGGTTGTACGATTGTGATTGTACGATTGTGATTGTATGATTATGATTGTATGATTGTGATTGTATGATTGTATTTGGGAGATTGTATTTTGGAGATTGTAATTGTATGATTGCGATTGCATGATTGTGATTGTATGATTGTGATTGTGCGACTGTGATTGTACGATTGTGGTTGTACGATTGTGATTGTACGATTGTGATTGTATGATTATGATTGTATGATTGTGATAGTATGATTGTGATTGTAAGATTGTGATTGTATGACTGCGATTGTATGATTGCGATTGTATGATTGCGATTGTATGATTGTGATTGTATGATTGTGATTGTATGACTGTGATTGTATGATTGTGATTGTATGATTGTGATTGTATGATTAGAATTGTATGATTGTGATAGTATGATTGTGATTGTATGATTGTGATTGTATGATTGTGATTGTATGAATGTGATTGTATGATTGTGATTGTATGATTGTGATTGTATGATTGTGATTGTATGATTGTATTTGGGAGATTGTATTTTGGAGATTGTAATTGTATGATTGCGATTGTATGATTGTGATTGTATGATTGTGATTGTATGATTGTGATTGTATGATTGTGATTGTATGATTGTGATTGTATGATTGTGATTGTATGATTGTGATTGTATGATTGTGATTGTATGATTGTGATTGTATGATTGTGGTGTATGATTGTGATTGTATGATTGTAATTGTATGATTATGATTGTATGATTGTGATTGTATGATTGTGATGGTTTGATTATGATTGTATGATTGCGATATTATGATGGTGATTGTATGATTGTGATTGTATGATTGTGATAGTATGATTGTGATTGTATGATTAGAATTGTATGATTGTGATAGTATGATTGTGATTGTATGATTGTGATTGTATGATTGTGATTGTATGATTGTGATTGTATGATTGTGATTGTATGATTGTGATTGTATGATTGTGATTGTATGATTGTGATTGTATGATTGTGATTGTATGATTGTATTTGGGAGATTGTATTTTGGAGATTGTAATTGTATGATTGTGATTGTATGATTGTGATTGTATGATTGTGATTGTATGATTGTGATTGTATGATTGTGATTGTATGATTGTGATTGTATGATTGTGATTGTATGATTGTGATTGTATGATTGTGATTGTATGATTGTGATTGTATGATTGTGATTGTATGATTGCGATATTATGATGGTGATTGTATGATTGTGATTGTATGATTGTGATAGTATGATTGTGATTGTAAGATTGTGATTGTATGACTGTGATTGTATGATTGTGATTGTATGATTGTGATTGTATGATTGTGATTGTATGATTGTGATTGTATGATTGTGATTGTATGATTGTGATTGTATGATTGTATTTGGGAGATTGTATTTTGGAGATTGTAATTGTATGATTGCGATTGTATGATTGTGATTGTATGATTGTGATTGTATGATTGTGATTGTATGATTGTGATTGTATGATTGTGATTGTATGATTGTGATTGTAAGATTGTAATTGTATGATCATGATTGTATGATTGTGATTGTATGATTGCGATGGTTTGATTGTGATTGTATGATTGCGATATTATGATTGTGATTGTATGATTGTGATTGTATGATAGCGATTGTATGTTTGTGATAGTATGACTGTGATTGTATGACAGTGATTATATGATCGTGATTGTATGATTGTCATTGTATGATTATGGTTGTATGATTGTGATTGCATGATTGTGATTGTATGATTGTGATTGCATGATTTTGAATGTATGATTGTGATTGTATGATTGTGATTGTATGATTGTGATTGTATGATTGTGATTGTATGATTGTGATTGTATGATTGTGATTGTATGATTGTGATTGTATGATTGTGATTGTATGATTGTGATTGTATGATTGTGATTGTATGATTCTAATAGTATGAATGTGATTGTGTGATTGTGATTGTATGATTGTGATTGTATGATTGTGATTGTATGATTGTATTTGGGAGATTGTAATTGTATGATTGCGATTGTATGATTGAGATTGTATGATTGTGATTGTATGATTGTGATTGTATGATTGTGATAGTATGATTGTGATTGAGTGATTGTGATTGTATGATTGCGATTGTATGATTGTGATTGTATGATTATGATTGTATGATTGTGATTGTATGATTGTGATTGTATGATTGTGATTGTATGATTGTGATTGTATGATTGTGATTGTATGATTGTGATTGTATGATTGTGACTGTATGATTGTGATTGTATGATTGTGATTGTGTGATTGCGATTGTATGATTGCGATTGTATGATTGTGATTGTATGACTGTGATTGTATGATTGTGATTGTATGACTGTGGTTGTATGATTGTGATTGTATGATTGTGATTGTATGATTAGGATTGTATGATTGTGATAGTATGAATGTGATTGTATGATTGTGATTGTATGATTGTGATTGTATGACTGTGATTGTATGATTGTGATTGTGCGATTGTGATTGTACGATTGTGATTGTACGATTGTGATTGTACGATTATGATTGTACGATTATGATTGTATGATTGCGATAGTATGATTGTGATTGTAAGATTGTGATTGTATGACTGTGATTGTATGATTGTGATTGTATGATTGTGATTGTATAATTAGGATTGTATGATTGTGATAGTATGGTTGTGATTGTATGATTGTGATTGTATGATTGTGATTGTATGATTGTGATTGTATGATTGTATTTGGGAGATTGTATTTTGGAGATTGTAATTGTATGATTGCGATTGCATGATTGTGATTGTATGATTGTGATTGTATGATTGTGATTGTATGATTGTGATTGTATGATTGTGATTGTATGATTGTGATTGTATGATTCTGATAGTATGATTGTGATTGTATGATTGTGATTGTATGATTGTGATTGTATGATTGTATTTGGGAGATTGTATTTTGGAGATTGTAATTGTATGATTGCGATTGCATGATTGTGATTGTATGATTGTGATTGTGCGATTGTGATTGTACGATTGTGGTTGTACGATTGTGATTGTACGATTGTGATTGTATGATTATGATTGTATGATTGTGATTGTATGATTGTATTTGGGAGATTGTATTTTGGAGATTGTAATTGTATGATTGCGATTGCATGATTGTGATTGTATGATTGTGATTGTGCGACTGTGATTGTACGATTGTGGTTGTACGATTGTGATTGTACGATTGTGATTGTATGATTATGATTGTATGATTGTGATAGTATGATTGTGATTGTAAGATTGTGATTGTATGACTGCGATTGTATGATTGCGATTGTATGATTGCGATTGTATGATTGTGATTGTATGATTGTGATTGTATGACTGTGATTGTATGATTGTGATTGTATGATTGTGATTGTATGATTAGAATTGTATGATTGTGATAGTATGATTGTGATTGTATGATTGTGATTGTATGATTGTGATTGTATGAATGTGATTGTATGATTGTGATTGTATGATTGTGATTGTATGATTGTGATTGTATGATTGTATTTGGGAGATTGTATTTTGGAGATTGTAATTGTATGATTGCGATTGTATGATTGTGATTGTATGATTGTGATTGTATGATTGTGATTGTATGATTGTGATTGTATGATTGTGATTGTATGATTGTGATTGTATGATTGTGATTGTATGATTGTGATTGTATGATTGTGATTGTATGATTGTGATTGTATGATTGTGGTGTATGATTGTGATTGTATGATTGTAATTGTATGATTATGATTGTATGATTGTGATTGTATGATTGTGATGGTTTGATTATGATTGTATGATTGCGATATTATGATGGTGATTGTATGATTGTGATTGTATGATTGTGATAGTATGATTGTGATTGTAAGATTGTGATTGTATGACTGTGATTGTATGATTGTGATTGTATGATTGTGATTGTATGATTGTGATTGTATGATTGTGATTGTATGATTGTGATTGTATGATTGTGATTGTATGATTGTATTTGGGAGATTGTATTTTGGAGATTGTAATTGTATGATTGCGATTGTATGATTGTGATTGTATGATTGTGATTGTATGATTGTGATTGTATGATTGTGATTGTATGATTGTGATTGTAAGATTGTAATTGTATGATCATGATTGTATGATTGTGATTGTATGATTGCGATGGTTTGATTGTGATTGTATGATTGCGATATTATGATTGTGATTGTATGATTGTGATTGTATGATAGCGATTGTATGTTTGTGATAGTATGACTGTGATTGTATGACAGTGATTATATGATCGTGATTGTATGATTGTCATTGTATGATTATGGTTGTATGATTGTGATTGCATGATTGTGATTGTATGATTGTGATTGCATGATTTTGAATGTATGATTGTGATTGTATGATTGTGATTGTATGATTGTGATTGTATGATTGTGATTGTATGATTGTGATTGTATGATTGTGATTGTATGATTGTGATTGTATGATTGTGATTGTATGATTGTGATTGTGTGATTGTGATTGTATGATTGTGATTGTATGATTCTAATAGTATGAATGTGATTGTATGATTGTGATTGTATGATTGTGATTGTATGATTGTGATTGTATGATTGTATTTGGGAGATTGTAATTGTATGATTGCGATTGTATGATTGAGATTGTATGATTGTGATTGTATGATTGTGATTGTATGATTGTGATAGTATGATTGTGATTGAGTGATTGTGATTGTATGATTGCGATTGTATGATTGTGATTGTATGATTATGATTGTATGATTGTGATTGTATGATTGTGATTGTATGATTGTGATTGTATGATTGTGATTGTATGATTGTGATTGTATGATTGTGATTGTATGATTGTGACTGTATGATTGTGATTGTATGATTGTGATTGTGTGATTGCGATTGTATGATTGCGATTGTATGATTGTGATTGTATGACTGTGATTGTATGATTGTGATTGTATGACTGTGGTTGTATGATTGTGATTGTATGATTGTGATTGTATGATTAGGATTGTATGATTGTGATAGTATGAATGTGATTGTATGATTGTGATTGTATGATTGTGATTGTATGACTGTGATTGTATGATTGTGATTGTGCGATTGTGATTGTACGATTGTGATTGTACGATTGTGATTGTACGATTATGATTGTACGATTATGATTGTATGATTGCGATAGTATGATTGTGATTGTAAGGTTGTGATTGTATGACTGTGATTGTATGATTGTGATTGTATGATTGTGATTGTATAATTAGGATTGTATGATTGTGATAGTATGGTTGTGATTGTATGATTGTGATTGTATGATTGTGATTGTATGATTGTGATTGTATGATTGTGATTGTATGATTGTGATTGTATGATTGTGATTGTATGATTCTGATAGTATGATTGTGATTGTATGATTGTGATTGTATGATTGTGATTGTATGATTGTATTTGGGAGATTGTATTTTGGAGATTGTAATTGTATGATTGCGATTGCATGATTGTGATTGTATGATTGTGATTGTGCGATTGTGATTGTACGATTGTGGTTGTACGATTGTGATTGTACGATTGTGATTGTATGATTATGATTGTATGATTGTGATAGTATGATTGTGATTGTAAGATTGTGATTGTATGACTGCGATTGTATGATTGCGATTGTATGATTGCGATTGTATGATTGTGATTGTATGATTGTGATTGTATGACTGTGATTGTATGATTGTGATTGTATGATTGTGATTGTATGATTAGAATTGTATGATTGTGATAGTATGATTGTGATTGTATGATTGTGATTGTATGATTGTGATTGTATGATTGTGATTGTATGATTGTGATTGTATGATTGTGATTGTATGATTGTATTTGGGAGATTGTATTTTGGAGATTGTAATTGTATGATTGCGATTGTATGATTGTGATTGTATGATTGTGATTGTATGATTGTGATTGTATGATTGTGATTGTATGATTGTGATTGTATGATTGTGATTGTATGATTGTGATTGTATGATTGTGATTGTATGATTGTGATTGTATGATTGTGGTGTATGATTGTGATTGTATGATTGTAATTGTATGATTATGATTGTATGATTGTGATTGTATGATTGTGATGGTTTGATTATGATTGTATGTTTGCGATATTATGATGGTGATTGTATGATTGTGATTGTATGATTGTGATAGTATGATTGTGATTGTAAGATTGTGATTGTATGACTGTGATTGTATGATTGTGATTGTATGATTGTGATTGTATGATTGTGATTGTATGATTGTGATTGTATGATTGTGATTGTATGATTGTGATTGTATGATTGTCATTGTATGATTATGATTGTATGATTGTGATTGCATGATTTTGAATGTATGATTGTGATTGTATGATTGTGGTTGTATGATTGTGATTGTATGATTGTGATTGTATGATTGTGATTGTATGATTGTGATTGTATGATTGTGATTGTATGATTGTGATTGTATGATTGTGATTGTATGATTGTGATAATATGATTGTGAATGTATGATTGTGATTGTATGTCTGTGACTGTATGATTGTGATTGTATGATTGTGATTGTATGATTGTGATTGTATGATTCTGATAGTATGATTGTGATTGTATGATTGTGATTGTATGATTGTATTTGGGAGATTGTATTTGGGAGATTGTAATTGTATGATTGCGATTGTATGATTGAGATTGTGTGATTGTGATTGTATGATTGTGATTGTATGATTGTGATAGTATGATTGTGATTGTGTGATTGTGATTGTATGATTGCGATTGCATGATTGTGATTGTATGATTATGATTATATGATTGTGATTGCATGATTGTGATAGTATGATTATGATTGTATGGTTGTGACTGTATGATTGTGATGGTATGATTGCGATCGTATGATTGTGATTGTATGATTATGATTGTATGATTGTGATTGTATGATTGCGATTGTATGATTGTGATTGTATGATTGTGATTGTATGATTGTGATTGTATGATTGTGATTGTATGATTGTGACTGTATGATTGTGATTGTATGATTGTGATTGTGTGATTGCGATTGTATGGTTGCGATTGTATGATTGTGATTGTATGATTGTGATTGTATGACTGTGATTGTATGATTGTGATCGTATGATTGTGATTGTGTGATTAGGATTGTATGATTGTGATTGTATGATTGTATTTGGGAGATTGTATTTTGGAGATTGTAAGTGTATGATTGCGATTGTATGATTGCGATTGTATGATTGTGATTGTATGATTGTGATTGTATGATTGTGATTGTAAGATTGTGATTGTATGATCGTGATTGTACGATTCTGATTGTATGATTGTAATTGTATGATTATGATTGTATGATTGTGATTGTATGATTGTGATTGTATGATTGTAATTGTATGATTATGATTGTATGATTGTGATTGTATGATTGTGATGGTTTGATTATGATTGTATGGTTGCGATATTATGATTGTGATTGTATGATTGTGATTGTATGATTGTGATTGTATGATTGTGATAGTATGATTGTGATTGTAAGATTGTGACTGTATGATTGTGATTGTATGATTGTGATTGTGTGATTGCGATTGTATGATTGCGATTGTATGATTGTGATTGTATGACTGTGATTGTATGATTGTGATTGTATGACTGTGGTTGTATGATTGTGATTGTATGATTGTGATTGTATGATTGTGATTGTATGATTGTGATTGTATGACTGTGATTGTATGATTGTATTTGGGAGATTGTGTTTTGGAGATTGTAATTGTATGATTGCGATTGTATGATTGTGATTGTATGATTGTGATTGTATGATTGTGGTTGCATGATTTTGAATGTATGATTGTGATTGTATGATTGTGATTGTATGATTGTGATTGTATGATTGTGATTGTATGATTGTGATGGTTTGATTGTGATTGTATGATTGCGATATTATGATTGTGATTGTATGATTGTGATTGTATGATAGCGATTGTATGTTTGTGATAGTATGACTGTGATTGTATGACAGTGATTGTATGATCGTGATTGTATGATCGTGATTGTCTGATTGTGATTGTGTGATTGCGATTGTATGATTGCGATTGTATGATTGTGATTGTATGATTGTGATTTTATGATTGTGATGGTATGACTGTGGTTGTATGATTGTGATTGTATGATTGTGATTGTATGATTGTGATTGTATGATTGTGATTGTATGATTGTGATTGTATGATTGTGATTGTATGATTGTAATTGTATGATTATGATTGTATGATTGTGATTGTATGATTGTGATGGTTTGATTATGATTGTATGGTTGCGATATTATGATTGTGATTGTATGATTGTGATTGTATGATTGTGATAGTATGATTGTGATTGTAAGATTGTGACTGTATGATTGTGATTGTATGATTGTGATTGTGTGATTGCGATTGTATGATTGCGATTGTATGATTGTGATTGTATGACTGTGATTGTATGATTGTGATTGTATGACTGTGGTTGTATGATTGTGATTGTATGATTGTGATTGTATGATTGTGATTGTATGATTGTGATTGTATGACTGTGATTGTATGATTGTATTTGGGAGATTGTGTTTTGGAGATTGTAATTGTATGATTGCGATTGTATGATTGTGATTGTATGATTGTGATTGTATGATTGTGGTTGCATGATTTTGAATGTATGATTGTGATTGTATGATTGTGATTGTATGATTGTGATTGTATGATTGTGATTGTATGATTGTGATTGTATGATTGTGATGGTTTGATTGTGATTGTATGATTGCGATATTATGTTTGTGATTGTATGATTGTGATTGTATGATAGCGATTGTATGTTTGTGATAGTATGACTGTGATTGTATGACAGTGATTGTATGATCGTGATTGTATGATCGTGATTGTCTGATTGTGATTGTGTGATTGCGATTGTATGATTGCGATTGTATGATTGTGATTGTATGATTGTGATTTTATGATTGTGATGGTATGACTGTGATTGTATGATTGTGATTGTATGATTGTGATTGTATGATTAGGATTGTATGATTGTAATTGTATGATTATGATTGTATGATTGTGATTGTATGATTGTGATGGTTTGATTATGATTGTATGGTTGCGATATTATGATTGTGATTGTATGATTGTGATTGTATGATTGTGATAGTATGATTGTGATTGTAAGATTGTGATTGTATGACTGTGATTGTATGACTGTGATTGTATGATTGTGATTGTATGATTGTGATTGTATGATTGTGATTGTATGATTAGGATTGTATGATTGTGATAGTATGATTGTGATTGTATGATTGTGATTGTATGATTGTGATTGTATGATTGTGATTGTATGATTGTGACTGTATGATTGTGATTGTATGATTGTGATTGTGTGATTGCGATTGTATGATTGCGATTGTATGATTGTGATTGTATGACTGTGATTGTATGATTGTGATTGTATGACTGTGGTTGTATGATTGTGATTGTATGATTGTGATTGTATGATTGTGATTGTATGATTGTGATTGTATGACTGTGATTGTATGATTGTATTTGGGAGATTGTGTTTTGGAGATTGTAATTGTATGATTGCGATTGTATGATTGTGATTGTATGATTGTGATTGCATGATTTTGAATGTATGATTGTGATTGTATGATTGTGATTGTATGATTGTGATTGTATGATTGTGATTGTATGATTGTGATGGTTTGATTGTGATTGTATGATTGTGATTGTATGATTGTGATTGTATGATTGTGATTGTATGATTGTGATTGTATGATTGTGATTGTATGATTCTGATAGTATGATTGTGATTGTATGATTGTGATTGTATGATTGTGATTGTATGATTGTATTTGGGAGATTGTATTTTGGAGATTGTAATTGTATGATTGCGATTGCATGATTGTGATTGTATGATTGTGATTGTGCGATTGTGATTGTACGATTGTGGTTGTACGATTGTGATTGTACGATTGTGATTGTATGATTATGATTGTATGATTGTGATAGTATGACTGTGATTGTATGACAGTGATTATATGATCGTGATTGTATGATTGTCATTGTATGATTATGGTTGTATGATTGTGATTGCATGATTGTGATTGTATGATTGTGATTGCATGATTTTGAATGTATGATTGTGATTGTATGATTGTGATTGTATGATTGTGATTGTATGATTGTGATTGTATGATTGTGATTGTATGATTGTGATTGTATGATTGTGATTGTATGATTGTGATTGTATGATTGTGATTGTATGATTGTGATTGTATGATTCTAATAGTATGAATGTGATTGTATGATTGTGATTGTATGATTGTGATTGTATGATTGTGATTGTATGATTGTATTTGGGAGATTGTAATTGTATGATTGCGATTGTATGATTGAGATTGTATGATTGTGATTGTATGATTGTGATTGTATGATTGTGATAGTATGATTGTGATTGAGTGATTGTGATTGTATGATTGCGATTGTATGATTGTGATTGTATGATTATGATTGTATGATTGTGATTGTATGATTGTGATTGTATGATTGTGATTGTATGATTGTGATTGTATGATTGTGATTGTATGATTGTGATTGTATGATTGTGACTGTATGATTGTGATTGTATGATTGTGATTGTGTGATTGCGATTGTATGATTGCGATTGTATGATTGTGATTGTATGACTGTGATTGTATGATTGTGATTGTATGACTGTGGTTGTATGATTGTGATTGTATGATTGTGATTGTATGATTAGGATTGTATGATTGTGATAGTATGAATGTGATTGTATGATTGTGATTGTATGATTGTGATTGTATGACTGTGATTGTATGATTGTGATTGTGCGATTGTGATTGTACGATTGTGATTGTACGATTGTGATTGTACGATTATGATTGTACGATTATGATTGTATGATTGCGATAGTATGATTGTGATTGTAAGATTGTGATTGTATGACTGTGATTGTATGATTGTGATTGTATGATTGTGATTGTATAATTAGGATTGTATGATTGTGATAGTATGGTTGTGATTGTATGATTGTGATTGTATGATTGTGATTGTATGATTGTGATTGTATGATTGTGATTGTATGATTGTGATTGTATGATTGTGATTGTATGATTGTATTTGGGAGATTGTATTTTGGAGATTGTAATTGTATGATTGCGATTGCATGATTGTGATTGTATGATTGTGATTGTATGATTGTGATTGTATGATTGTGATTGTATGATTGTGATTGTATGATTGTGATTGTATGATTCTGATAGTATGATTGTGATTGTATGATTGTGATTGTATGATTGTGATTGTATGATTGTATTTGGGAGATTGTATTTTGGAGATTGTAATTGTATGATTGCGATTGCATGATTGTGATTGTATGATTGTGATTGTGCGATTGTGATTGTACGATTGTGGTTGTACGATTGTGATTGTACGATTGTGATTGTATGATTATGATTGTATGATTGTGATAGTATGATTGTGATAGTATGATTGTGATTGTAAGATTGTGATTGTATGACTGCGATTGTATGATTGCGATTGTATGATTGCGATTGTATGATTGTGATTGTATGATTGTGATTGTATGACTGTGATTGTATGATTGTGATTGTATGATTGTGATTGTATGATTAGAATTGTATGATTGTGATAGTATGATTGTGATTGTATGATTGTGATTGTATGATTGTGATTGTATGATTGTGATTGTATGATTGTGATTGTATGATTGTATTTGGGAGATTGTATTTTGGAGATTGTAATTGTATGATTGCGATTGTATGATTGTGATTGTATGATTGTGATTGTATGATTGTGATTGTATGATTGTGATTGTATGATTGTGATTGTATGATTGTGATTGTATGATTGTGATTGTATGATTGTGATTGTATGATTGTGATTGTATGATTGTGATTGTATGATTGTGGTGTATGATTGTGATTGTATGATTGTAATTGTATGATTATGATTGTATGATTGTGATTGTATGATTGTGATGGTTTGATTATGATTGTATGATTGCGATATTATGATGGTGATTGTATGATTGTGATTGTATGATTGTGATAGTATGATTGTGATTGTAAGATTGTGATTGTATGACTGTGATTGTATGATTGTGATTGTATGATTGTGATTGTATGATTGTGATTGTATGATTGTGATTGTATGATTGTGATTGTATGATTGTGATTGTATGATTGTCATTGTATGATTACGATTGTATGATTGTGATTGCATGATTTTGAATGTATGATTGTGATTGTATGATTGTGGTTGTATGATTGTGATTGTATGATTGTGATTGTATGATTGTGATTGTATGATTGTGATTGTATGATTGTGATTGTATGATTGTGATTGTATGATTGTGATAATATGATTGTGAATGTATGATTGTGATTGTATGTCTGTGACTGTATGATTGTGATTGTATGATTGTGATTGTATGATTGTGATTGTATGATTCTGATAGTATGATTGTGATTGTATGATTGTGATTGTATGATTGTATTTGGGAGATTGTATTTGGGAGATTGTAATTGTATGATTGCGATTGTATGATTGAGATTGTGTGATTGTGATTGTATGATTGTGATTGTATGATTGTGATAGTATGATTGTGATTGTGTGATTGTGATTGTATGATTGCGATTACATGATTGCGATTGTATGATTATGATTATATGATTGTGATTGCATGATTGTGATAGTATGATTATGATTGTATGGTTGTGACTGTATGATTGTGATGGTATGATTGCGATCGTATGATTGTGATTGTATGATTATGATTGTATGATTGTGATTGTATGATTGCGATTGTATGATTGTGATTGTATGATTGTGATTGTATGATTGTGATTGTATGATTGTGATTGTATGATTGTGACTGTATGATTGTGATTGTATGATTGTGATTGTGTGATTGCGATTGTATGATTGCGATTGTATGATTGTGATTGTATGATTGTGATTGTATGACTGTGATTGTATGATTGTGATCGTATGATTGTGATTGTGTGATTAGGATTGTATGATTGTGATTGTATGATTGTATTTGGGAGATTGTATTTTGGAGATTGTAAGTGTATGATTGCGATTGTATGATTGCGATTGTATGATTGTGATTGTATGATTGTGATTGTATGATTGTGATTGTAAGATTGTGATTGTATGATCGTGATTGTACGATTCTGATTGTATGATTGTAATTGTATGATTATGATTGTATGATTGTGATTGTATGATTGTGATTGTATGATTGTAATTGTATGATTATGATTGTATGATTGTGATTGTATGATTGTGATGGTTTGATTATGATTGTATGGTTGCGATATTATGATTGTGATTGTATGATTGTGATTGTATGATTGTGATAGTATGATTGTGATTGTAAGATTGTGACTGTATGATTGTGATTGTATGATTGTGATTGTGTGATTGCGATTGTATGATTGCGATTGTATGATTGTGATTGTATGACTGTGATTGTATGATTGTGATTGTATGACTGTGGTTGTATGATTGTGATTGTATGATTGTGATTGTATGATTGTGATTGTATGATTGTGATTGTATGACTGTGATTGTATGATTGTATTTGGGAGATTGTGTTTTGGAGATTGTAATTGTATGATTGCGATTGTATGATTGTGATTGTATGATTGTGATTGTATGATTGTGGTTGCATGATTTTGAATGTATGATTGTGATTGTATGATTGTGATTGTATGATTGTGATTGTATGATTGTGATTGTATGATTGTGATGGTTTGATTGTGATTGTATGATTGCGATATTATGATTGTGATTGTATGATTGTGATTGTATGATAGCGATTGTATGTTTGTGATAGTATGACTGTGATTGTATGACAGTGATTGTATGATCGTGATTGTATGATCGTGATTGTCTGATTGTGATTGTGTGATTGCGATTGTATGATTGCGATTGTATGATTGTGATTGTATGATTGTGATTTTATGATTGTGATGGTATGACTGTGATTGTATGATTGTGATTGTATGATTGTGATTGTATGATTAGGATTGTATGATTGTAATTGTATGATTATGATTGTATGATTGTGATTGTATGATTGTGATGGTTTGATTATGATTGTATGGTTGCGATATTATGATTGTGATTGTATGATTGTGATTGTATGATTGTGATTGTAAGATTGTGATTGTATGATCGTGATTGTACGATTCTGATTGTATGATTGTAATTGTATGATTATGATTGTATGATTGTAATTGTATGATTGTGATTGTATGATTGTAATTGTATGATTATGATTGTATGATTGTGATTGTATGATTGTGATGGTTTGATTATGATTGTATGGTTGCGATATTATGATTGTGATTGTATGATTGTGATTGTATGATTGTGATAGTATGATTGTGATTGTAAGATTGTGATTGTATGACTGTGATTGTATGACTGTGATTGTATGATTGTGATTGTATGATTGTGATTGTATGATTGTGATTGTATGATTAGGATTGTATGATTGTGATAGTATGATTGTGATTGTATGATTGTGATTGTATGATTGTGATTGTATGATTGTGATTGTATGATTGTGACTGTATGATTGTGATTGTATGATTGTGATTGTGTGATTGCGATTGTATGATTGCGATTGTATGATTGTGATTGTATGACTGTGATTGTATGATTGTGATTGTATGACTGTGGTTGTATGATTGTGATTGTATGATTGTGATTGTATGATTGTGATTGTATGATTGTGATTGTATGACTGTGATTGTATGATTGTATTTGGGAGATTGTGTTTTGGAGATTGTAATTGTATGATTGCGATTGTATGCTTGTGATTGTATGATTGTGATTGTATGATTGTGATTGCATGATTTTGAATGTATGATTGTGATTGTATGATTGTGATTGTATGATTGTGATTGTATGATTGTGATTGTATGATTGTGATGGTTTGATTGTGATTGTATGATTGCGATATTATGATTGTGATTGTATGATTGTGATTGTATGATAGCGATTGTATGTTTGTGATAGTATGACTGTGATTGTATGACAGTGATTGTATGATCGTGATTGTATGATCGTGATTGTCTGATTGTGATTGTGTGATTGCGATTGTATGATTGCGATTGTATGATTGTGATTGTATGATTGTGATTTTATGATTGTGATGGTATGACTGTGATTGTATGATTGTGATTGTATGATTGTGATTGTATGATTAGGATTGTATGATTGTAATTGTATGATTATGATTGTATGATTGTGATTGTATGATTGTGATGGTTTGATTATGATTGTATGGTTGCGATATTATGATTGTGATTGTACGATTGTGATTGTACGATTTTGATTGTATGATTGCGATAGTATGATTGTGATTGTAAGATTGTGATTGTATGACTGTGATTATATGATTGTGATTGTATGATTGTGATTGTATGATTAGGATTGTATGATTGTGATAGTATGATTGTGATTGTATGATTGTGATTGTATGATTGTGATTGTATGATTGTGATTGTATGATTGTATTTGGGAGATTGTATTTTGGAGATTGTAATTGTATGATTGCGATTGCATGATTGTGATTGTATGATTGTGATTGTGCGATTGTGATTGTACGATTGTGATTGTACGATTGTGATTGTACGATTGTGATTGTATGATTATGATTGTATGATTGTGATAGTATGATTGTGATTGTAAGATTGTGATTGTATGACTGTGATTGTATGATTGTGATTGTATGATTGTGATTGTATGATTAGGATTGTATGATTGTGATAGTATGATTGTGATTGTATGATTGTGACTGTATGATTGTGATTGTATGATTGTGATTGTGTGATTGCGATTGTATGATTGCGATTGTATGATTGTGATTGTATGATTGTGATTGTATGATTGTGATTGTATGACTGTGATTGTATGATTGTGATTGTATGATTGTGATTGTATGATTAGGATTGTATGATTGTGATAGTATGATTGTGATTGTATGATTGTGATTGTATGATTCTGATAGTATGATTATGATTGTATGATTGTGATGGTATGATTGTGATTGTATGATTGTATTTGGGATATTGTATTTGGGAGATTGTAATTGTATCATTGCGATTGTATGATTGAGATTGTATGATTGTGATTGTATGATTGTGATTGTATGATTGTGATGGTATGATTGTGATTGTGTGATTGTGATTGTATGATTGCGATTGTATGATTGTGATTGTATGATTATGATTGTATGATTGTGATTGTATGATTGTGATTGTATGATTATGATTGTATGGTTGTGACTGTATGATTGTCATGGTATGATTGCGATCGTATGATTGTGATTGTATGATTATGATTGTATGATTGTGATTGTATGATTGCAATTGTATGATTGTGATTGTATGATTGTGATTGTATGATAGTGATTGTATGATTCTGATTGTATGATTGTGATTGTATGATTGTGACTGTATGATTGTGATTGTATGATTGTGATTGTGTGATTGCGATTGTATGATTGCGATTGTATGATTGTGATTGTATGATTGTGATTGTATGATTGTGATTGTATGACTGTGATTGTATGATTGTGATTGTATGATTGTGATTGTATGATTAGGATTGTATGATTGTGATAGTATGATTGTGATTGTATGATTGCGATTGTATGATTGTGATTGTATGATTGTATTTGGGAGATTGTATTTTGGAGATTGTAATTGTATGATTGCGATTGTATGATTGTGATTGTATGATTGTGATTGTATGATTGTGATTGTATGATTGTGATTGTATGATTGTGATTGTATGATTGTGATTGTATGATTGTGATTGTATGATTGTGATTGTATGATTGTGATTGTAGGATTGTGACTGTATGATTGTGATTGTATGATTGTGATTGTGTGATTGCGATTGTATGATTGCGATTGTATGATTGTGATTGTATGACTGTGATTGTATGATTGTGATTGTATGACTGTGGTTGTATGATTGTGATTGTATGATTGTGATTGTATGATTAGGATTGTATGATTGTGATAGTATGAATGTGATTGTATGATTGTGATTGTATGATTGTGATTGTATGACTGTGATTGTATGATTGCGATTGTGCGATTGTGATTGTACGATTGTGATTGTACGATTGTGATTGTACGATTATGATTGTATGATTGCGATAGTATGATTGTGATTGTAAGATTGTGATTGTATGACTGTGATTGTATGATTGTGATTGTATGATTGTGATTGTATGATTAGGATTGTATGATTGTGATAGTATGATTGTGATTGTATGATTGTGATTGTATGATTGTGATTGTATGATTGTGATTGTATGATTGTATTTGGGAGACTGTATTTTGGAG
Organism: Megachile rotundata; assembly: GCF_050947335.1. Lineage (NCBI taxonomy): Eukaryota > Metazoa > Arthropoda > Insecta > Hymenoptera > Megachilidae > Megachile > Megachile rotundata. The sequence goes on along the minus strand of NW_027473322.1, from coordinate 1,087,106 downwards.
ATTGTAATTGTATGATTGCGATTGCATGATTGTGATTGTATGATTGTGATTGTATGATTGTGATTGTATGATTGTGATTGTATGATTGTAATTGTATGATTATGATTGTATGATTGTGATTGTATGATTGTGATGGTTTGATTGTGATTGTATGATTGCGATATTATGATTGTGAATGTATGATTGTGATTGTATGTCTGTGATTGTATGATTGTGATTGTATGATTGTGATTGTATGATTGTGATTGTATGATTCTGATAGTATGATTGTGATTGTATGATTGTGATTGTATGATTGTGATTGTATGATTGTATTTGGGAGATTGTATTTTGGAGATTGTAATTGTATGATTGCGATTGCATGATTGTGATTGTATGATTGTGATTGTGCGATTGTGATTGTACGATTGTGATTGTACGATTGTGATTGTATGATTGTGATGGTTTGATTATGATTGTATGATTGCGATATTATGATGGTGATTGTATGATTGTGATAGTATGATTGTGATTGTAAGATTGTGATTGTATGACTGTGATTGTATGATTGTGATTGTATGATTGTGATTGTATGATTAGGATTGTATGATTGTGATAGTATGATTGTGATTGTATGATTGTGATTGTATGATTGTGATTGTATGATTGTGATTGTATGATTGTATTTGGGAGATTGTATTTTGGAGATTGTAATTGTATGATTGCGATTGTATGATTGTGATTGTATGATTGTGATTGTATGATTGTGATTGTATGATTGTGATTGTATGATTGTGATTGTATGATTGTGATTGTATGATTGTGATTTTATGATTGTGATTGTATGATTGTAATTGTATGATTATGATTGTATGATTGTGATTGTATGATTGTGATGGTTTTGATTGTGATTGTATGATTGCGATATTATGATTGTGATTGTATGATCTTGATTGTATGATAGCGATTGTATGTTTGTGATAGTATGACTGTGATTGTATGACTGTGATTGTATGATTGTGATTGTATGATTGTGATTGTATGATTGTATTTGGGAGATTGTATTTTGGAGATTGTAATTGTATGATTGCGATTGTATGATTGTGATTGTATGATTGTGATTGTATGATTGTGATTGTATGATTGTGATTGTATGATTGTGATTGTATGATTGTGATAGTATGATTGTGATTGTAAGATTGTGATTGTATGACTGTGATTGTATGATTGTGATTGTATGATTGTGATTGTATGATTGTGATTGTATGATTGTGATTGTATGATTGTGATTGTATGATTGTGATTGTATGATTGTCATTGTATGATTACGATTGTATGATTGTGATTGCATGATTTTGAATGTATGATTGTGATTGTATGATTGTGGTTGTATGATTGTGATTGTATGATTGTGACTGTATGATTGTGATTGTATGATTGTGATTGTATGATTGTGATTGTATGATTGTGATTGTATGATTGTGATAATATGATTGTGAATGTATGATTGTGATTGTATGTCTGTGACTGTATGATTGTGATTGTATGATTGTGATTGTATGATTGTGATTGTATGATTCTGATAGTATGATTGTGATTGTATGATTGTGATTGTATGATTGTATTTGGGAGATTGTATTTGGGAGATTGTAATTGTATGATTGCGATTGTATGATTGAGATTGTGTGATTGTGATTGTATGATTGTGATTGTATGATTGTGATAGTATGATTGTGATTGTGTGATTGTGATTGTATGATTGCGATTACATGATTGCGATTGTATGATTATGATTATATGATTGTGATTGCATGATTGTGATAGTATGATTATGATTGTATGGTTGTGACTGTATGATTGTGATGGTATGATTGCGATCGTATGATTGTGATTGTATGATTATGATTGTATGATTGTGATTGTATGATTGCGATTGTATGATTGTAATTGTATGATTGCGATTGTATGATTGTGATTGTATGATTGTGATTGTATGATTGTGATTGTATGATTGTGATTGTATGATTGTGATTGTATGATTGTGATTTTATGATTGTGATTGTATGATTGTAATTGTATGATTATGATTGTATGATTGTGATTGTATGATTGTGATGGTTTGATTGTGATTGTATGATTGCGATATTATGATTGTGATTGTATGATTGTGATTGTATGATAGCGATTGTATGTTTGTGATAGTATGACTGTGATTGTATGACTGTGATTGTATGATTGTGATTGTATGATTGTGATTGTCTGACTGTGGTTGTATGATTGTGATTGTATGATTGTGATTGTATGATTGTCATTGTATGATTATGATTGTATGATTGTGATTGCATGATTTTGAATGTATGATTGTGATTGTATGATTGTGATTGTATGATTGTGATTGTATGATTGTGATTGTCTGATTGTGGTTGTTTGATTGTGATTGTATTATGGTGATTGTATGATTGTCATTGTATGATTATGATTGTATGATTGTGATTGCATGATTGTGATTGTATGATTGAGATTGCATGATTTTGTATGTATGATTGTGATTGTATGATTGTGTTAGTATGATTGTGATAATATGATTGTGAATGTATGATTGTGATTGTATGTCTGTGATTGTATGATTGTGATTGTATGATTGTGATTGTATGATTGTGATTGTATGATTCTGATAGTATGATTGTGATTGTATGATTGTGATTGTATGATTGTGATTGTATGATTGTATTTGGGAGATTGTATTTTGGAGATTGTAATTGTATGATTGCGATTGCATGATTGTGATTGTATGATTGTGATTGTGCGATTGTGATTGTACGATTGTGATTGTACGATTGTGATTGTACGATTGTGATTGTATGATTATGATTGTATGATTGTGATAGTATGATTGTGATTGTAAGATTGTGATTGTATGACTGTGATTGTATGATTGTGATTGTATGATTGTGATTGTATGATTAGGATTGTATGATTGTGATAGTATGATTGTGATTGTATGATTGTGACTGTATGATTGTGATTGTATGATTGTGATTGTGTGATTGCGATTGTATGATTGCGATTGTATGATTGTGATTGTATGATTGTGATTGTATGATTGTGATTGTATGACTGTGATTGTATGATTGTGATTGTATGATTGTGATTGTATGATTAGGATTGTATGATTGTGATAGTATGATTGTGATTGTATGATTGTGATTGTATGATTCTGATAGTATGATTATGATTGTATGATTGTGATGGTATGATTGTGATTGTATGATTGTATTTGGGATATTGTATTTGGGAGATTGTAATTGTATCATTGCGATTGTATGATTGAGATTGTATGATTGTGATTGTATGATTGTGATTGTATGATTGTGATGGTATGATTGTGATTGTGTGATTGTGATTGTATGATTGCGATTGTATGATTGTGATTGTATGATTATGATTGTATGATTGTGATTGTATGATTGTGATTGTATGATTATGATTGTATGGTTGTGACTGTATGATTGTCATGGTATGATTGCGATCGTATGATTGTGATTGTATGATTATGATTGTATGATTGTGATTGTATGATTGCAATTGTATGATTGTGATTGTATGATTGTGATTGTATGATAGTGATTGTATGATTCTGATTGTATGATTGTGATTGTATGATTGTGACTGTATGATTGTGATTGTATGATTGTGATTGTGTGATTGCGATTGTATGATTGCGATTGTATGATTGTGATTGTATGATTGTGATTGTATGATTGTGATTGTATGACTGTGATTGTATGATTGTGATTGTATGATTGTGATTGTATGATTAGGATTGTATGATTGTGATAGTATGATTGTGATTGTATGATTGTGATTGTATGATAGTGATTGTATGATTGCGATTGTATGATTGTGATTGTATGATTGTATTTGGGAGATTGTATTTTGGAGATTGTAATTGTATGATTGCGATTGTATGATTGTGATTGTATGATTGTGATTGTATGATTGTGATTGTATGATTGCGATTGTATGATTGTGATTGTATGATTGTGATTGTATGATTGTGATTGTATGATTGTGATTGTAGGATTGTGACTGTATGATTGTGATTGTATGATTGTGATTGTGTGATTGCGATTGTATGATTGCGATTGTATGATTGTGATTGTATGACTGTGATTGTATGATTGTGATTGTATGACTGTGGTTGTATGATTGTGATTGTATGATTGTGATTGTATGATTAGGATTGTATGATTGTGATAGTATGAATGTGATTGTATGATTGTGATTGTATGATTGTGATTGTATGACTGTGATTGTATGATTGCGATTGTGCGATTGTGATTGTACGATTGTGATTGTACGATTGTGATTGTACGATTATGATTGTATGATTGCGATAGTATGATTGTGATTGTATGATTGTGATTGTATGACTGTGATTGTATGATTGTGATTGTATGATTGTGATTGTATGATTAGGATTGTATGATTGTGATAGTATGATTGTGATTGTATGATTGTGATTGTATGATTGTGATTGTATGATTGTGATTGTATGATTGTGATTGTATGATTGTATTTGGGAGATTGTATTTTGGAGATTGTAATTGTATGATTGCGATTGCATGATTGTGATTGTGTGATTGTGATTGTATGATTGTGATTGTATGATTGTGATTGTATGATTGTAATTGTATGATTATGATTGTATGATTGTGATTGTATGATTGTGATGGTTTGATTGTGATTGTATGATTGCGATATTATGATTGTGAATGTATGATTGTGATTGTATGTCTGTGATTGTATGATTGTGATTGTATGATTGTGATTGTATGATTGTGATTGTATGATTCTGATAGTATGATTGTGATTGTATGATTGTGATTGTATGATTGTGATTGTATGATTGTATTTGGGAGATTGTATTTTGGAGATTGTAATTGTATGATTGCGATTGCATGATTGTGATTGTATGATTGTGATTGTGCGATTGTGATTGTACGATTGTGATTGTACGATTGTGATTGTATGATTGTGATGGTTTGATTATGATTGTATGATTGCGATATTATGATGGTGATTGTATGATTGTGATAGTATGATTGTGATTGTAAGATTGTGATTGTATGACTGTGATTGTATGATTGTGATTGTATGATTGTGATTGTATGATTAGGATTGTATGATTGTGATAGTATGATTGTGATTGTATGATTGTGATTGTATGATTGTGATTGTATGATTGTGATTGTATGATTGTATTTGGGAGATTGTATTTTGGAGATTGTAATTGTATGATTGCGATTGTATGATTGTGATTGTATGACTGTGATTGTATGATTGTGATTGTATGATTGTGATTGTATGATTAGAATTGTATGATTGTGATAGTATGATTGTGATTGTATGATTGTGATTGTATGATTGTGATTGTATGATTGTGATTGTATGATTGTGATTGTATGATTGTGATTGTATGATTGTATTTGGGAGATTGTATTTTGGAGATTGTAATTGTATGATTGCGATTGTATGATTGTGATTGTATGATTGTGATTGTATGATTGTGATTGTATGATTGTGATTGTATGATTGTGATTGTATGATTGTGATTGTATGATTGTGATTGTATGATTGTGATTGTATGATTGTGATTGTATGATTGTGATTGTATGATTGTGGTGTATGATTGTGATTGTATGATTGTAATTGTATGATTATGATTGTATGATTGTGATTATATGATTGTGATGGTTTGATTATGATTGTATGATTGCGATATTATGATGGTGATTGTATGATTGTGATTGTATGATTGTGATAGTATGATTGTGATTGTAAGATTGTGATTGTATGACTGTGATTGTATGATTGTGATTGTATGATTGTGATTGTATGATTGTGATTGTATGATTGTGATTGTATGATTGTGATTGTATGATTGTGATTGTATGATTGTCATTGTATGATTACGATTGTATGATTGTGATTGCATGATTTTGAATGTATGATTGTGATTGTATGATTGTGGTTGTATGATTGTGATTGTATGATTGTGATTGTATGATTGTGATTGTATGATTGTGATTGTATGATTGTGATTGTATGATTGTGATTGTATGATTGTGATAATATGATTGTGAATGTATGATTGTGATTGTATGTCTGTGACTGTATGATTGTGATTGTATGATTGTGATTGTATGATTGTGATTGTATGATTCTGATAGTATGATTGTGATTGTATGATTGTGATTGTATGATTGTATTTGGGAGATTGTATTTGGGAGATTGTAATTGTATGATTGCGATTGTATGATTGAGATTGTGTGATTGTGATTGTATGATTGTGATTGTATGATTGTGATAGTATGATTGTGATTGTGTGATTGTGATTGTATGATTGCGATTACATGATTGCGATTGTATGATTATGATTATATGATTGTGATTGCATGATTGTGATAGTATGATTATGATTGTATGGTTGTGACTGTATGATTGTGATGGTATGATTGCGATCGTATGATTGTGATTGTATGATTATGATTGTATGATTGTGATTGTATGATTGCGATTGTATGATTGTGATTGTATGATTGTGATTGTATGATTGTGATTGTATGATTGTGATTGTATGATTGTGACTGTATGATTGTGATTGTATGATTGTGATTGTGTGATTGCGATTGTATGATTGCGATTGTATGATTGTGATTGTATGATTGTGATTGTATGACTGTGATTGTATGATTGTGATCGTATGATTGTGATTGTGTGATTAGGATTGTATGATTGTGATTGTATGATTGTATTTGGGAGATTGTATTTTGGAGATTGTAAGTGTATGATTGCGATTGTATGATTGCGATTGTATGATTGTGATTGTATGATTGTGATTGTATGATTGTGATTGTAAGATTGTGATTGTATGATCGTGATTGTACGATTCTGATTGTATGATTGTAATTGTATGATTATGATTGTATGATTGTGATTGTATGATTGTGATTGTATGATTGTAATTGTATGATTATGATTGTATGATTGTGATTGTATGATTGTGATGGTTTGATTATGATTGTATGGTTGCGATATTATGATTGTGATTGTATGATTGTGATTGTATGATTGTGATAGTATGATTGTGATTGTAAGATTGTGACTGTATGATTGTGATTGTATGATTGTGATTGTGTGATTGCGATTGTATGATTGCGATTGTATGATTGTGATTGTATGACTGTGATTGTATGATTGTGATTGTATGACTGTGGTTGTATGATTGTGATTGTATGATTGTGATTGTATGAGTGTGATTGTATGATTGTGATTGTATGACTGTGATTGTATGATTGTATTTGGGAGATTGTGTTTTGGAGATTGTAATTGTATGATTGCGATTGTATGATTGTGATTGTATGATTGTGATTGTATGATTGTGGTTGCATGATTTTGAATGTATGATTGTGATTGTATGATTGTGATTGTATGATTGTGATTGTATGATTGTGATTGTATGATTGTGATGGTTTGATTGTGATTGTATGATTGCGATATTATGATTGTGATTGTATGATTGTGATTGTATGATAGCGATTGTATGTTTGTGATAGTATGACTGTGATTGTATGACAGTGATTGTATGATCGTGATTGTATGATCGTGATTGTCTGATTGTGATTGTGTGATTGCGATTGTATGATTGCGATTGTATGATTGTGATTGTATGATTGTGATTTTATGATTGTGATGGTATGACTGTGATTGTATGATTGTGATTGTATGATTGTGATTGTATGATTAGGATTGTATGATTGTAATTGTATGATTATGATTGTATGATTGTGATTGTATGATTGTGATGGTTTGATTATGATTGTATGGTTGCGATATTATGATTGTGATTGTATGATTGTGATTGTATGATTGTGATTGTAAGATTGTGATTGTATGATCGTGATTGTACGATTCTGATTGTATGATTGTAATTGTATGATTATGATTGTATGATTGTGATTGTATGATTGTGATTGTATGATTGTAATTGTATGATTATGATTGTATGATTGTGATTGTATGATTGTGATGGTTTGATTATGATTGTATGGTTGCGATATTATGATTGTGATTGTATGATTGTGATTGTATGATTGTGATAGTATGATTGTGATTGTAAGATTGTGATTGTATGACTGTGATTGTATGACTGTGATTGTATGATTGTGATTGTATGATTGTGATTGTATGATTGTGATTGTATGATTAGGATTGTATGATTGTGATAGTATGATTGTGATTGTATGATTGTGATTGTATGATTGTGATTGTATGATTGTGATTGTATGATTGTGACTGTATGATTGTGATTGTATGATTGTGATTGTGTGATTGCGATTGTATGATTGCGATTGTATGATTGTGATTGTATGACTGTGATTGTATGATTGTGATTGTATGACTGTGGTTGTATGATTGTGATTGTATGATTGTGATTGTATGATTGTGATTGTATGATTGTGATTGTATGACTGTGATTGTATGATTGTATTTGGGAGATTGTGTTTTGGAGATTGTAATTGTATGATTGCGATTGTATGATTGTGATTGTATGATTGTGATTGTATGATTGTGATTGCATGATTTTGAATGTATGATTGTGATTGTATGATTGTGATTGTATGATTGTGATTGTATGATTGTGATTGTATGATTGTGATGGTTTGATTGTGATTGTATGATTGCGATATTATGATTGTGATTGTATGATTGTGATTGTATGATAGCGATTGTATGTTTGTGATAGTATGACTGTGATTGTATGACAGTGATTGTATGATCGTGATTGTATGATCGTGATTGTCTGATTGTGATTGTGTGATTGCGATTGTATGATTGCGATTGTATGACTGTGATTGTATGATTGTGATTGTATGATTGTGATTGTATGATTGAGATTGTATGATTGTGATTGTATGATTGTGATTGTATGATTGTGATGGTATGATTGTGATTGTGTGATTGTGATTGTATGATTGCGATTGTATGATTGTGATTGTATGATTATGATTGTATGATTGTGATTGTATGATTGTGATTGTATGATTATGATTGTATGGTTGTGACTGTATGATTGTCATGGTATGATTGCGATCGTATGATTGTGATTGTATGATTATGATTGTATGATTGTGATTGTATGATTGCAATTGTATGATTGTGATTGTATGATTGTGATTGTATGATAGTGATTGTATGATTCTGATTGTATGATTGTGATTGTATGATTGTGACTGTATGATTGTGATTGTATGATTGTGATTGTGTGATTGCGATTGTATGATTGCGATTGTATGATTGTGATTGTATGATTGTGATTGTATGATTGTGATTGTATGACTGTGATTGTATGATTGTGATTGTATGATTGTGATTGTATGATTAGGATTGTATGATTGTGATAGTATGATTGTGATTGTATGATTGTGATTGTATGATAGTGATTGTATGATTGCGATTGTATGATTGTGATTGTATGATTGTATTTGGGAGATTGTATTTTGGAGATTGTAATTGTATGATTGCGATTGTATGATTGTGATTGTATGATTGTGATTGTATGATTGTGATTGTATGATTGTGATTGTATGATTGTGATTGTATGATTGTGATTGTATGATTGTGATTGTATGATTGTGATTGTAGGATTGTGACTGTATGATTGTGATTGTATGATTGTGATTGTGTGATTGCGATTGTATGATTGCGATTGTATGATTGTGATTGTATGACTGTGATTGTATGATTGTGATTGTATGACTGTGGTTGTATGATTGTGATTGTATGATTGTGATTGTATGATTAGGATTGTATGATTGTGATAGTATGAATGTGATTGTATGATTGTGATTGTATGATTGTGATTGTATGACTGTGATTGTATGATTGCGATTGTGCGATTGTGATTGTACGATTGTGATTGTACGATTGTGATTGTACGATTGTGATTGTACGATTATGATTGTATGATTGCGATAGTATGATTGTGATTGTAAGATTGTGATTGTATGACTGTGATTGTATGATTGTGATTGTATGATTGTGATTGTATGATTAGGATTGTATGATTGTGATAGTATGATTGTGATTGTATGATTGTGATTGTATGATTGTGATTGTATGATTGTGATTGTATGATTGTATTTGGGAGATTGTATTTTGGAGATTGTAATTGTATGATTGCGATTGCATGATTGTGATTGTATGATTGTGATTGTATGATTGTGATTGTATGATTGTGATTGTATGATTGTGATTGTATGATTGTAATTGTATGATTATGATTGTATGATTGTGATTGTATGATTGTGATGGTTTGATTGTGATTGTATGATTGCGATATTATGATTGTGAATGTATGATTGTGATTGTATGTCTGTGATTGTATGATTGTGATTGTATGACTGTGGTTGTATGATTGTGATTGTATGATTGTGATTGTATGATTAGGATTGTATGATTGTGATAGTATGAATGTGATTGTATGATTGTGATTGTATGATTGTGATTGTATGACTGTGATTGTATGATTGCGATTGTGCGATTGTGATTGTACGATTGTGATTGTACGATTGTGATTGTACGATTGTGATTGTACGATTATGATTGTATGATTGCGATAGTATGATTGTGATTGTAAGATTGTGATTGTATGACTGTGATTGTATGATTGTGATTGTATGATTGTGATTGTATGATTAGGATTGTATGATTGTGATAGTATGATTGTGATAGTATGATTGTGATTGTATGATTGTGATTGTATGATTGTGATTGTATGATTGTGATTGTATGATTGTATTTGGGAGATTGTATTTTGGAGATTGTAATTGTATGATTGCGATTGCATGATTGTGATTGTATGATTGTGATTGTATGATTGTGATTGTATGATTGTGATTGTATGATTGTGATTGTATGATTGTGATTGTATGATTGTGATAATATGATTGTGAATGTATGATTGTGATTGTATGTCTGTGACTGTATGATTGTGATTGTATGATTGTGATTGTATGATTGTGATTGTATGATTCTGATAGTATGATTGTGATTGTATGATTGTGATTGTATGATTGTGATTGTATGATTGTGATTGTATGATTGTGGTGTATGATTGTGATTGTATGATTGTGATTGTATGATTGTGATTGTATGATTGTGATTGTATGATTGTGATTGTATGATTGTGATTGTATGATTGTGATTGTATGATTGTGATGGTATGATTGCGATCGTATGATTGTGATTGTATGATTATGATTGTATGATTGTGATTGTATGATTGTGATTGTATGATTGTGATTGTAAGATTGTGATTGTATGATCGTGATTGTACGATTCTGATTGTATGATTGTAATTGTATGATTATGATTGTATGATTGTGATTGTATGATTGTGATTGTATGATTGTATTTGGGAGATTGTATTTTGGAGATTGTAATTGTATGATTGCGATTGCATGATTGTGATTGTATGATTGTGATAGTATGATTGTGATTGTAAGATTGTGATTGTATGACTGTGATTGTATGATTGTGATTGTATGATTGTGATTGTATGATTGTGATTGTATGATTGTGATTGTATGATTGTGATTGTATGATTGTGATTGTATGATTGTCATTGTATGATTACGATTGTATGATTGTGATTGCATGATTTTGAATGTATGATTGTGATTGTATGATTGTGGTTGTATGATTGTGATTGTATGATTGTGATTGTATGATTGTGATTGTATGATTGTGATTGTATGATTGTGATTGTATGATTGTGATTGTATGATTGTGATAATATGATTGTGAATGTATGATTGTGATTGTATGTCTGTGACTGTATGATTGTGATTGTATGATTGTGATTGTATGATTGTGATTGTATGATTCTGATAGTATGATTGTGATTGTATGATTGTGATTGTATGATTGTATTTGGGAGATTGTATTTGGGAGATTGTAATTGTATGATTGCGATTGTATGATTGAGATTGTGTGATTGTGATTGTATGATTGTGATTGTATGATTGTGATAGTATGATTGTGATTGTGTGATTGTGATTGTATGATTGCGATTACATGATTGCGATTGTATGATTATGATTATATGATTGTGATTGCATGATTGTGATAGTATGATTATGATTGTATGGTTGTGACTGTATGATTGTGATGGTATGATTGCGATCGTATGATTGTGATTGTATGATTATGATTGTATGATTGTGATTGTATGATTGCGATTGTATGATTGTGATTGTATGATTGTGATTGTATGATTGTGATTGTATGATTGTGATTGTATGATTGTGACTGTATGATTGTGATTGTATGATTGTGATTGTGTGATTGCGATTGTATGATTGCGATTGTATGATTGTGATTGTATGATTGTGATTGTATGACTGTGATTGTATGATTGTGATCGTATGATTGTGATTGTGTGATTAGGATTGTATGATTGTGATTGTATGATTGTATTTGGGAGATTGTATTTTGGAGATTGTAAGTGTATGATTGCGATTGTATGATTGCGATTGTATGATTGTGATTGTATGATTGTGATTGTATGATTGTGATTGTAAGATTGTGATTGTATGATCGTGATTGTACGATTCTGATTGTATGATTGTAATTGTATGATTATGATTGTATGATTGTGATTGTATGATTGTGATTGTATGATTGTAATTGTATGATTATGATTGTATGATTGTGATTGTATGATTGTGATGGTTTGATTATGATTGTATGGTTGCGATATTATGATTGTGATTGTATGATTGTGATTGTATGATTGTGATAGTATGATTGTGATTGTAAGATTGTGACTGTATGATTGTGATTGTATGATTGTGATTGTGTGATTGCGATTGTATGATTGCGATTGTATGATTGTGATTGTATGACTGTGATTGTATGATTGTGATTGTATGACTGTGGTTGTATGATTGTGATTGTATGATTGTGATTGTATGAGTGTGATTGTATGATTGTGATTGTATGACTGTGATTGTATGATTGTATTTGGGAGATTGTGTTTTGGAGATTGTAATTGTATGATTGCGATTGTATGATTGTGATTGTATGATTGTGATTGTATGATTGTGGTTGCATGATTTTGAATGTATGATTGTGATTGTATGATTGTGATTGTATGATTGTGATTGTATGATTGTGATTGTATGATTGTGATGGTTTGATTGTGATTGTATGATTGCGATATTATGATTGTGATTGTATGATTGTGATTGTATGATAGCGATTGTATGTTTGTGATAGTATGACTGTGATTGTATGACAGTGATTGTATGATCGTGATTGTATGATCGTGATTGTCTGATTGTGATTGTGTGATTGCGATTGTATGATTGCGATTGTATGATTGTGATTGTATGATTGTGATTTTATGATTGTGATGGTATGACTGTGATTGTATGATTGTGATTGTATGATTGTGATTGTATGATTAGGATTGTATGATTGTAATTGTATGATTATGATTGTATGATTGTGATTGTATGATTGTGATGGTTTGATTATGATTGTATGGTTGCGATATTATGATTGTGATTGTATGATTGTGATTGTATGATTGTGATTGTAAGATTGTGATTGTATGATCGTGATTGTACGATTCTGATTGTATGATTGTAATTGTATGATTATGATTGTATGATTGTGATTGTATGATTGTGATTGTATGATTGTAATTGTATGATTATGATTGTATGATTGTGATTGTATGATTGTGATGGTTTGATTATGATTGTATGGTTGCGATATTATGATTGTGATTGTATGATTGTGATTGTATGATTGTGATAGTATGATTGTGATTGTAAGATTGTGATTGTATGACTGTGATTGTATGACTGTGATTGTATGATTGTGATTGTATGATTGTGATTGTATGATTGTGATTGTATGATTAGGATTGTATGATTGTGATAGTATGATTGTGATTGTATGATTGTGATTGTATGATTGTGATTGTATGATTGTGATTGTATGATTGTGACTGTATGATTGTGATTGTATGATTGTGATTGTGTGATTGCGATTGTATGATTGCGATTGTATGATTGTGATTGTATGACTGTGATTGTATGATTGTGATTGTATGACTGTGGTTGTATGATTGTGATTGTATGATTGTGATTGTATGATTGTGATTGTATGATTGTGATTGTATGACTGTGATTGTATGATTGTATTTGGGAGATTGTGTTTTGGAGATTGTAATTGTATGATTGCGATTGTATGATTGTGATTGTATGATTGTGATTGTATGATTGTGATTGCATGATTTTGAATGTATGATTGTGATTGTATGATTGTGATTGTATGATTGTGATTGTATGATTGTGATTGTATGATTGTGATGGTTTGATTGTGATTGTATGATTGCGATATTATGATTGTGATTGTATGATTGTGATTGTATGATAGCGATTGTATGTTTGTGATAGTATGACTGTGATTGTATGACAGTGATTGTATGATCGTGATTGTATGATCGTGATTGTCTGATTGTGATTGTGTGATTGCGATTGTATGATTGCGATTGTATGACTGTGATTGTATGATTGTGATTGTATGATTGTGATTGTATGATTGAGATTGTATGATTGTGATTGTATGATTGTGATTGTATGATTGTGATGGTATGATTGTGATTGTGTGATTGTGATTGTATGATTGCGATTGTATGATTGTGATTGTATGATTATGATTGTATGATTGTGATTGTATGATTGTGATTGTATGATTATGATTGTATGGTTGTGACTGTATGATTGTCATGGTATGATTGCGATCGTATGATTGTGATTGTATGATTATGATTGTATGATTGTGATTGTATGATTGCAATTGTATGATTGTGATTGTATGATTGTGATTGTATGATAGTGATTGTATGATTCTGATTGTATGATTGTGATTGTATGATTGTGACTGTATGATTGTGATTGTATGATTGTGATTGTGTGATTGCGATTGTATGATTGCGATTGTATGATTGTGATTGTATGATTGTGATTGTATGATTGTGATTGTATGACTGTGATTGTATGATTGTGATTGTATGATTGTGATTGTATGATTAGGATTGTATGATTGTGATAGTATGATTGTGATTGTATGATTGTGATTGTATGATAGTGATTGTATGATTGCGATTGTATGATTGTGATTGTATGATTGTATTTGGGAGATTGTATTTTGGAGATTGTAATTGTATGATTGCGATTGTATGATTGTGATTGTATGATTGTGATTGTATGATTGTGATTGTATGATTGTGATTGTATGATTGTGATTGTATGATTGTGATTGTATGATTGTGATTGTATGATTGTGATTGTAGGATTGTGACTGTATGATTGTGATTGTATGATTGTGATTGTGTGATTGCGATTGTATGATTGCGATTGTATGATTGTGATTGTATGACTGTGATTGTATGATTGTGATTGTATGACTGTGGTTGTATGATTGTGATTGTATGATTGTGATTGTATGATTAGGATTGTATGATTGTGATAGTATGAATGTGATTGTATGATTGTGATTGTATGATTGTGATTGTATGACTGTGATTGTATGATTGCGATTGTGCGATTGTGATTGTACGATTGTGATTGTACGATTGTGATTGTACGATTGTGATTGTACGATTATGATTGTATGATTGCGATAGTATGATTGTGATTGTAAGATTGTGATTGTATGACTGTGATTGTATGATTGTGATTGTATGATTGTGATTGTATGATTAGGATTGTATGATTGTGATAGTATGATTGTGATTGTATGATTGTGATTGTATGATTGTGATTGTATGATTGTGATTGTATGATTGTATTTGGGAGATTGTATTTTGGAGATTGTAATTGTATGATTGCGATTGCATGATTGTGATTGTATGATTGTGATTGTATGATTGTGATTGTATGATTGTGATTGTATGATTGTGATTGTATGATTGTAGTTGTATGATTATGATTGTATGATTGTGATTGTATGATTGTGATGGTTTGATTGTGATTGTATGATTGCGATATTATGATTGTGAATGTATGATTGTGATTGTATGTCTGTGATTGTATGATTGTGATTGTATGACTGTGGTTGTATGATTGTGATTGTATGATTGTGATTGTATGATTAGGATTGTATGATTGTGATAGTATGAATGTGATTGTATGATTGTGATTGTATGATTGTGATTGTATGACTGTGATTGTATGATTGCGATTGTGCGATTGTGATTGTACGATTGTGATTGTACGATTGTGATTGTACGATTGTGATTGTACGATTATGATTGTATGATTGCGATAGTATGATTGTGATTGTAAGATTGTGATTGTATGACTGTGATTGTATGATTGTGATTGTATGATTGTGATTGTATGATTAGGATTGTATGATTGTGATAGTATGATTGTGATTGTATGATTGTGATTGTATGATTGTGATTGTATGATTGTGATTGTATGATTGTATTTGGGAGATTGTATTTTGGAGATTGTAATTGTATGATTGCGATTGCATGATTGTGATTGTATGATTGTGATTGTATGATTGTGATTGTATGATTGTGATTGTATGATTGTGATTGTATGATTGTAATTGTATGATTATGATTGTATGATTGTGATTGTATGATTGTGATGGTTTGATTGTGATTGTATGATTGCGATATTATGATTGTGAATGTATGATTGTGATTGTATGTCTGTGATTGTATGATTGTGATTGTATGATTGTGATTGTATGATTGTGATTGTATGATTCTGATAGTATGATTGTGATTGTATGATTGTGATTGTATGATTGTGATTGTATGATTGTATTTGGGAGATTGTATTTTGGAGATTGTAATTGTATGATTGCGATTGCATGATTGTGATTGTATGATTGTGATTGTGCGATTGTGATTGTACGATTGTGATTGTACGATTGTGATTGTATGATTGTGATGGTTTGATTATGATTGTATGATTGCGATATTATGATGGTGATTGTATGATTGTGATAGTATGATTGTGATTGTAAGATTGTGATTGTATGACTGTGATTGTATGATTGTGATTGTATGATTGTGATTGTATGATTAGGATTGTATGATTGTGATAGTATGATTGTGATTGTATGATTGTGATTGTATGATTGTGATTGTATGATTGTGATTGTATGATTGTATTTGGGAGATTGTATTTTGGAGATTGTAATTGTATGATTGCGATTGTATGATTGTGATTGTATGATTGTGATTGTATGATTGTGATTGTATGATTGTGATTGTATGATTGTGATTGTATGATTGTGATTTTATGATTGTGATTGTATGATTGTAATTGTATGATTATGATTGTATGATTGTGATTGTATGATTGTGATGGTTTTGATTGTGATTGTATGATTGCGATATTATGATTGTGATTGTATGATCTTGATTGTATGATAGCGATTGTATGTTTGTGATAGTATGACTGTGATTGTATGACTGTGATTGTATGATTGTGATTGTATGATTGTGATTGTATGATTGTATTTGGGAGATTGTATTTTGGAGATTGTAATTGTATGATTGCGATTGTATGATTGTGATTGTATGATTGTGATTGTATGATTGTGATTGTATGATTGTGATTGTATGATTGTGATTGTATGATTGTGATAGTATGATTGTGATTGTAAGATTGTGATTGTATGACTGTGATTGTATGATTGTGATTGTATGATTGTGATTGTATGATTGTGATTGTATGATTGTGATTGTATGATTGTGATTGTATGATTGTGATTGTATGATTGTCATTTTATGATTACGATTGTATGATTGTGATTGCATGATTTTGAATGTATGATTGTGATTGTATGATTGTGGTTGTATGATTGTGATTGTATGATTGTGATTGTATGATTGTGATTGTATGATTGTGATTGTATGATTGTGATTGTATGATTGTGATTGTATGATTGTGATAATATGATTGTGAATGTATGATTGTGATTGTATGTCTGTGACTGTATGATTGTGATTGTATGATTGTGATTGTATGATTGTGATTGTATGATTCTGATAGTATGATTGTGATTGTATGATTGTGATTGTATGATTGTATTTGGGAGATTGTATTTGGGAGATTGTAATTGTATGATTGCGATTGTATGATTGAGATTGTGTGATTGTGATTGTATGATTGTGATTGTATGATTGTGATAGTATGATTGTGATTGTGTGATTGTGATTGTATGATTGCGATTACATGATTGCGATTGTATGATTATGATTATATGATTGTGATTGCATGATTGTGATAGTATGATTATGATTGTATGGTTGTGACTGTATGATTGTGATGGTATGATTGCGATCGTATGATTGTGATTGTATGATTATGATTGTATGATTGTGATTGTATGATTGCGATTGTATGATTGTAATTGTATGATTGCGATTGTATGATTGTGATTGTATGATTGTGATTGTATGATTGTGATTGTATGATTGTGATTGTATGATTGTGATTGTATGATTGTGATTGTATGATTGTGATTGTATGATTGTGATTTTATGATTGTGATTGTATGATTGTAATTGTATGATTATGATTGTATGATTGTGATTGTATGATTGTGATGGTTTGATTGTGATTGTATGATTGCGATATTATGATTGTGATTGTATGATTGTGATTGTATGATAGCGATTGTATGTTTGTGATAGTATGACTGTGATTGTATGACTGTGATTGTATGATTGTGATTGTATGATTGTGATTGTCTGACTGTGGTTGTATGATTGTGATTGTATGATTGTGATTGTATGATTGTCATTGTATGATTATGATTGTATGATTGTGATTGCATGATTTTGAATGTATGATTGTGATTGTATGATTGTGATTGTATGATTGTGATTGTATGATTGTGATTGTCTGATTGTGGTTGTTTGATTGTGATTGTATGATGGTGATTGTATGATTGTCATTGTATGATTATGATTGTATGATTGTGATTGCATGATTGTGATTGTATGATTGAGATTGCATGATTTTGTATGTATGATTGTGATTGTATGATTGTGTTAGTATGATTGTGATAATATGATTGTGAATGTATGATTGTGATTGTATGTCTGTGATTGTATGATTGTGATTGTATGATTGTGATTGTATGATTGTGATTGTATGATTCTGATAGTATGATTGTGATTGTATGATTGTGATTGTATGATTGTGATTGTATGATTGTATTTGGGAGATTGTATTTTGGAGATTGTAATTGTATGATTGCGATTGCATGATTGTGATTGTATGATTGTGATTGTGCGATTGTGATTGTACGATTGTGATTGTACGATTGTGATTGTACGATTGTGATTGTATGATTATGATTGTATGATTGTGATAGTATGATTGTGATTGTAAGATTGTGATTGTATGACTGTGATTGTATGATTGTGATTGTATGATTGTGATTGTATGATTAGGATTGTATGATTGTGATAGTATGATTGTGATTGTATGATTGTGACTGTATGATTGTGATTGTATGATTGTGATTGTGTGATTGCGATTGTATGATTGCGATTGTATGATTGTGATTGTATGATTGTGATTGTATGATTGTGATTGTATGACTGTGATTGTATGATTGTGATTGTATGATTGTGATTGTATGATTAGGATTGTATGATTGTGATAGTATGATTGTGATTGTATGATTGTGATTGTATGATTCTGATAGTATGATTATGATTGTATGATTGTGATGGTATGATTGTGATTGTATGATTGTATTTGGGATATTGTATTTGGGAGATTGTAATTGTATCATTGCGATTGTATGATTGAGATTGTATGATTGCGATTGTATGATTGTGATTGTATGATTGTGATGGTATGATTGTGATTGTGTGATTGTGATTGTATGATTGCGATTGTATGATTGTGATTGTATGATTATGATTGTATGATTGTGATTGTATGATTGTGATTGTATGATTATGATTGTATGGTTGTGACTGTATGATTGTCATGGTATGATTGCGATCGTATGATTGTGATTGTATGATTATGATTGTATGATTGTGATTGTATGATTGCAATTGTATGATTGTGATTGTATGATTGTGATTGTATGATAGTGATTGTATGATTCTGATTGTATGATTGTGATTGTATGATTGTGACTGTATGATTGTGATTGTATGATTGTGATTGTGTGATTGCGATTGTATGATTGCGATTGTATGATTGTGATTGTATGATTGTGATTGTATGATTGTGATTGTATGACTGTGATTGTATGATTGTGATTGTATGATTGTGATTGTATGATTAGGATTGTATGATTGTGATAGTATGATTGTGATTGTATGATTGTGATTGTATGATAGTGATTGTATGATTGCGATTGTATGATTGTGATTGTATGATTGTATTTGGGAGATTGTATTTTGGAGATTGTAATTGTATGATTGCGATTGTATGATTGTGATTGTATGATTGTGATTGTATGATTGTGATTGTATGATTGTGATTGTATGATTGTGATTGTATGATTGTGATTGTATGATTGTGATTGTATGATTGTGATTGTAGGATTGTGACTGTATGATTGTGATTGTATGATTGTGATTGTGTGATTGCGATTGTATGATTGCGATTGTATGATTGTGATTGTATGACTGTGATTGTATGATTGTGATTGTATGACTGTGGTTGTATGATTGTGATTGTATGATTGTGATTGTATGATTAGGATTGTATGATTGTGATAGTATGAATGTGATTGTATGATTGTGATTGTATGATTGTGATTGTATGACTGTGATTGTATGATTGCGATTGTGCGATTGTGATTGTACGATTGTGATTGTACGATTGTGATTGTACGATTATGATTGTATGATTGCGATAGTATGATTGTGATTGTAAGATTGTGATTGTATGACTGTGATTGTATGATTGTGATTGTATGATTGTGATTGTATGATTAGGATTGTATGATTGTGATAGTATGATTGTGATTGTATGATTGTGATTGTATGATTGTGATTGTATGATTGTGATTGTATGATTGTATTTGGGAGATTGTATTTTGGAGATTGTAATTGTATGATTGCGATTGCATGATTGTGATTGTATGATTGTGATTGTATGATTGTGATTGTATGATTGTGATTGTATGATTGTAATTGTATGATTATGATTGTATGATTGTGATTGTATGATTGTGATGGTTTGATTGTGATTGTATGATTGCGATATTATGATTGTGAATGTATGATTGTGATTGTATGTCTGTGATTGTATGATTGTGATTGTATGATTGTGATTGTATGATTGTGATTGTATGATTCTGATAGTATGATTGTGATTGTATGATTGTGATTGTATGATTGTGATTGTATGATTGTATTTGGGAGATTGTATTTTGGAGATTGTAATTGTATGATTGCGATTGCATGATTGTGATTGTATGATTGTGATTGTGCGATTGTGATTGTACGATTGTGATTGTACGATTGTGATTGTATGATTGTGATGGTTTGATTATGATTGTATGATTGCGATATTATGATGGTGATTGTATGATTGTGATAGTATGATTGTGATTGTAAGATTGTGATTGTATGACTGTGATTGTATGATTGTGATTGTATGATTGTGATTGTATGATTAGGAGTGTATGATTGTGATAGTATGATTGTGATTGTATGATTGTGATTGTATGATTGTGATTGTATGATTGTATTTGGGAGATTGTATTTTGGAGATTGTAATTGTATGATTGCGATTGTATGATTGTGATTGTATGATTGTGATTGTATGATTGTGATTGTATGATTGTGATTGTATGATTGTGATTGTATGATTGTGATTTTATGATTGTGATTGTATGATTGTAATTGTATGATTATGATTGTATGATTGTGATTGTATGATTGTGATGGTTTTGATTGTGATTGTATGATTGCGATATTATGATTGTGATTGTATGATCTTGATTGTATGATAGCGATTGTATGTTTGTGATAGTATGACTGTGATTGTATGACTGTGATTGTATGATTGTGATTGTATGATTGTGATTGTATGATTGTATTTGGGAGATTGTATTTTGGAGATTGTAATTGTATGATTGCGATTGTATGATTGTGATTGTATGATTGTGATTGTATGATTGTGATTGTATGATTGTGATTGTATGATTGTGATTGTATGATTGTGATAGTATGATTGTGATTGTAAGATTGTGATTGTATGACTGTGATTGTATGATTGTGATTGTATGATTGTGATTGTATGATTGTGATTGTATGATTTTGATTGTATGATTGTGATTGTATGATTGTGATTGTATGATTGTCATTGTATGATTACGATTGTATGATTGTGATTGCATGATTTTGAATGTATGATTGTGATTGTATGATTGTGGTTGTATGATTGTGATTGTATGATTGTGATTGTATGATTGTGATTGTATGATTGTGATTGTATGATTGTGATTGTATGATTGTGATTGTATGATTGTGATAATATGATTGTGAATGTATGATTGTGATTGTATGTCTGTGACTGTATGATTGTGATTGTATGATTGTGATTGTATGATTGTGATTGTATGATTCTGATAGTATGATTGTGATTGTATGATTGTGATTGTATGATTGTATTTGGGAGATTGTATTTGGGAGATTGTAATTGTATGATTGCGATTGTATGATTGAGATTGTGTGATTGTGATTGTATGATTGTGATTGTATGATTGTGATAGTATGATTGTGATTGTGTGATTGTGATTGTATGATTGCGATTACATGATTGCGATTGTATGATTATGATTATATGATTGTGATTGCATGATTGTGATAGTATGATTATGATTGTATGGTTGTGACTGTATGATTGTGATGGTATGATTGCGATCGTATGATTGTGATTGTATGATTATGATTGTATGATTGTGATTGTATGATTGCGATTGTATGATTGTGATTGTATGATTGTGATTGTATGATTGTGATTGTATGATTGTGATTGTATGATTGTGACTGTATGATTGTGATTGTATGATTGTGATTGTGTGATTGCGATTGTATGATTGCGATTGTATGATTGTGATTGTATGATTGTGATTGTATGACTGTGATTGTATGATTGTGATCGTATGATTGTGATTGTGTGATTAGGATTGTATGATTGTGATTGTATGATTGTATTTGGGAGATTGTATTTTGGAGATTGTAAGTGTATGATTGCGATTGTATGATTGCGATTGTATGATTGTGATTGTATGATTGTGATTGTATGATTGTGATTGCAAGATTGTGATTGTATGATCGTGATTGTACGATTCTGATTGTATGATTGTAATTGTATGATTATGATTGTATGATTGTGATTGTATGATTGTGATTGTATGATTGTAATTGTATGATTATGATTGTATGATTGTGATTGTATGATTGTGATGGTTTGATTATGATTGTATGGTTGCGATATTATGATTGTGATTGTATGATTGTGATTGTATGATTGTGATAGTATGATTGTGATTGTAAGATTGTGACTGTATGATTGTGATTGTATGATTGTGATTGTGTGATTGCGATTGTATGATTGCGATTGTATGATTGTGATTGTATGACTGTGATTGTATGATTGTGATTGTATGACTGTGGTTGTATGATTGTGATTGTATGATTGTGATTGTATGATTGTGATTGTATGATTGTGATTGTATGACTGTGATTGTATGATTGTATTTGGGAGATTGTGTTTTGGAGATTGTAATTGTATGATTGCGATTGTATGATTGTGATTGTATGATTGTGATTGTATGATTGTGGTTGCATGATTTTGAATGTATGATTGTGATTGTATGATTGTGATTGTATGATTGTGATTGTATGATTGTGATTGTATGATTGTGATGGTTTGATTGTGATTGTATGATTGCGATATTATGATTGTGATTGTATGATTGTGATTGTATGATAGCGATTGTATGTTTGTGATAGTATGACTGTGATTGTATGACAGTGATTGTATGATCGTGATTGTATGATCGTGATTGTCTGATTGTGATTGTGTGATTGCGATTGTATGATTGCGATTGTATGATTGTGATTGTATGATTGTGATTTTATGATTGTGATGGTATGACTGTGATTGTATGATTGTGATTGTATGATTGTGATTGTATGATTAGGATTGTATGATTGTAATTGTATGATTATGATTGTATGATTGTGATTGTATGATTGTGATGGTTTGATTATGATTGTATGGTTGCGATATTATGATTGTGATTGTATGATTGTGATTGTATGATTGTGATTGTAAGATTGTGATTGTATGATCGTGATTGTACGATTCTGATTGTATGATTGTAATTGTATGATTATGATTGTATGATTGTGATTGTATGATTGTGATTGTATGATTGTAATTGTATGATTATGATTGTATGATTGTGATTGTATGATTGTGATGGTTTGATTATGATTGTATGGTTGCGATATTATGATTGTGATTGTATGATTGTGATTGTATGATTGTGATAGTATGATTGTGATTGTAAGATTGTGATTGTATGACTGTGATTGTATGACTGTGATTGTATGATTGTGATTGTATGATTGTGATTGTATGATTGTGATTGTATGATTAGGATTGTATGATTGTGATAGTATGATTGTGATTGTATGATTGTGATTGTATGATTGTGATTGTATGATTGTGATTGTATGATTGTGACTGTATGATTGTGATTGTATGATTGTGATTGTGTGATTGCGATTGTATGATTGCGATTGTATGATTGTGATTGTATGACTGTGATTGTATGATTGTGATTGTATGACTGTGGTTGTATGATTGTGATTGTATGATTGTGATTGTATGATTGTGATTGTATGATTGTGATTGTATGACTGTGATTGTATGATTGTATTTGGGAGATTGTGTTTTGGAGATTGTAATTGTATGATTGCGATTGTATGATTGTGATTGTATGATTGTGATTGTATGATTGTGATTGCATGATTTTGAATGTATGATTGTGATTGTATGATTGTGATTGTATGATTGTGATTGTATGATTGTGATTGTATGATTGTGATGGTTTGATTGTGATTGTATGATTGCGATATTATGATTGTGATTGTATGATTGTGATTGTATGATAGCGATTGTATGTTTGTGATAGTATGACTGTGATTGTATGACAGTGATTGTATGATCGTGATTGTATGATCGTGATTGTCTGATTGTGATTGTGTGATTGCGATTGTATGATTGCGATTGTATGATTGTGATTGTATGATTGTGATTTTATGATTGTGATGGTATGACTGTGATTGTATGATTGTGATTGTATGATTGTGATTGTATGATTAGGATTGTATGATTTTAATTGTATGATTATGATTGTATGATTGTGATTGTATGATTGTGATGGTTTGATTATGATTGTATGGTTGCGATATTATGATTGTGATTGTACGATTGTGATTGTACGATTATGATTGTATGATTGCGATAGTATGATTGTGATTGTAAGATTGTGATTGTATGACTGTGATTGTATGATTGTGATTGTATGATTGTGATTGTATGATTAGGATTGTATGATTGTGATAGTATGATTGTGATTGTATGATTGTGATTGTATGATTGTGATTGTATGATTGTGATTGTATGATTGTATTTGGGAGATTGTATTTTGGAGATTGTAATTGTATGATTGCGATTGCATGATTGTGATTGTATGATTGTGATTGTATGATTGTGATTGTATGATTGTAATTGTATGATTATGATTGTATGATTGTGATTGTATGATTGTGATGGTTTGATTGTGATTGTATGATTGCGATATTATGATTGTGATTGTATGATTGTGATTGTATGATTGTGATTGTATGATTGTGATAGTATGACTGCGATTGTATGACTGTGATTGTATGATTGTGATTGTATGATTGTGATTGTCTGATTGTGGTTGTTTGATTGTGATTGTATGATGGTGATTGTATGATTGTCATTGTATGATTATGATTGTATGATTGTGATTGCATGATTGTGATTGTATGATTGAGATTGCATGATTTTGTATGTATGATTGTGATTGTATGATTGTGTTAGTATGATTGTGATAATATGATTGTGAATGTATGATTGTGATTGTATGTCTGTGATTGTATGATTGTGATTGTATGATTGTGATTGTATGATTGTGATTGTATGATTCTGATAGTATGATTGTGATTGTATGATTGTGATTGTATGATTGTGATTGTATGATTGTATTTGGGAGATTGTATTTTGGAGATTGTAATTGTATGATTGCGATTGCATGATTGTGATTGTATGATTGTGATTGTGCGATTGTGATTGTACGATTGTGATTGTACGATTGTGATTGTACGATTGTGATTGTATGATTATGATTGTATGATTGTGATAGTATGATTGTGATTGTAAGATTGTGATTGTATGACTGTGATTGTATGATTGTGATTGTATGATTGTGATTGTATGATTAGGATTGTATGATTGTGATAGTATGATTGTGATTGTATGATTGTGACTGTATGATTGTGATTGTATGATTGTGATTGTGTGATTGCGATTGTATGATTGCGATTGTATGATTGTGATTGTATGATTGTGATTGTATGATTGTGATTGTATGACTGTGATTGTATGATTGTGATTGTATGATTGTGATTGTATGATTAGGATTGTATGATTGTGATAGTATGATTGTGATTGTATGATTGTGATTGTATGATTCTGATAGTATGATTATGATTGTATGATTGTGATGGTATGATTGTGATTGTATGATTGTATTTGGGATATTGTATTTGGGAGATTGTAATTGTATCATTGCGATTGTATGATTGAGATTGTATGATTGTGATTGTATGATTGTGATTGTATGATTGTGATGGTATGATTGTGATTGTGTGATTGTGATTGTATGATTGCGATTGTATGATTGTGATTGTATGATTATGATTGTATGATTGTGATTGTATGATTGTGATTGTATGATTATGATTGTATGGTTGTGACTGTATGATTGTCATGGTATGATTGCGATCGTATGATTGTGATTGTATGATTATGATTGTATGATTGTGATTGTATGATTGCAATTGTATGATTGTGATTGTATGATTGTGATTGTATGATAGTGATTGTATGATTCTGATTGTATGATTGTGATTGTATGATTGTGACTGTATGATTGTGATTGTATGATTGTGATTGTGTGATTGCGATTGTATGATTGCGATTGTATGATTGTGATTGTATGATTGTGATTGTATGATTGTGATTGTATGACTGTGATTGTATGATTGTGATTGTATGATTGTGATTGTATGATTAGGATTGTATGATTGTGATAGTATGATTGTGATTGTATGATTGTGATTGTATGATAGTGATTGTATGATTGCGATTGTATGATTGTGATTGTATGATTGTATTTGGGAGATTGTATTTTGGAGATTGTAATTGTACGATTGCGATTGTATGATTGTGATTGTATGATTGTGATTGTATGATTGTGATTGTATGATTGTGATTGTATGATTGTGATTGTATGATTGTGATTGTATGATTGTGATTGTATGATTGTGATTGTATGATTGTGACTGTATGATTGTGATTGTATGATTGTGATTGTGTGATTGCGATTGTATGATTGCGATTGTATGATTGTGATTGTATGACTGTGATTGTATGATTGTGATTGTATGACTGTGGTTGTATGATTGTGATTGTATGATTGTGATTGTATGATTAGGATTGTATGATTGTGATAGTATGAATGTGATTGTATGATTGTGATTGTATGATTGTGATTGTATGACTGTGATTGTATGATTGCGATTGTGCGATTGTGATTGTACGATTGTGATTGTACGATTGTGATTGTACGATTATGATTGTATGATTGCGATAGTATGATTGTGATTGTAAGATTGTGATTGTATGACTGTGATTGTATGATTGTGATTGTATGATTGTGATTGTATGATTAGGATTGTATGATTGTGATAGTATGATTGTGATTGTATGATTGTGATTGTATGATTGTGATTGTATGATTGTGATTGTATGATTGTATTTGGGAGATTGTATTTTGGAGATTGTAATTGTATGATTGCGATTGCATGATTGTGATTGTATGATTGTGATTGTATGATTGTGATTGTATGATTGTGATTGTATGATTGTAATTGTATGATTATGATTGTATGATTGTGATTGTATGATTGTGATGGTTTGATTGTGATTGTATGATTGCGATATTATGATTGTGAATGTATGATTGTGATTGTATGTCTGTGATTGTATGATTGTGATTGTATGATTGTGATTGTATGATTGTGATTGTATGATTCTGATAGTATGATTGTGATTGTATGATTGTGTTTGTATGATTGTGATTGTATGATTGTATTTGGGAGATTGTATTTTGGAGATTGTAATTGTATGATTGCGATTGCATGATTGTGATTGTATGATTGTGATTGTGCGATTGTGATTGTACGATTGTGATTGTACGATTGTGATTGTATGATTGTGATGGTTTGATTATGATTGTATGATTGCGATATTATGATGGTGATTGTATGATTGTGATAGTATGATTGTGATTGTAAGATTGTGATTGTATGACTGTGATTGTATGATTGTGATTGTATGATTGTGATTGTATGATTAGGATTGTATGATTGTGATAGTATGATTGTGATTGTATGATTGTGATTGTATGATTGTGATTGTATGATTGTGATTGTATGATTGTATTTGGGAGATTGTATTTTGGAGATTGTAATTGTATGATTGCGATTGTATGATTGTGATTGTATGATTGTGATTGTATGATTGTGATTGTATGATTGTGATTGTATGATTGTGATTGTATGATTGTGATTTTATGATTGTGATTGTATGATTGTAATTGTATGATTATGATTGTATGATTGTGATTGTATGATTGTGATGGTTTTGATTGTGATTGTATGATTGCGATATTATGATTGTGATTGTATGATCTTGATTGTATGATAGCGATTGTATGTTTGTGATAGTATGACTGTGATTGTATGACTGTGATTGTATGATTGTGATTGTATGATTGTGATTGTATGATTGTATTTGGGAGATTGTATTTTGGAGATTGTAATTGTATGATTGCGATTGTATGATTGTGATTGTATGATTGTGATTGTATGATTGTGATTGTATGATTGTGATTGTATGATTGTGATTGTATGATTGTGATTGTATGATTGTGATTGTATGATTGTGGTGTATGATTGTGATTGTATGTTTGTAATTGTATGATTATGATTGTATGATTGTGATTGTATGATTGTGATGGTTTGATTATGATTGTATGATTGCGATATTATGATGGTGATTGTATGATTGTGATAGTATGATTGTGATTGTAAGATTGTGATTGTATGACTGTGATTGTATGATTGTGATTGTATGATTGTGATTGTATGATTAGGATTGTATGATTGTGATAGTATGATTGTGATTGTATGATTGTGACTGTATGATTGTGATTGTATGATTGTGATT
Source organism: Megachile rotundata (assembly GCF_050947335.1). Taxonomy (NCBI): domain Eukaryota; kingdom Metazoa; phylum Arthropoda; class Insecta; order Hymenoptera; family Megachilidae; genus Megachile; species Megachile rotundata. The sequence continues at coordinate 1,057,416 of NW_027473322.1, read as the reverse complement.
GTGTGATTGCGATTGTATGATTGCGATTGTATGATTGTGATTGTATGATTGTGATTGTATGATTGTGATTGTATGACTGTGATTGTATGATTGTGATTGTATGATTGTGATTGTATGATTAGGATTGTATGATTGTGATAGTATGATTGTGATTGTATGATTGTGATTGTATGATTCTGATAGTATGATTATGATTGTATGATTGTGATGGTATGATTGTGATTGTATGATTGTATTTGGGATATTGTATTTGGGAGATTGTAATTGTATCATTGCGATTGTATGATTGAGATTGTATGATTGTGATTGTATGATTGTGATTGTATGATTGTGATGGTATGATTGTGATTGTGTGATTGTGATTGTATGATTGCGATTGTATGATTGTGATTGTATGATTATGATTGTATGATTGTGATTGTATGATTGTGATTGTATGATTATGATTGTATGGTTGTGACTGTATGATTGTCATGGTATGATTGCGATCGTATGATTGTGATTGTATGATTATGATTGTATGATTGTGATTGTATGATTGCAATTGTATGATTGTGATTGTATGATTGTGATTGTATGATAGTGATTGTATGATTCTGATTGTATGATTGTGATTGTATGATTGTGACTGTATGATTGTGATTGTATGATTGTGATTGTGTGATTGCGATTGTATGATTGCGATTGTATGATTGTGATTGTATGATTGTGATTGTATGATTGTGATTGTATGACTGTGATTGTATGATTGTGATTGTATGATTGTGGTTGTATGATTAGGATTGTATGATTGTGATAGTATGATTGTGATTGTATGATTGTGATTGTATGATAGTGATTGTATGATTGCGATTGTATGATTGTGATTGTATGATTGTATTTGGGAGATTGTATTTTGGAGATTGTAATTGTACGATTGCGATTGTATGATTGTGATTGTATGATTGTGATTGTATGATTGTGATTGTATGATTGTGATTGTATGATTGTGATTGTATGATTGTGATTGTATGATTGTGATTGTATGATTGTGATTGTATGATTGTGACTGTATGATTGTGATTGTATGATTGTGATTGTGTGATTGCGATTGTATGATTGCGATTGTATGATTGTGATTGTATGACTGTGATTGTATGATTGTGATTGTATGACTGTGGTTGTATGATTGTGATTGTATGATTGTGATTGTATGATTAGGATTGTATGATTGTGATAGTATGAATGTGATTGTATGATTGTGATTGTATGATTGTGATTGTATGACTGTGATTGTATGATTGCGATTGTGCGATTGTGATTGTACGATTGTGATTGTACGATTGTGATTGTACGATTATGATTGTATGATTGCGATAGTATGATTGTGATTGTAAGATTGTGATTGTATGACTGTGATTGTATGATTGTGATTGTATGATTGTGATTGTATGATTAGGATTGTATGATTGTGATAGTATGATTGTGATTGTATGATTGTGATTGTATGATTGTGATTGTATGATTGTGATTGTATGATTGTATTTGGGAGATTGTATTTTGGAGATTGTAATTGTATGATTGCGATTGCATGATTGTGATTGTATGATTGTGATTGTATGATTGTGATTGTATGATTGTGATTGTATGATTGTAATTGTATGATTATGATTGTATGATTGTGATTGTATGATTGTGATGGTTTGATTGTGATTGTATGATTGCGATATTATGATTGTGAATGTATGATTGTGATTGTATGTCTGTGATTGTATGATTGTGATTGTATGATTGTGATTGTATGATTGTGATTGTATGATTCTGATAGTATGATTGTGATTGTATGATTGTGTTTGTATGATTGTGATTGTATGATTGTATTTGGGAGATTGTATTTTGGAGATTGTAATTGTATGATTGCGATTGCATGATTGTGATTGTATGATTGTGATTGTGCGATTGTGATTGTACGATTGTGATTGTACGATTGTGATTGTATGATTGTGATGGTTTGATTATGATTGTATGATTGCGATATTATGATGGTGATTGTATGATTGTGATAGTATGATTGTGATTGTAAGATTGTGATTGTATGACTGTGATTGTATGATTGTGATTGTATGATTGTGATTGTATGATTAGGATTGTATGATTGTGATAGTATGATTGTGATTGTATGATTGTGATTGTATGATTGTGATTGTATGATTGTGATTGTATGATTGTATTTGGGAGATTGTATTTTGGAGATTGTAATTGTATGATTGCGATTGTATGATTGTGATTGTATGATTGTGATTGTATGATTGTGATTGTATGATTGTGATTGTATGATTGTGATTGTATGATTGTGATTTTATGATTGTGATTGTATGATTGTAATTGTATGATTATGATTGTATGATTGTGATTGTATGATTGTGATGGTTTTGATTGTGATTGTATGATTGCGATATTATGATTGTGATTGTATGATCTTGATTGTATGATAGCGATTGTATGTTTGTGATAGTATGACTGTGATTGTATGACTGTGATTGTATGATTGTGATTGTATGATTGTGATTGTATGATTGTATTTGGGAGATTGTATTTTGGAGATTGTAATTGTATGATTGCGATTGTATGATTGTGATTGTATGATTGTGATTGTATGATTGTGATTGTATGATTGTGATTGTATGATTGTGATTGTATGATTGTGATTGTATGATTGTGATTGTATGATTGTGGTGTATGATTGTGATTGTATGTTTGTAATTGTATGATTATGATTGTATGATTGTGATTGTATGATTGTGATGGTTTGATTATGATTGTATGATTGCGATATTATGATGGTGATTGTATGATTGTGATAGTATGATTGTGATTGTAAGATTGTGATTGTATGACTGTGATTGTATGATTGTGATTGTATGATTGTGATTGTATGATTAGGATTGTATGATTGTGATAGTATGATTGTGATTGTATGATTGTGATTGTATGATTGTGATTGTATGATTGTGATTGTATGATTGTATTTGGGAGATTGTATTTTGGAGATTGTAATTGTATGATTGCGATTGTATGATTGTGATTGTATGATTGTGATTGTATGATTGTGATTGTATGATTGTGATTGTATGATTGTGATTGTATGATTGTGATTTTATGATTGTGATTGTATGATTGTAATTGTATGATTATGATTGTATGATTGTGATTGTATGATTGTGATGGTTTGATTGTGATTGTATGATTGCGATATTATGATTGTGATTGTATGATTGTGATTGTATGATAGCGATTGTATGTTTGTGATAGTATGACTGTGATTGTATGACTGTGATTGTATGATTGTGATTGTATGATTGTGATTGTCTGATTGTGGTTGTATGATTGTGATTGTATGATTGTGATTGTATGATTGTCATTGTATGATTATGATTGTATGATTGTGATTGCATGATTTTGAATGTATGATTGTGATTGTATGATTGTGATTGTATGATTGTGATTGTATGATTGTGATTGTATGATTGTGATTGTATGGTTGTGATAATATGATTGTGAATGTATGATTGTGATTGTATGTCTGTGATTGTATGATTGTGATTGTATGATTGTGATTGTATGATTGTGATTGTATGATTGTGATTGTATGATTCTGATAGTATGATTGTGATTGTATGATTGTGATTGTATGATTGTGATTGTATGATTGTATTTGGGAGATTGTATTTTGGAGATTGTAATTGTATGATTGCGATTGCATGATTGTGATTGTATGATTGTGATTGTGCGATTGTGATTGTACGATTGTGGTTGTACGATTGTGATTGTACGATTGTGATTGTATGATTATGATTGTATGATTGTGATAGTATGATTGTGATGGTTTGATTATGATTGTATGATTGCGATATTATGATGGTGATTGTATGATTGTGATAGTATGATTGTGATTGTAAGATTGTGATTGTATGACTGTGATTGTATGATTGTGATTGTATGATTGTGATTGTATGATTAGGATTGTATGATTGTGATAGTATGATTGTGATTGTATGATTGTGATTGTATGATTGTGATTGTATGATTGTGATTGTATGATTGTATTTGGGAGATTGTATTTTGGAGATTGTAATTGTATGATTGCGATTGTATGATTGTGATTGTATGATTGTGATTGTATGATTGTGATTGTATGATTGTGATTGTATGATTGTGATTGTATGATTGTGATTGTATGATTGTGATTGTATGATTGTGATTGTATGATTGTGATTGTATGATTGTATTTGGGAGACTGTATTTTGGAGATTGTAATTGTATGATTGCGATTGTATGATTGTGATTGTATGATTGTATGATTGTGATTGTATGATTGTGATTGTATGATTGTGATTGTATGATTGTGATTGTATGATTGTGATTGTATGATTGTGATTGTATGATTGTGATTGTATGATTGTGATTGTATGATTGTGGTGTATGATTGTGATTGTATGATTGTAATTGTATGATTATGATTGTATGATTGTGATTGTATGATTGTGATGGTTTGATTATGATTGTATGATTGCGATATTATGATGGTGATTGTATGATTGTGATTGTATGATTGTGATAGTATGATTGTGATTGTAAGATTGTGATTGTATGACTGTGATTGTATGATTGTGATTGTATGATTGTGATTGTATGATTGTGATTGTATGATTGTGATTGTATGATTGTGATTGTATGATTGTATTTGGGAGATTGTATTTTGGAGATTGTAATTGTATGATTGCGATTGTATGATTGTGATTGTATGATTGTGATTGTATGATTGTGATTGTATGATTGTGATTGTATGATTGTGATTGTAAGATTGTAATTGTATGATCATGATTGTATGATTGTGATTGTATGATTGCGATGGTTTGATTGTGATTGTATGATTGCGATATTATGATTGTGATTGTATGATTGTGATTGTATGATAGCGATTGTATGTTTGTGATAGTATGACTGTGATTGTATGACAGTGATTGTATGATCGTGATTGTATGATCGTGATTGTCTGATTGTGGTTGTATGATTGTGATTGTATGATTGTGATTGTATGATTGTGATTGTATGATTGTCATTGTATGATTATGATTGTATGATTGTGATTGCATGATTTTGAATGTATGATTGTGATTGTATGATTGTGGTTGTATGATTGTGATTGTATGATTGTGATTGTATGATTGTGATTGTATGATTGTGATTGTATGATTGTGATTGTATGATTGTGATAATATGATTGTGAATGTATGATTGTGATTGTATGTCTGTGATTGTATGATTGTGATTGTATGATTGTGATTGTATGATTGTGATTGTATGATTCTGATAGTATGATTGTGATTGTATGATTGTGATTGTATGATTGTATTTGGGAGATTGTAATTGTATGATTGCGATTGTATGATTGAGATTGTGTGATTGTGATTGTATGATTGTGATTGTATGATTGTGATAGTATGATTGTGATTGTGTGATTGTGATTGTATGATTGCGATTGCATGATTGTGATTGTATGATTGTGATTGTATGATTGTGATTGTATGATTGTGATTGTATGATTGTGACTGTATGATTGTGATTGTATGATTGTGATTGTGTGATTGCGATTGTATGATTGCGATTGTATGATTGTGATTGTATGATTGTGATTGTATGACTGTGATTGTATGATTGTGATCGTATGATTGTGATTGTGTGATTAGGATTGTATGATTGTGATTGTATGATTGTATTTGGGAGATTGTATTTTGGAGATTGTAAGTGTATGATTGCGACTGTATGATTGCGATTGTATGATTGTGATTGTATGATTGTGATTGTATGATTGTGATTGTAAGATTGTGATTGTATGATCGTGATTGTACGATTCTGATTGTATGATTGTAATTGTATGATTATGATTGTATGATTGTGATTGTATGATTGTGATTGTATGATTGTAATTGTATGATTATGATTGTATGATTGTGATTGTATGATTGTGATGGTTTGATTATGATTGTATGGTTGCGATATTATGATTGTGATTGTATGATTGTGATTGTATGATTGTGATAGTATGATTGTGATTGTAAGATTGTGATTGTATGATTGTATTTGGGAGATTGTATTTGGGAGATTGTAATTGTATGATTGCGATTGTATGATTGAGATTGTGTGATTGTGATTGTATGATTGTGATTGTATGATTGTGATAGTATGATTGCGATTGTATGATTGTGATTGTATGATTGTGATTGTATGATTGTGGTTGCATGATTTTGAATGTATGATTGTGATTGTATGATTGTGATTGTATGATTGTGATTGTATGATTGTGATGGTTTGATTGTGATTGTATGATTGCGATATTATGATTGTGATTGTATGATTGTGATTGTATGATAGCGATTGTATGTTTGGGATAGTATGACTGTGATTGTATGACAGTGATTGTATGATCGTGATTGTATGATCGTGATTGTCTGATTGTGATTGTGTGATTGCGATTGTATGATTGCGATTGTATGATTGTGATTGTATGATTGTGATTTTATGATTGTGATGGTATGACTGTGATTGTATGATTGTGATTGTATGATTGTGATTGTATGATTAGGATTGTATGATTGTAATTGTATGATTATGATTGTATGATTGTGATTGTATGATTGTGATGGTTTGATTATGATTGTATGGTTGCGATATTATGATTGTGATTGTATGATTGTGATTGTATGATTGTGATAGTATGATTGTGAATGTAAGATTGTGATTGTATGACTGTGATTGTATGACTGTGATTGTATGACTGTGATTGTATGATTGTGATTGTATGATTGTGATTGTATGATTGTGATTGTATGAGTAGGATTGTATGATTGTGATAGTATGATTGTGATTGTATGATTGTGATTGTATGATTGTGATTGTATGATTGTGATTGTATGATTGTGACTGTATGATTGTGATTGTATGATTGTGATTGTGTGATTGCGATTGTATGATTGCGATTGTATGATTGTGATTGTATGACTGTGATTGTATGATTGTGATTGTATGACTGTGGTTGTATGATTGTGATTGTATGATTGTGATTGTATGATTGTGATTGTATGATTGTGATTGTATGACTGTGATTGTATGATTGTATTTGGGAGATTGTGTTTTGGAGATTGTAATTGTATGATTGCGATTGTATGATTGTGATTGTATGATTGTGATTGTATGATTGTGATTGCATGATTTTGAATGTATGATTGTGATTGTATGATTGTGATTGTATGATTGTGATTGTATGATTGTGATTGTATGATTGTGATGGTTTGATTGTGATTGTATGATTGCGATATTATGATTGTGATTGTATGATTGTGATTGTATGATAGCGATTGTATGTTTGTGATAGTATGACTGTGATTGTATGACAGTGATTGTATGATCGTGATTGTATGATCGTGATTGTCTGATTGTGATTGTGTGATTGCGATTGTATGATTGCGATTGTATGATTGTGATTGTATGATTGTGATTTTATGATTGTGATGGTATGACTGTGATTGTATGATTGTGATTGTATGATTGTGATTGTATGATTAGGATTGTATGATTGTAATTGTATGATTATGATTGTATGATTGTGATTGTATGATTGTGATGGTTTGATTATGATTGTATGGTTGCGATATTATGATTGTGATTGTATGATTGTGATTGTATGATTGTGATAGTATGATTGTGATTGTAAGATTGTGATTGTATGACTGTGATTGTATGATTGTGATTGTATGATTGTGATTGTATGATTGTGATTGTATGATTAGGATTGTATGATTGTGATAGTATGATTGTGATTGTATGATTGTGATTGCATGATTGTGATTGTATGATTGTGATTGTATGATTGTGACTGTATGATTGTGATTGTATGATTGTGATTGTGTGATTGCGATTGTATGATTGCGATTGTATGATTGTGATTGTATGACTGTGATTGTATGATTGTGATTGTATGACTGTGGTTGTATGATTGTGATTGTATGATTGTGATTGTATGATTGTGATTGTATGATTGTGATTGTATGACTGTGATTGTATGATTGTATTTGGGAGATTGTGTTTTGGAGATTGTAATTGTATGATTGCGATTGTATGATTGTGATTGTATGATTGTGATTGTATGATTGTGGTTGCATGATTTTGAATGTATGATTGTGATTGTATGATTGTGATTGTATGATTGTGATTGTATGATTGTGATTGTATGATTGTGATGGTTTGATTGTGATTGTATGATTGCGATATTATGATTGTGATTGTATGATTGTGATTGTATGATAGCGATTGTATGTTTGTGATAGTATGACTGTGATTGTATGACAGTGATTGTATGATCGTGATTGTATGATCGTGATTGTCTGATTGTGATTGTGTGATTGCGATTGTATGATTGCGATTGTATGATTGTGATTGTATGATTGTGATTTTATGATTGTGATGGTATGACTGTGATTGTATGATTGTGATTGTATGATTGTGATTGTATGATTAGGATTGTATGATTGTAATTGTATGATTATGATTGTATGATTGTGATTGTATGATTGTGATGGTTTGATTATGATTGTATGGTTGCGATATTATGATTGTGATTGTATGATTGTGATTGTATGATTGTGATTGTAAGATTGTGATTGTATGATCGTGATTGTACGATTCTGATTGTATGATTGTAATTGTATGATTATGATTGTATGATTGTGATTGTATGATTGTGATTGTATGATTGTAATTGTATGATTATGATTGTATGATTGTGATTGTATGATTGTGATGGTTTGATTATGATTCTATGGTTGCGATATTATGATTGTGATTGTATGATTGTGATTGTATGATTGTGATAGTATGATTGTGATTGTAAGATTGTGATTGTATGACTGTGATTGTATGACTGTGATTGTATGATTGTGATTGTATGATTGTGATTGTATGATTGTGATTGTATGATTAGGATTGTATGATTGTGATAGTATGATTGTGATTGTATGATTGTGATTGTATGATTGTGATTGTATGATTGTGATTGTATGATTGTGACTGTATGATTGTGATTGTATGATTGTGATTGTGTGATTGCGATTGTATGATTGCGATTGTATGATTGTGATTGTATGACTGTGATTGTATGATTGTGATTGTATGACTGTGGTTGTATGATTGTGATTGTATGATTGTGATTGTATGATTGTGATTGTATGATTGTGATTGTATGACTGTGATTGTATGATTGTATTTGGGAGATTGTGTTTTGGAGATTGTAATTGTATGATTGCGATTGTATGATTGTGATTGTATGATTGTGATTGTATGATTGTGATTGCATGATTTTGAATGTATGATTGTGATTGTATGATTGTGATTGTATGATTGTGATTGTATGATTGTGATTGTATGATTGTGATGGTTTGATTGTGATTGTATGATTGCGATATTATGATTGTGATTGTATGATTGTGATTGTATGATAGCGATTGTATGTTTGTGATAGTATGACTGTGATTGTATGACAGTGATTGTATGATCGTGATTGTATGATCGTGATTGTCTGATTGTGATTGTGTGATTGCGATTGTATGATTGCGATTGTATGATTGTGATTGTATGATTGTGATTTTATGATTGTGATGGTATGATTGTGATTGTAAGATTGTGATTGTATGATCGTGATTGTACGATTCTGATTGTATGATTGTAATTGTATGATTATGATTGTATGATTGTGATTGTATGATTGTGATTGTATGATTGTAATTGTATGATTATGATTGTATGATTGTGATTGTATGATTGTGATGGTTTGATTATGATTGTATGGTTGCGATATTATGATTGTGATTGTATGATTGTGATTGTATGATTGTGATAGTATGATTGTGATTGTAAGATTGTGATTGTATGATTGTATTTGGGAGATTGTATTTGGGAGATTGTAATTGTATGATTGCGATTGTATGATTGAGATTGTGTGATTGTGATTGTATGATTGTGATTGTATGATTGTGATAGTATGATTGCGATTGTATGATTGTGATTGTATGATTGTGATTGTATGATTGTGGTTGCATGATTTTGAATGTATGATTGTGATTGTATGATTGTGATTGTATGATTGTGACTGTATGATTGTGATTGTATGATTGTGATTGTGTGATTGCGATTGTATGATTGCGATTGTATGATTGTGATTGTATGATTGTGATTGTATGACTGTGATTGTATGATTGTGATCGTATGATTGTGATTGTGTGATTAGGATTGTATGATTGTGATTGTATGATTGTATTTGGGAGATTGTATTTTGGAGATTGTAAGTGTATGATTGCGACTGTATGATTGCGATTGTATGATTGTGATTGTATGATTGTGATTGTATGATTGTGATTGTAAGATTGTGATTGTATGATCGTGATTGTACGATTCTGATTGTATGATTGTAATTGTATGATTATGATTGTATGATTGTGATTGTATGATTGTGATTGTATGATTGTAATTGTATGATTATGATTGTATGATTGTGATTGTATGATTGTGATGGTTTGATTATGATTGTATGGTTGCGATATTATGATTGTGATTGTATGATTGTGATTGTATGATTGTGATAGTATGATTGTGATTGTAAGATTGTGATTGTATGATTGTATTTGGGAGATTGTATTTGGGAGATTGTAATTGTATGATTGCGATTGTATGATTGAGATTGTGTGATTGTGATTGTATGATTGTGATTGTATGATTGTGATAGTATGATTGCGATTGTATGATTGTGATTGTATGATTGTGATTGTATGATTGTGGTTGCATGATTTTGAATGTATGATTGTGATTGTATGATTGTGATTGTATGATTGTGATTGTATGATTGTGATGGTTTGATTGTGATTGTATGATTGCGATATTATGATTGTGATTGTATGATTGTGATTGTATGATAGCGATTGTATGTTTGGGATAGTATGACTGTGATTGTATGACAGTGATTGTATGATCGTGATTGTATGATCGTGATTGTCTGATTGTGATTGTGTGATTGCGATTGTATGATTGCGATTGTATGATTGTGATTGTATGATTGTGATTTTATGATTGTGATGGTATGACTGTGATTGTATGATTGTGATTGTATGATTGTGATTGTATGATTAGGATTGTATGATTGTAATTGTATGATTATGATTGTATGATTGTGATTGTATGATTGTGATGGTTTGATTATGATTGTATGGTTGCGATATTATGATTGTGATTGTATGATTGTGATTGTATGATTGTGATAGTATGATTGTGAATGTAAGATTGTGATTGTATGACTGTGATTGTATGACTGTGATTGTATGACTGTGATTGTATGATTGTGATTGTATGATTGTGATTGTATGATTGTGATTGTATGAGTAGGATTGTATGATTGTGATAGTATGATTGTGATTGTATGATTGTGATTGTATGATTGTGATTGTATGATTGTGATTGTATGATTGTGACTGTATGATTGTGATTGTATGATTGTGATTGTGTGATTGCGATTGTATGATTGCGATTGTATGATTGTGATTGTATGACTGTGATTGTATGATTGTGATTGTATGACTGTGGTTGTATGATTGTGATTGTATGATTGTGATTGTATGATTGTGATTGTATGATTGTGATTGTATGACTGTGATTGTATGATTGTATTTGGGAGATTGTGTTTTGGAGATTGTAATTGTATGATTGCGATTGTATGATTGTGATTGTATGATTGTGATTGTATGATTGTGATTGCATGATTTTGAATGTATGATTGTGATTGTATGATTGTGATTGTATGATTGTGATTGTATGATTGTGATTGTATGATTGTGATGGTTTGATTGTGATTGTATGATTGCGATATTATGATTGTGATTGTATGATTGTGATTGTATGATAGCGATTGTATGTTTGTGATAGTATGACTGTGATTGTATGACAGTGATTGTATGATCGTGATTGTATGATCGTGATTGTCTGATTGTGATTGTGTGATTGCGATTGTATGATTGCGATTGTATGATTGTGATTGTATGATTGTGATTTTATGATTGTGATGGTATGACTGTGATTGTATGATTGTGATTGTATGATTGTGATTGTATGATTAGGATTGTATGATTGTAATTGTATGATTATGATTGTATGATTGTGATTGTATGATTGTGATGGTTTGATTATGATTGTATGGTTGCGATATTATGATTGTGATTGTATGATTGTGATTGTATGATTGTGATAGTATGATTGTGATTGTAAGATTGTGATTGTATGACTGTGATTGTATGATTGTGATTGTATGATTGTGATTGTATGATTGTGATTGTATGATTAGGATTGTATGATTGTGATAGTATGATTGTGATTGTATGATTGTGATTGCATGATTGTGATTGTATGATTGTGATTGTATGATTGTGACTGTATGATTGTGATTGTATGATTGTGATTGTGTGATTGCGATTGTATGATTGCGATTGTATGATTGTGATTGTATGACTGTGATTGTATGATTGTGATTGTATGACTGTGGTTGTATGATTGTGATTGTATGATTGTGATTGTATGATTGTGATTGTATGATTGTGATTGTATGACTGTGATTGTATGATTGTATTTGGGAGATTGTGTTTTGGAGATTGTAATTGTATGATTGCGATTGTATGATTGTGATTGTATGATTGTGATTGTATGATTGTGGTTGCATGATTTTGAATGTATGATTGTGATTGTATGATTGTGATTGTATGATTGTGATTGTATGATTGTGATTGTATGATTGTGATGGTTTGATTGTGATTGTATGATTGCGATATTATGATTGTGATTGTATGATTGTGATTGTATGATAGCGATTGTATGTTTGTGATAGTATGACTGTGATTGTATGACAGTGATTGTATGATCGTGATTGTATGATCGTGATTGTCTGATTGTGATTGTGTGATTGCGATTGTATGATTGCGATTGTATGATTGTGATTGTATGATTGTGATTTTATGATTGTGATGGTATGACTGTGATTGTATGATTGTGATTGTATGATTGTGATTGTATGATTAGGATTGTATGATTGTAATTGTATGATTATGATTGTATGATTGTGATTGTATGATTGTGATGGTTTGATTATGATTGTATGGTTGCGATATTATGATTGTGATTGTATGATTGTGATTGTATGATTGTGATTGTAAGATTGTGATTGTATGATCGTGATTGTACGATTCTGATTGTATGATTGTAATTGTATGATTATGATTGTATGATTGTGATTGTATGATTGTGATTGTATGATTGTAATTGTATGATTATGATTGTATGATTGTGATTGTATGATTGTGATGGTTTGATTATGATTCTATGGTTGCGATATTATGATTGTGATTGTATGATTGTGATTGTATGATTGTGATAGTATGATTGTGATTGTAAGATTGTGATTGTATGACTGTGATTGTATGACTGTGATTGTATGATTGTGATTGTATGATTGTGATTGTATGATTGTGATTGTATGATTAGGATTGTATGATTGTGATAGTATGATTGTGATTGTATGATTGTGATTGTATGATTGTGATTGTATGATTGTGATTGTATGATTGTGACTGTATGATTGTGATTGTATGATTGTGATTGTGTGATTGCGATTGTATGATTGCGATTGTATGATTGTGATTGTATGACTGTGATTGTATGATTGTGATTGTATGACTGTGGTTGTATGATTGTGATTGTATGATTGTGATTGTATGATTGTGATTGTATGATTGTGATTGTATGACTGTGATTGTATGATTGTATTTGGGAGATTGTGTTTTGGAGATTGTAATTGTATGATTGCGATTGTATGATTGTGATTGTATGATTGTGATTGTATGATTGTGATTGCATGATTTTGAATGTATGATTGTGATTGTATGATTGTGATTGTATGATTGTGATTGTATGATTGTGATTGTATGATTGTGATGGTTTGATTGTGATTGTATGATTGCGATATTATGATTGTGATTGTATGATTGTGATTGTATGATAGCGATTGTATGTTTGTGATAGTATGACTGTGATTGTATGACAGTGATTGTATGATCGTGATTGTATGATCGTGATTGTCTGATTGTGATTGTGTGATTGCGATTGTATGATTGCGATTGTATGATTGTGATTGTATGATTGTGATTTTATGATTGTGATGGTATGACTGTGATTGTATGATTGTGATTGTATGATTGTGATTGTATGATTAGGATTGTATGATTTTAATTGTATGATTATGATTGTATGATTGTGATTGTATGATTGTGATGGTTTGATTATGATTGTATGGTTGCGATATTATGATTGTGATTGTACGATTGTGATTGTACGATTATGATTGTATGATTGCGATAGTATGATTGTGATTGTAAGATTGTGATTGTATGACTGTGATTGTATGATTGTGATTGTATGATTGTGATTGTATGATTAGGATTGTATGATTGTGATAGTATGATTGTGATTGTATGATTGTGATTGTATGATTGTGATTGTATGATTGTGATTGTATGATTGTATTTGGGAGATTGTATTTTGGAGATTGTAATTGTATGATTGCGATTGCATGATTGTGATTGTATGATTGTGATTGTATGATTGTGATTGTATGATTGTAATTGTATGATTATGATTGTATGATTGTGATTGTATGATTGTGATGGTTTGATTGTGATTGTATGATTGCGATATTATGATTGTGATTGTATGATTGTGATTGTATGATTGTGATTGTATGATTGTGATAGTATGACTGCGATTGTATGACTGTGATTGTATGATTGTGATTGTATGATTGTGATTGTCTGATTGTGGTTGTTTGATTGTGATTGTATGATGGTGATTGTATGATTGTCATTGTATGATTATGATTGTATGATTGTGATTGCATGATTGTGATTGTATGATTGAGATTGCATGATTTTGTATGTATGATTGTGATTGTATGATTGTGTTAGTATGATTGTGATAATATGATTGTGAATGTATGATTGTGATTGTATGTCTGTGATTGTATGATTGTGATTGTATGATTGTGATTGTATGATTGTGATTGTATGATTCTGATAGTATGATTGTGATTGTATGATTGTGATTGTATGATTGTGATTGTATGATTGTATTTGGGAGATTGTATTTTGGAGATTGTAATTGTATGATTGCGATTGCATGATTGTGATTGTATGATTGTGATTGTGCGATTGTGATTGTACGATTGTGATTGTACGATTGTGATTGTACGATTGTGATTGTATGATTATGATTGTATGATTGTGATAGTATGATTGTGATTGTAAGATTGTGATTGTATGACTGTGATTGTATGATTGTGATTGTATGATTGTGATTGTATGATTAGGATTGTATGATTGTGATAGTATGATTGTGATTGTATGATTGTGACTGTATGATTGTGATTGTATGATTGTGATTGTGTGATTGCGATTGTATGATTGCGATTGTATGATTGTGATTGTATGATTGTGATTGTATGATTGTGATTGTATGACTGTGATTGTATGATTGTGATTGTATGATTGTGATTGTATGATTAGGATTGTATGATTGTGATAGTATGATTGTGATTGTATGATTGTGATTGTATGATTCTGATAGTATGATTATGATTGTATGATTGTGATGGTATGATTGTGATTGTATGATTGTATTTGGGATATTGTATTTGGGAGATTGTAATTGTATCATTGCGATTGTATGATTGAGATTGTATGATTGTGATTGTATGATTGTGATTGTATGATTGTGATGGTATGATTGTGATTGTGTGATTGTGATTGTATGATTGCGATTGTATGATTGTGATTGTATGATTATGATTGTATGATTGTGATTGTATGATTGTGATTGTGTGATTATGATTGTATGGTTGTGACTGTATGATTGTCATGGTATGATTGCGATCGTATGATTGTGATTGTATGATTATGATTGTATGATTGTGATTGTATGATTGCAATTGTATGATTGTGATTGTATGATTGTGATTGTATGATAGTGATTGTATGATTCTGATTGTATGATTGTGATTGTATGATTGTGACTGTATGATTGTGATTGTATGATTGTGATTGTGTGATTGCGATTGTATGATTGCGATTGTATGATTGTGATTGTATGATTGTGATTGTATGATTGTGATTGTATGACTGTGATTGTATGATTGTGATTGTATGATTGTGATTGTATGATTAGGATTGTATGATTGTGATAGTATGATTGTGATTGTATGATTGTGATTGTATGATAGTGATTGTATGATTGCGATTGTATGATTGTGATTGTATGATTGTATTTGGGAGATTGTATTTTGGAGATTGTAATTGTATGATTGCGATTGTATGATTGTGATTGTATGATTGTGATTGTATGATTGTGATTGTATGATTGTGATTGTATGATTGTGATTGTATGATTGTGATTGTATGATTGTGATTGTATGATTGTGATTGTATGATTGTGATTGTATGATTGTGATTGTATGATTGTGATTGTATGATTGTGACTGTATGATTGTGATTGTATGATTGTGATTGTGTGATTGCGATTGTATGATTGCGATTGTATGATTGTGATTGTATGACTGTGATTGTATGATTGTGATTGTATGACTGTGGTTGTATGATTGTGATTGTATGATTGTGATTGTATGATTAGGATTGTATGATTGTGATAGTATGAATGTGATTGTATGATTGTGATTGTATGATTGTGATTGTATGACTGTGATTGTATGATTGCGATTGTGCGATTGTGATTGTACGATTGTGATTGTACGATTGTGATTGTACGATTATGATTGTATGATTGCGATAGTATGATTGTGATTGTAAGATTGTGATTGTATGACTGTGATTGTATGATTGTGATTGTATGATTGTGATTGTATGATTAGGATTGTATGATTGTGATAGTATGATTGTGATTGTATGATTGTGATTGTATGATTGTGATTGTATGATTGTGATTGTATGATTGTGATTGTATGATTGTATTTGGGAGATTGTATTTTGGAGATTGTAATTGTATGATTGCGATTGCATGATTGTGATTGTATGATTGTGATTGTATGATTGTGATTGTATGATTGTGATTGTATGATTGTAATTGTATGATTATGATTGTATGATTGTGATTGTATGATTGTGATGGTTTGATTGTGATTGTATGATTGCGATATTATGATTGTGAATGTATGATTGTGATTGTATGTCTGTGATTGTATGATTGTGATTGTATGATTGTGATTGTATGATTGTGATTGTATGATTCTGATAGTATGATTGTGATTGTATGATTGTGTTTGTATGATTGTGATTGTATGATTGTATTTGGGAGATTGTATTTTGGAGATTGTAATTGTATGATTGCGATTGCATGATTGTGATTGTATGATTGTGATTGTGCGATTGTGATTGTACGATTGTGATTGTACGATTGTGATTGTATGATTGTGATGGTTTGATTATGATTGTATGATTGCGATATTATGATGGTGATTGTATGATTGTGATAGTATGATTGTGATTGTAAGATTGTGATTGTATGACTGTGATTGTATGATTGTGATTGTATGATTGTGATTGTATGATTAGGATTGTATGATTGTGATAGTATGATTGTGATTGTATGATTGTGATTGTATGATTGTGATTGTATGATTGTGATTGTATGATTGTATTTGGGAGATTGTATTTTGGAGATTGTAATTGTATGATTGCGATTGTATGATTGTGATTGTATGATTGTGATTGTATGATTGTGATTGTATGATTGTGATTGTATGATTGTGATTGTGTGATTGTGATTTTATGATTGTGATTGTATGATTGTAATTGTATGATTATGATTGTATGATTGTGATTGTATGATTGTGATGGTTTTGATTGTGATTGTATGATTGCGATATTATGATTGTGATTGTATGATCTTGATTGTATGATAGCGATTGTATGTTTGTGATAGTATGACTGTGATTGTATGACTGTGATTGTATGATTGTGATTGTATGATTGTGATTGTATGATTGTATTTGGGAGATTGTATTTTGGAGATTGTAATTGTATGATTGCGATTGTATGATTGTGATTGTATGATTGTGATTGTATGATTGTGATTGTATGATTGTGATTGTATGATTGTGATTGTATGATTGTGATTGTATGATTGTGATTGTATGATTGTGATTGTATGATTGTGATTGTATGATTGTGGTGTATGATTGTGATTGTATGTTTGTAATTGTATGATTATGATTGTATGATTGTGATTGTATGATTGTGATGGTTTGATTATGATTGTATGATTGCGATATTATGATGGTGATTGTATGATTGTGATAGTATGATTGTGATTGTAAGGTTGTGATTGTATGACTGTGATTGTATGATTGTGATTGTATGATTGTGATTGTATGATTAGGATTGTATGATTGTGATAGTATGATTGTGATTGTATGATTGTGATTGTATGATTGTGATTGTATGATTGTGATTGTATGATTGTATTTGGGAGATTGTATTTTGGAGATTGTAATTGTATGATTGCGATTGTATGATTGTGATTGTATGATTGTGATTGTATGATTGTGATTGTATGGTTGTGATTTTATGATTGTGATTGTATGATTGTAATTGTATGATTATGATTGTATGATTGTGATTGTATGATTGTGATGGTTTGATTGTGATTGTATGATTGCGATATTATGATTGTGATTGTATGATTGTGATTGTATGATAGCGATTGTATGTTTGTGATAGTATGACTGTGATTGTATGACTGTGATTGTATGATTGTGATTGTATGATTGTGATTGTCTGATTGTGGTTGTATGATTGTGATTGTATGATTGTGATTGTATGATTGTCATTGTATGATTATGATTGTATGATTGTGATTGTATGATTGTGATTGTATGATTGTGATTGTATGATTGTGATTGTATGATTGTGATTGTATGATTGTGATAATATGATTGTGAATGTATGATTGTGATTGTATGTCTGTGATTGTATGATTGTGATTGTATGATTGTGATTGTATGATTGTGATTGTATGATTGTGATTGTATGATTGTGATAATATGATTGTGAATGTATGATTGTGATTGTATGTCTGTGATTGTATGATTGTGATTGTATGATTGTGATTGTATGATTGTGATTGTATGATTGTGATTGTATGATTCTGATAGTATGATTGTGATTGTATGATTGTGATTGTATGATTGTGATTGTATGATTGTATTTGGGAGATTGTATTTTGGAGATTGTAATTGTATGATTGCGATTGCATGATTGTGATTGTATGATTGTGATTGTGCGATTGTGATTGTACGATTGTGGTTGTACGATTGTGATTGTACGATTGTGATTGTATGATTATGATTGTATGATTGTGATAGTATGATTGTGATTGTAAGATTGTGATTGTATGACTGCGATTGTATGATTGCGATTGTATGATTGCGATTGTATGATTGTGATTGTATGATTGTGATTGTATGACTGTGATTGTATGATTGTGATTGTATGATTGTGATTGTATGATTAGAATTGTATGATTGTGATAGTATGATTGTGATTGTATGATTGTGATTGTATGATTGTGATTGTATGATTGTGATTGTATGATTGTGATTGTATGATTGTGATTGTATGATTGTATTTGGGAGATTGTATTTTGGAGATTGTAATTGTATGATTGCGATTGTATGATTGTGATTGTATGATTGTGATTGTATGATTGTGATTGTATGATTGTGATTGTATGATTGTGATTGTATGATTGTGATTGTATGATTGTGATTGTATGATTGTGATTGTATGATTGTGATTGTATGATTGTGATTGTATGATTGTGATTGTATGATTGTGGTGTATGATTGTGATTGTATGATTGTAATTGTATGATTATGATTGTATGATTGTGATTGTATGATTGTGATGGTTTGATTATGATTGTATGATTGCGATATTATGATGGTGATTGTATGATTGTGATTGTATGATTGTGATAGTATGATTGTGATTGTAAGATTGTGATTGTATGACTGTGATTGTATGATTGTGATTGTATGATTGTGATTGTATGATTGTGATTGTATGATTGTGATTGTATGATTGTGATTGTATGATTGTATTTGGGAGATTGTATTTTGGAGATTGTAATTGTATGATTGCGATTGTATGATTGTGATTGTATGATTGTGATTGTATGATTGTGATTGTATGATTGTGATTGTATGATTGTGATTGTAAGATTGTAATTGTATGATCATGATTGTATGATTGTGATTGTATGATTGCGATGGTTTGATTGTGATTGTATGATTGCGATATTATGATTGTGATTGTATGATTGTGATTGTATGATAGCGATTGTATGTTTGTGATAGTATGACTGTGATTGTATGACAGTGATTGTATGATCGTGATTGTATGATCGTGATTGTCTGATTGTGGTTGTATGATTGTGATTGTATGATTGTGATTGTATGATTGTGATTGTATGATTGTCATTGTATGATTATGATTGTATGATTGTGATTGCATGATTTTGAATGTATGATTGTGATTGTATGATTGTGGTTGTATGATTGTGATTGTATGATTGTGATTGTATGATTGTGATTGTATGATTGTGATTGTATGATTGTGATTGTATGATTGTGATTGTATGATTGTGATAATATGATTGTGAATGTATGATTGTGATTGTATGTCTGTGATTGTATGATTGTGATTGTATGATTGTGATTGTATGATTGTGATTGTATGATTCTGATAGTATGATTGTGATTGTATGATTGTGATTGTATGATTGTATTTGGGAGATTGTATTTGGGAGATTGTAATTGTATGATTGCGATTGTATGATTGAGATTGTGTGATTGTGATTGTATGATTGTGATTGTATGATTGTGATAGTATGATTGTGATTGTGTGATTGTGATTGTATGATTGCGATTGCATGATTGTGATTGTATGATTGTGATTGTATGATTGTGATTGTATGATTGTGATTGTATGATTGTGACTGTATGATTGTGATTGTATGATTGTAATTGTGTGATTGCGATTGTATGATTGCGATTGTATGATTGTGATTGTATGATTGTGATTGTATGACTGTGATTGTATGATTGTGATCGTATGATTGTGATTGTGTGATTAGGATTGTATGATTGTGATTGTATGATTGTATTTGGGAGATTGTATTTTGGAGATTGTAAGTGTATGATTGCGACTGTATGATTGCGATTGTATGATTGTGATTGTATGATTGTGATTGTATGATTGTGATTGTAAGATTGTGATTGTATGATCGTGATTGTACGATTCTGATTGTATGATTGTAATTGTATGATTATGATTGTATGATTGTGATTGTATGATTGTGATTGTATGATTGTAATTGTATGATTATGATTGTATGATTGTGATTGTATGATTGTGATGGTTTGATTATGATTGTATGGTTGCGATATTATGATTGTGATTGTATGATTGTGATTGTATGATTGTGATAGTATGATTGTGATTGTAAGATTGTGACTGTATGATTGTGATTGTATGATTGTGATTGTGTGATTGCGATTGTATGATTGCGATTGTATGATTGTGATTGTATGACTGTGATTGTATGATTGTGATTGTATGACTGTGGTTGTATGATTGTGATTGTATGATTGTGATTGTATGATTGTGATTGTATGATTGTGATTGTATGACTGTGATTGTATGATTGTATTTGGGAGATTGTGTTTTGGAGATTGTAATTGTATGATTGCGATTGTATGATTGTGATTGTATGATTGTGATTGTATGATTGTGGTTGCATGATTTTGAATGTATGATTGTGATTGTATGATTGTGATTGTATGATCTTGATTGTATGATAGCGATTGTATGTTTGTGATAGTATGACTGTGATTGTATGACTGTGATTGTATGATTGTGATTGTATGATTGTGATTGTATGATTGTATTTGGGAGATTGTATTTTGGAGATTGTAATTGTATGATTGCGATTGTATGATTGTGATTGTATGATTGTGATTGTATGATTGTGATTGTATGATTGTGATTGTATGATTGTGATTGTATGATTGTGATTGTATGATTGTGATTGTATGATTGTGATTGTATGATTGTGATTGTATGATTGTGGTGTATGATTGTGATTGTATGTTTGTAATTGTATGATTATGATTGTATGATTGTGATTGTATGATTGTGATGGTTTGATTATGATTGTATGATTGCGATATTATGATGGTGATTGTATGATTGTGATAGTATGATTGTGATTGTAAGATTGTGATTGTATGACTGTGATTGTATGATTGTGATTGTATGATTGTGATTGTATGATTAGGATTGTATGATTGTGATAGTATGATTGTGATTGTATGATTGTGATTGTATGATTGTGATTGTATGATTGTGATTGTATGATTGTATTTGGGAGATTGTATTTTGGAGATTGTAATTGTATGATTGCGATTGTATGATTGTGATTGTATGATTGTGATTGTATGATTGTGATTGTATGATTGTGATTGTATGATTGTGATTGTATGATTGTGATTTTATGATTGTGATTGTATGATTGTAATTGTATGATTATGATTGTATGATTGTGATTGTATGATTGTGATGGTTTGATTGTGATTGTATGATTGCGATATTATGATTGTGATTGTATGATTGTGATTGTATGATAGCGATTGTATGTTTGTGATAGTATGACTGTGATTGTATGACTGTGATTGTATGACTGTGATTGTATGATTGTGATTGTATGATTGTGATTGTCTGATTGTGGTTGTATGATTGTGATTGTATGATTGTGATTGTATGATTGTCATTGTATGATTATGATTGTATGATTGTGATTGTATGATTGTGATTGTATGATTGTGATTGTATGATTGTGATTGTATGATTGTGATTGTATGATTGTGATAATATGATTGTGAATGTATGATTGTGATTGTATGTCTGTGATTGTATGATTGTGATTGTATGATTGTGATTGTATGATTGTGATTGTATGATTGTGATTGTATGATTCTGATAGTATGATTGTGATTGTATGATTGTGATTGTATGATTGTGATTGTATGATTGTATTTGGGAGATTGTATTTTGGAGATTGTAATTGTATGATTGCGATTGCATGATTGTGATTGTATGATTGTGATTGTGCGATTGTGATTGTACGATTGTGGTTGTACGATTGTGATTGTACGATTGTGATTGTATGATTATGATTGTATGATTGTGATAGTATGATTGTGATTGTAAGATTGTGATTGTATGACTGCGATTGTATGATTGCGATTGTATGATTGCGATTGTATGATTGTGATTGTATGATTGTGATTGTATGACTGTGATTGTATGATTGTGATTGTATGATTGTGATTGTATGATTAGAATTGTATGATTGTGATAGTATGATTGTGATTGTATGATTGTGATTGTATGATTGTGATTGTATGATTGTGATTGTATGATTGTGATTGTATGATTGTGATTGTATGATTGTGATTGTATGATTGTATTTGGGAGATTGTATTTTGGAGATTGTAATTGTATGATTGCGATTGTATGATTGTGATTGTATGATTGTGATTGTATGATTGTGATTGTATGATTGTGATTGTATGATTGTGATTGCATGATTGTGATTGTATGATTGTGATTGTATGATTGTGATTGTATGATTGTGATTGTATGATTGTGATTGTATGATTGTGGTGTATGATTGTGATTGTATGATTGTAATTGTATGATTATGATTGTATGATTGTGATTGTATGATTGTGATGGTTTGATTATGATTGTATGATTGCGATATTATGGTGGTGATTGTATGATTGTGATTGTATGATTGTGATAGTATGATTGTGATTGTAAGATTGTGATTGTATGACTGTGATTGTATGATTGTGATTGTATGATTGTGATTGTATGATTGTGATTGTATGATTGTGATTGTATGATTGTGATTGTATGATTGTATTTGGGAGATTGTATTTTGGAGATTGTAATTGTATGATTGCGATTGTATGATTGTGATTGTATGATTGTGATTGTATGATTGTGATTGTATGATTGTGATTGTATGATTGTGATTGTAAGATTGTAATTGTATGATCATGATTGTATGATTGTGATTGTATGATTGCGATGGTTTGATTGTGA
This sequence comes from Megachile rotundata, assembly GCF_050947335.1. NCBI lineage: Eukaryota > Metazoa > Arthropoda > Insecta > Hymenoptera > Megachilidae > Megachile > Megachile rotundata. Next base: position 1,033,054 of record NW_027473322.1, on the reverse strand, counting down.
TTGTATGATTGCGATATTATGATTGTGATTGTATGATTGTGATTGTATGATAGCGATTGTATGTTTGTGATAGTATGACTGTGATTGTATGACAGTGATTGTATGATCGTGATTGTATGATCGTGATTGTCTGATTGTGGTTGTATGATTGTGATTGTATGATTGTGATTGTATGATTGTGATTGTATGATTGTCATTGTATGATTATGATTGTATGATTGTGATTGCATGATTTTGAATGTATGATTGTGATTGTATGATTGTGGTTGTATGATTGTGATTGTATGATTGTGATTGTATGATTGTGATTGTATGATTGTGATTGTATGATTGTGATTGTATGATTGTGATTGTATGATTGTGATAATATGATTGTGAATGTATGATTGTGATTGTATGTCTGTGATTGTATGATTGTGATTGTATGATTGTGATTGTATGATTGTGATTGTATGATTCTGATAGTATGATTGTGATTGTATGATTGTGATTGTATGATTGTATTTGGGAGATTGTATTTGGGAGATTGTAATTGTATGATTGCGATTGTATGATTGAGATTGTGTGATTGTGATTGTATGATTGTGATTGTATGATTGTGATAGTATGATTGTGATTGTGTGATTGTGATTGTATGATTGCGATTGCATGATTGTGATTGTATGATTGTGATTGTATGACTGTGATTGTATGATTGTGATTGTATGACTGTGGTTGTATGATTGTGATTGTATGATTGTGATTGTATGATTGTGATTGTATGATTGTGATTGTATGACTGTGATTGTATGATTGTATTTGGGAGATTGTGTTTTGGAGATTGTAATTGTATGATTGCGATTGTATGATTGTGATTGTATGATTGTGATTGTATGATTGTGGTTGCATGATTTTGAATGTATGATTGTGATTGTATGATTGTGATTGTATGATTGTGATTGTATGATTGTGATGGTTTGATTGTGATTGTATGATTGCGATATTATGATTGTGATTGTATGATTGTGATTGTATGATAGCGATTGTATGTTTGGGATAGTATGACTGTGATTGTATGACAGTGATTGTATGATCGTGATTGTATGATCGTGATTGTCTGATTGTGATTGTGTGATAGCGATTGTATGATTGCGATTGTATGATTGTGATTGTATGATTGTGATTTTATGATTGTGATGGTATGACTGTGATTGTATGATTGTGATTGTATGATTGTGATTGTATGATTAGGATTGTATGATTGTAATTGTATGATTATGATTGTATGATTTTGATTGTATGATTGTGATGGTTTGATTATGATTGTATGGTTGCGATATTATGATTGTGATTGTATGATTGTGATTGTATGATTGTGATAGTATGATTGTGATTGTAAGATTGTGATTGTATGACTGTGATTGTATGACTGTGATTGTATGATTGTGATTGTATGATTGTGATTGTATGATTGTGATTGTATGAGTAGGATTGTATGATTGTGATAGTATGATTGTGATTGTATGATTGTGATTGTATGATTGTGATTGTATGATTGTGACTGTATGATTGTGATTGTATGATTGTGATTGTGTGATTGCGATTGTATGATTGCGATTGTATGATTGTGATTGTATGACTGTGATTGTATGATTGTGATTGTATGACTGTGGTTGTATGATTGTGATTGTATGATTGTGATTGTATGATTGTGATTGTATGATTGTGATTGTATGACTGTGATTGTATGATTGTATTTGGGAGATTGTGTTTTGGAGATTGTAATTGTATGATTGCGATTGTATGATTGTGATTGTATGATTGTGATTGTATGATTGTGATTGCATGATTTTGAATGTATGATTGTGATTGTATGATTGTGATTGTATGATTGTGATTGTATGATTGTGATTGTATGATTGTGATGGTTTGATTGTGATTGTATGATTGCGATATTATGATTGTGATTGTATGATTGTGATTGTATGATAGCGATTGTATGTTTGTGATAGTATGACTGTGATTGTATGACAGTGATTGTATGATCGTGATTGTATGATCGTGATTGTCTGATTGTGATTGTGTGATTGCGATTGTATGATTGCGATTGTATGATTGTGATTGTATGATTGTGATTTTATGATTGTGATGGTATGACTGTGATTGTATGATTGTGATTGTATGATTGTGATTGTATGATTAGGATTGTATGATTGTAATTGTATGATTATGATTGTATGATTGTGATGGTATGATTGTGATGGTTTGATTATGATTGTATGGTCGCGATATTATGATTGTGATTGTATGATTGTGATTGTATGATTGTGATAGTATGATTGTGATTGTAAGATTGTGATTGTATGACTGTGATTGTATGATTGTGATTGTATGATTGTGATTGTATGATTGTGATTGTATGATTAGGATTGTATGATTGTGATAGTATGATTGTGATTGTATGATTGTGATTGCATGATTGTGATTGTATGATTGTGATTGTATGATTGTGACTGTATGATTGTGATTGTATGATTGTGATTGTGTGATTGCGATTGTATGATTGCGATTGTATGATTGTGATTGTATGACTGTGATTGTATGATTGTGATTGTATGACTGTGGTTGTATGATTGTGATTGTATGATTGTGATTGTATGATTAGGATTGTATGATTGTGATAGTATGAATGTGATTGTATGATTGTGATTGTATGATTGTGATTGTATGACTGTGATTGTATGATAGTGATTGTGCGATTGTGATTGTACGATTGTGATTGTACGATTGTGATTGTACGATTATGATTGTATGATTGCGATAGTATGATTGTGATTGTAAGATTGTGATTGTATGACTGTGATTGTATGATTGTGATTGTATGATTGTGATTGTATGATTAGGATTGTATGATTGTGATAGTATGATTGTGATTGTATGATTGTGATTGTATGATTGTGATTGTATGATTGTGATTGTATGATTGTATTTGGGAGATTGTATTTTGGAGATTGTAATTGTATGATTGCGATTGCATGATTGTGATTGTATGATTGTGATTGTATGATTGTGATTGTATGATTGTGATTGTATGATTGTAATTGTATGATTATGATTGTATGATTGTGATTGTATGATTGTGATGGTTTGATTGTGATTGTATGATTGCGATATTATGATTGTGATTGTATGATTGTGATTGTATGATTGTGATTGTATGATTGTGATAGTATGACTGCGATTGTATGACTGTGATTGTATGATTGTGATTGTATGATTGTGATTGTCTGATTGTGGTTGTTTGATTGTGATTGTATGATGGTGATTGTATGATTGTCATTGTATGATTATGATTGTATGATTGTGATTGCATGATTGTGATTGTATGATTGAGATTGCATGATTTTGTATGTATGATTGTGATTGTATGATTGTGTTAGTATGATTGTGATAATATGATTGTGAATGTATGATTGTGATTGTATGTCTGTGATTGTATGATTGTGATTGTATGATTGTGATTGTATGATTGTGATTGTATGATTCTGATAGTATGATTGTGATTGTATGATTGTGATTGTATGATTGTGATTGTATGATTGTATTTGGGAGATTGTATTTTGGAGATTGTAATTGTATGATTGCGATTGCATGATTGTGATTGTATGATTGTGATTGTGCGATTGTGATTGTACGATTGTGATTGTACGATTGTGATTGTACGATTGTGATTGTATGATTATGATTGTATGATTGTGATAGTATGATTGTGATTGTAAGATTGTGATTGTATGACTGTGATTGTATGATTGTGATTGTATGATTGTGATTGTATGATTAGGATTGTATGATTGTGATAGTATGATTGTGATTGTATGATTGTGACTGTATGATTGTGATTGTATGATTGTGATTGTGTGATTGCGATTGTATGATTGCGATTGTATGATTGTGATTGTATGATTGTGATTGTATGATTGTGATTGTATGACTGTGATTGTATGATTGTGATTGTATGATTGTGATTGTATGATTAGGATTGTATGATTGTGATAGTATGATTGTGATTGTATGATTGTGATTGTATGATTCTGATAGTATGATTATGATTGTATGATTGTGATGGTATGATTGTGATTGTATGATTGTATTTGGGATATTGTATTTGGGAGATTGTAATTGTATCATTGCGATTGTATGATTGAGATTGTATGATTGTGATTGTATGATTGTGATTGTATGATTGTGATGGTATGATTGTGATTGTGTGATTGTGATTGTATGATTGCGATTGTATGATTGTGATTGTATGATTATGATTGTATGATTGTGATTGTATGATTGTGATTGTATGATTATGATTGTATGGTTGTGACTGTATGATTGTCATGGTATGATTGCGATCGTATGATTGTGACTGTATGATTATGATTGTATGATTGTGATTGTATGATTGCAATTGTATGATTGTGATTGTATGATTGTGATTGTATGATAGTGATTGTATGATTGTGATTGTATGATTGTGATTGTATGATTGTGACTGTATGATTGTGATTGTATGATTGTGATTGTGTGATTGCGATTGTATGATTGCGATTGTATGATTGTGATTGTATGATTGTGATTGTATGATTGTGATTGTATGACTGTGATTGTATGATTGTGATTGTATGATTGTGATTGTATGATTAGGATTGTATGATTGTGATAGTATGATTGTGATTGTATGATTGTGATTGTATGATAGTGATTGTATGATTGCGATTGTATGATTGTGATTGTATGATTGTATTTGGGAGATTGTATTTTGGAGATTGTAATTGTATGATTGCGATTGTATGATTGTGATTGTATGATTGTGATTGTATGATTGTGATTGTATGATTGTGATTGTATGATTGTGACTGTATGATTGTGATTGTATGATTGTGATTGTGTGATTGCGATTGTATGATTGTGATTGTATGATTGTGATTGTATGATAGTGATTGTATGATTGTGATTGTATGATTGTGATTGTATGATTGTGACTGTATGATTGTGATTGTATGATTGTGATTGTGTGATTGCGATTGTATGATTGCGATTGTATGATTGCGATTGTATGATTGTGATTGTATGATTGTGATTGTATGATTGTGATTGTATGATTGTATTTGGGAGATTGTATTTTGGAGATTGTAATTGTATGATTGCGATTGCATGATTGTGATTGTATGATTGTGATTGTATGATTGTGATTGTATGATTGTGATTGTATGATTGTAATTGTATGATTATGATTGTATGATTGTGATTGTATGATTGTGATGGTTTGATTGTGATTGTATGATTGCGATATTATGATTGTGATTGTATGATTGTGATTGTATGATTGTGATTGTATGATTGTGATAGTATGACTGCGATTGTATGACTGTGATTGTATGATTGTGATTGTATGATTGTGATTGTCTGATTGTGGTTGTTTGATTGTGATTGTATGATGGTGATTGTATGATTGTCATTGTATGATTATGATTGTATGATTGTGATTGCATGATTGTGATTGTATGATTGAGATTGCATGATTTTGTATGTATGATTGTGATTGTATGATTGTGTTAGTATGATTGTGATAATATGATTGTGAATGTATGATTGTGATTGTATGTCTGTGATTGTATGATTGTGATTGTATGATTGTGATTGTATGATTCGATTGTATGATTCTGATAGTATGATTGTGATTGTATGATTGTGATTGTATGATTGTGATTGTATGATTGTATTTGGGAGATTGTATTTTGGAGATTGTAATTGTATGATTGCGATTGCATGATTGTGATTGTATGATTGTGATTGTGCGATTGTGATTGTACGATTGTGATTGTACGATTGTGATTGTATGATTGTGATGGTTTGATTATGATTGTATGATTGCGATATTATGATGGTGATTGTATGATTGTGATAGTATGATTGTGATTGTATGATTGTGATTGTATGATTGTGATTGTATGATTGTGATTGTATGATTGTATTTGGGAGATTGTATTTTGGAGATTGTAATTGTATGATTGCGATTGTATGATTGTGATTGTATGATTGTGATTGTATGATTGTGATTTTATGATTGTGATTGTATGATTGTAATTGTATGATTATGATTGTATGATTGTGATTGTATGATTGTGATGGTTTGATTGTGATTGTATGATTGCGATATTATGATTGTGATTGTATGATTGTGATTGTATGATAGCGATTGTATGTTTGTGATAGTATGACTGTGATTGTATGACTGTGATTGTATGATTGTGATTGTATGATTGTGATTGTCTGATTGTGGTTGTATGATTGTGATTGTATGATTGTGATTTTATGATTGTCATTGTATGATTATGATTGTATGATTGTGATTGCATGATTTTGAATGTATGATTGTGATTGTATGATTGTGATTGTATGATTGTGATTGTATGATTGTGATTGTATGATTGTGATTGTATGATTGTGATTGTATGATTGTGATTGTATGATTGTGATAATATGATTGTGAATGTATGATTGTGATTGTATGTCTGTGATTGTATGATTGTGATTGTATGATTGGGATTGTATGATTGTGATTGTATGATTGTGATTGTATGATTCTGATAGTATGATTGTGATTGTATGATTGTGATTGTATGATTAGGATTGTATGATTGTGATAGTATGATTGTGATTGTATGATTGTGATTGTATGATTGTGATTGTATGATTGTGATTGTATGATTGTATTTGGGAGATTGTATTTTGGAGATTGTAATTGTATGATTGCGATTGTATGATTGTGATTGTATGATTGTGATTGTATGATTGTGATTGTATGGTTGTGATTTTATGATTGTGATTGTATGATTGTAATTGTATGATTATGATTGTATGATTGTGATTGTATGATTGTGATGGTTTGATTGTGATTGTATGATTGCGATATTATGATTGTGATTGTATGATTGTGATTGTATGATAGCGATTGTATGTTTGTGATAGTATGACTGTGATTGTATGACTGTGATTGTATGATTGTGATTGTATGATTGTGATTGTCTGATTGTGGTTGTATGATTGTGATTGTATGATTGTGATTGTATGATTGTCATTGTATGATTATGATTGTATGATTGTGATTGTATGATTGTGATTGTATGATTGTGATTGTATGATTGTGATTGTATGATTGTGATTGTATGATTGTGATAATATGATTGTGAATGTATGATTGTGATTGTATGTCTGTGATTGTATGATTGTGATTGTATGATTGTGATTGTATGATTGTGATTGTATGATTGTGATTGTATGATTGTGATAATATGATTGTGAATGTATGATTGTGATTGTATGTCTGTGATTGTATGATTGTGATTGTATGATTGTGATTGTATGATTGTGATTGTATGATTGTGATTGTATGATTCTGATAGTATGATTGTGATTGTATGATTGTGATTGTATGATTGTGATTGTATGATTGTATTTGGGAGATTGTATTTTGGAGATTGTAATTGTATGATTGCGATTGCATGATTGTGATTGTATGATTGTGATTGTGCGATTGTGATTGTACGATTGTGGTTGTACGATTGTGATTGTACGATTGTGATTGTATGATTATGATTGTATGATTGTGATAGTATGATTGTGATTGTAAGATTGTGATTGTATGACTGCGATTGTATGATTGCGATTGTATGATTGCGATTGTATGATTGTGATTGTATGATTGTGATTGTATGACTGTGATTGTATGATTGTGATTGTATGATTGTGATTGTATGATTAGAATTGTATGATTGTGATAGTATGATTGTGATTGTATGATTGTGATTGTATGATTGTGATTGTATGATTGTGATTGTATGATTGTGATTGTATGATTGTGATTGTATGATTGTATTTGGGAGATTGTATTTTGGAGATTGTAATTGTATGATTGCGATTGTATGATTGTGATTGTATGATTGTGATTGTATGATTGTGATTGTATGATTGTGATTGTATGATTGTGATTGTATGATTGTGATTGTATGATTGTGATTGTATGATTGTGATTGTATGATTGTGATTGTATGATTGTGATTGTATGATTGTGGTGTATGATTGTGATTGTATGATTGTAATTGTATGATTATGATTGTATGATTGTGATTGTATGATTGTGATGGTTTGATTATGATTGTATGATTGCGATATTATGATGGTGATTGTATGATTGTGATTGTATGATTGTGATAGTATGATTGTGATTGTAAGATTGTGATTGTATGACTGTGATTGTATGATTGTGATTGTATGATTGTGATTGTATGATTGTGATTGTATGATTGTGATTGTATGATTGTGATTGTATGATTGTATTTGGGAGATTGTATTTTGGAGATTGTAATTGTATGATTGCGATTGTATGATTGTGATTGTATGATTGTGATTGTATGATTGTGATTGTATGATTGTGATTGTATGATTGTGATTGTAAGATTGTAATTGTATGATCATGATTGTATGATTGTGATTGTATGATTGCGATGGTTTGATTGTGATTGTATGATTGCGATATTATGATTGTGATTGTATGATTGTGATTGTATGATAGCGATTGTATGTTTGTGATAGTATGACTGTGATTGTATGACAGTGATTGTATGATCGTGATTGTATGATCGTGATTGTCTGATTGTGGTTGTATGATTGTGATTGTATGATTGTGATTGTATGATTGTGATTGTATGATTGTCATTGTATGATTATGATTGTATGATTGTGATTGCATGATTTTGAATGTATGATTGTGATTGTATGATTGTGGTTGTATGATTGTGATTGTATGATTGTGATTGTATGATTGTGATTGTATGATTGTGATTGTATGATTGTGATTGTATGATTGTGATTGTATGATTGTGATAATATGATTGTGAATGTATGATTGTGATTGTATGTCTGTGATTGTATGATTGTGATTGTATGATTGTGATTGTATGATTGTGATTGTATGATTCTGATAGTATGATTGTGATTGTATGATTGTGATTGTATGATTGTATTTGGGAGATTGTATTTGGGAGATTGTAATTGTATGATTGCGATTGTATGATTGAGATTGTGTGATTGTGATTGTATGATTGTGATTGTATGATTGTGATAGTATGATTGTGATTGTGTGATTGTGATTGTATGATTGCGATTGCATGATTGTGATTGTATGATTGTGATTGTATGATTGTGATTGTATGATTGTGATTGTATGATTGTGACTGTATGATTGTGATTGTATGATTGTAATTGTGTGATTGCGATTGTATGATTGCGATTGTATGATTGTGATTGTATGATTGTGATTGTATGACTGTGATTGTATGATTGTGATCGTATGATTGTGATTGTGTGATTAGGATTGTATGATTGTGATTGTATGATTGTATTTGGGAGATTGTATTTTGGAGATTGTAAGTGTATGATTGCGACTGTATGATTGCGATTGTATGATTGTGATTGTATGATTGTGATTGTATGATTGTGATTGTAAGATTGTGATTGTATGATCGTGATTGTACGATTCTGATTGTATGATTGTAATTGTATGATTATGATTGTATGATTGTGATTGTATGATTGTGATTGTATGATTGTAATTGTATGATTATGATTGTATGATTGTGATTGTATGATTGTGATGGTTTGATTATGATTGTATGGTTGCGATATTATGATTGTGATTGTATGATTGTGATTGTATGATTGTGATAGTATGATTGTGATTGTAAGATTGTGACTGTATGATTGTGATTGTATGATTGTGATTGTGTGATTGCGATTGTATGATTGCGATTGTATGATTGTGATTGTATGACTGTGATTGTATGATTGTGATTGTATGACTGTGGTTGTATGATTGTGATTGTATGATTGTGATTGTATGATTGTGATTGTATGATTGTGATTGTATGACTGTGATTGTATGATTGTATTTGGGAGATTGTGTTTTGGAGATTGTAATTGTATGATTGCGATTGTATGATTGTGATTGTATGATTGTGATTGTATGATTGTGGTTGCATGATTTTGAATGTATGATTGTGATTGTATGATTGTGATTGTATGATCTTGATTGTATGATAGCGATTGTATGTTTGTGATAGTATGACTGTGATTGTATGACTGTGATTGTATGATTGTGATTGTATGATTGTGATTGTATGATTGTATTTGGGAGATTGTATTTTGGAGATTGTAATTGTATGATTGCGATTGTATGATTGTGATTGTATGATTGTGATTGTATGATTGTGATTGTATGATTGTGATTGTATGATTGTGATTGTATGATTGTGATTGTATGATTGTGATTGTATGATTGTGATTGTATGATTGTGATTGTATGATTGTGGTGTATGATTGTGATTGTATGTTTGTAATTGTATGATTATGATTGTATGATTGTGATTGTATGATTGTGATGGTTTGATTATGATTGTATGATTGCGATATTATGATGGTGATTGTATGATTGTGATAGTATGATTGTGATTGTAAGATTGTGATTGTATGACTGTGATTGTATGATTGTGATTGTATGATTGTGATTGTATGATTAGGATTGTATGATTGTGATAGTATGATTGTGATTGTATGATTGTGATTGTATGATTGTGATTGTATGATTGTGATTGTATGATTGTATTTGGGAGATTGTATTTTGGAGATTGTAATTGTATGATTGCGATTGTATGATTGTGATTGTATGATTGTGATTGTATGATTGTGATTGTATGATTGTGATTGTATGATTGTGATTGTATGATTGTGATTTTATGATTGTGATTGTATGATTGTAATTGTATGATTATGATTGTATGATTGTGATTGTATGATTGTGATGGTTTGATTGTGATTGTATGATTGCGATATTATGATTGTGATTGTATGATTGTGATTGTATGATAGCGATTGTATGTTTGTGATAGTATGACTGTGATTGTATGACTGTGATTGTATGATTGTGATTGTATGATTGTGATTGTCTGATTGTGGTTGTATGATTGTGATTGTATGATTGTGATTGTATGATTGTCATTGTATGATTATGATTGTATGATTGTGATTGTATGATTGTGATTGTATGATTGTGATTGTATGATTGTGATTGTATGATTGTGATTGTATGATTGTGATAATATGATTGTGAATGTATGATTGTGATTGTATGTCTGTGATTGTATGATTGTGATTGTATGATTGTGATTGTATGATTGTGATTGTATGATTGTGATTGTATGATTCTGATAGTATGATTGTGATTGTATGATTGTGATTGTATGATTGTGATTGTATGATTGTATTTGGGAGATTGTATTTTGGAGATTGTAATTGTATGATTGCGATTGCATGATTGTGATTGTATGATTGTGATTGTGCGATTGTGATTGTACGATTGTGGTTGTACGATTGTGATTGTACGATGGTGATTGTATGATTATGATTGTATGATTGTGATAGTATGATTGTGATTGTAAGATTGTGATTGTATGACTGCGATTGTATGATTGCGATTGTATGATTGCGATTGTATGATTGTGATTGTATGATTGTGATTGTATGACTGTGATTGTATGATTGTGATTGTATGATTGTGATTGTATGATTAGAATTGTATGATTGTGATAGTATGATTGTGATTGTATGATTGTGATTGTATGATTGTGATTGTATGATTGTGATTGTATGATTGTGATTGTATGATTGTGATTGTATGATTGTATTTGGGAGATTGTATTTTGGAGATTGTAATTGTATGATTGCGATTGTATGATTGTGATTGTATGATTGTGATTGTATGATTGTGATTGTATGATTGTGATTGTATGATTGTGATTGTATGATTGTGATTGTATGATTGTGATTGTATGATTGTGATTGTATGATTGTGATTGTATGATTGTGATTGTATGATTGTGGTGTATGATTGTGATTGTATGATTGTAATTGTATGATTATGATTGTATGATTGTGATTGTATGATTGTGATGGTTTGATTATGATTGTATGATTGCGATATTATGGTGGTGATTGTATGATTGTGATTGTATGATTGTGATAGTATGATTGTGATTGTAAGATTGTGATTGTATGACTGTGATTGTATGATTGTGATTGTATGATTGTGATTGTATGATTGTGATTGTATGATTGTGATTGTATGATTGTGATTGTATGATTGTATTTGGGAGATTGTATTTTGGAGATTGTAATTGTATGATTGCGATTGTATGATTGTGATTGTATGATTGTGATTGTATGATTGTGATTGTATGATTGTGATTGTATGATTGTGATTGTAAGATTGTAATTGTATGATCATGATTGTATGATTGTGATTGTATGATTGCGATGGTTTGATTGTGATTGTATGATTGCGATATTATGATTGTGATTGTATGATTGTGATTGTATGATAGCGATTGTATGTTTGTGATAGTATGACTGTGATTGTATGACAGTGATTGTATGATCGTGATTGTATGATCGTGATTGTCTGATTGTGGTTGTATGATTGTGATTGTATGATTGTGATTGTATGATTGTGATTGTATGATTGTCATTGTATGATTATGATTGTATGATTGTGATTGCATGATTTTGAATGTATGATTGTGATTGTATGATTGTGGTTGTATGATTGTGATTGTATGATTGTGATTGTATGATTGTGATTGTATGATTGTGATTGTATGATTGTGATTGTATGATTGTGATTGTATGATTGTGATAATATGATTGTGAATGTATGATTGTGATTGTATGTCTGTGATTGTATGATTGTGATTGTATGATTGTGATTGTATGATTGTGATTGTATGATTCTGATAGTATGATTGTGATTGTATGATTGTGATTGTATGATTGTATTTGGGAGATTGTATTTGGGAGATTGTAATTGTATGATTGCGATTGTATGATTGAGATTGTGTGATTGTGATTGTATGATTGTGATTGTATGATTGTGATAGTATGATTGTGATTGTGTGATTGTGATTGTATGATTGCGATTGCATGATTGTGATTGTATGATTGTGATTGTATGACTGTGATTGTATGATTGTGATTGTATGACTGTGGTTGTATGATTGTGATTGTATGATTGTGATTGTATGATTGTGATTGTATGATTGTGATTGTATGACTGTGATTGTATGATTGTATTTGGGAGATTGTGTTTTGGAGATTGTAATTGTATGATTGCGATTGTATGATTGTGATTGTATGATTGTGATTGTATGATTGTGGTTGCATGATTTTGAATGTATGATTGTGATTGTATGATTGTGATTGTATGATTGTGATTGTATGATTGTGATGGTTTGATTGTGATTGTATGATTGCGATATTATGATTGTGATTGTATGATTGTGATTGTATGATAGCGATTGTATGTTTGGGATAGTATGACTGTGATTGTATGACAGTGATTGTATGATCGTGATTGTATGATCGTGATTGTCTGATTGTGATTGTGTGATAGCGATTGTATGATTGCGATTGTATGATTGTGATTGTATGATTGTGATTTTATGATTGTGATGGTATGACTGTGATTGTATGATTGTGATTGTATGATTGTGATTGTATGATTAGGATTGTATGATTGTAATTGTATGATTATGATTGTATGATTGTGATTGTATGATTGTGATGGTTTGATTATGATTGTATGGTTGCGATATTATGATTGTGATTGTATGATTGTGATTGTATGATTGTGATAGTATGATTGTGATTGTAAGATTGTGATTGTATGACTGTGATTGTATGACTGTGATTGTATGATTGTGATTGTATGATTGTGATTGTATGATTGTGATTGTATGAGTAGGATTGTATGATTGTGATAGTATGATTGTGATTGTATGATTGTGATTGTATGATTGTGATTGTATGATTGTGACTGTATGATTGTGATTGTATGATTGTGATTGTGTGATTGCGATTGTATGATTGCGATTGTATGATTGTGATTGTATGACTGTGATTGTATGATTGTGATTGTATGACTGTGGTTGTATGATTGTGATTGTATGATTGTGATTGTATGATTGTGATTGTATGATTGTGATTGTATGACTGTGATTGTATGATTGTATTTGGGAGATTGTGTTTTGGAGATTGTAATTGTATGATTGCGATTGTATGATTGTGATTGTATGATTGTGATTGTATGATTGTGATTGCATGATTTTGAATGTATGATTGTGATTGTATGATTGTGATTGTATGATTGTGATTGTATGATTGTGATTGTATGATTGTGATGGTTTGATTGTGATTGTATGATTGCGATATTATGATTGTGATTGTATGATTGTGATTGTATGATAGCGATTGTATGTTTGTGATAGTATGACTGTGATTGTATGACAGTGATTGTATGATCGTGATTGTATGATCGTGATTGTCTGATTGTGATTGTGTGATTGCGATTGTATGATTGCGATTGTATGATTGTGATTGTATGATTGTGATTTTATGATTGTGATGGTATGACTGTGATTGTATGATTGTGATTGTATGATTGTGATTGTATGATTAGGATTGTATGATTGTAATTGTATGATTATGATTGTATGATTGTGATGGTATGATTGTGATGGTTTGATTATGATTGTATGGTTGCGATATTATGATTGTGATTGTATGATTGTGATTGTATGATTGTGATAGTATGATTGTGATTGTAAGATTGTGATTGTATGGCTGTGATTGTATGATTGTGATTGTATGATTGTGATTGTATGATTGTGATTGTATGATTAGGATTGTATGATTGTGATAGTATGATTGTGATTGTATGATTGTGATTGCATGATTGTGATTGTATGATTGTGATTGTATGATTGTGACTGTATGATTGTGATTGTATGATTGTGATTGTGTGATTGCGATTGTATGATTGCGATTGTATGATTGTGATTGTATGACTGTGATTGTATGATTGTGATTGTATGACTGTGGTTGTATGATTGTGATTGTATGATTGTGATTGTATGATTAGGATTGTATGATTGTGATAGTATGAATGTGATTGTATGATTGTGATTGTATGATTGTGATTGTATGACTGTGATTGTATGATAGTGATTGTGCGATTGTGATTGTACGATTGTGATTGTACGATTGTGATTGTACGATTATGATTGTATGATTGCGATAGTATGATTGTGATTGTAAGATTGTGATTGTATGACTGTGATTGTATGATTGTGATTGTATGATTGTGATTGTATGATTAGGATTGTATGATTGTGATAGTATGATTGTGATTGTATGATTGTGATTGTATGATTGTGATTGTATGATTGTGATTGTATGATTGTATTTGGGAGATTGTATTTTGGAGATTGTAATTGTATGATTGCGATTGCATGATTGTGATTGTATGATTGTGATTGTATGATTGTGATTGTATGATTGTGATTGTATGATTGTAATTGTATGATTATGATTGTATGATTGTGATTGTATGATTGTGATGGTTTGATTGTGATTGTATGATTGCGATATTATGATTGTGATTGTATGATTGTGATTGTATGATTGTGATTGTATGATTGTGATAGTATGACTGCGATTGTATGACTGTGATTGTATGATTGTGATTGTATGATTGTGATTGTCTGATTGTGGTTGTTTGATTGTGATTGTATGATGGTGATTGTATGATTGTCATTGTATGATTATGATTGTATGATTGTGATTGCATGATTGTGATTGTATGATTGAGATTGCATGATTTTGTATGTATGATTGTGATTGTATGATTGTGTTAGTATGATTGTGATAATATGATTGTGAATGTATGATTGTGATTGTATGTCTGTGATTGTATGATTGTGATTGTATGATTGTGATTGTATGATTGTGATTGTATGATTCTGATAGTATGATTGTGATTGTATGATTGTGATTGTATGATTGTGATTGTATGATTGTATTTGGGAGATTGTATTTTGGAGATTGTAATTGTATGATTGCGATTGCATGATTGTGATTGTATGATTGTGATTGTGCGATTGTGATTGTACGATTGTGATTGTACGATTGTGATTGTACGATTGTGATTGTATGATTATGATTGTATGATTGTGATAGTATGATTGTGATTGTAAGATTGTGATTGTATGACTGTGATTGTATGATTGTGATTGTATGATTGTGATTGTATGATTAGGATTGTATGATTGTGATAGTATGATTGTGATTGTATGATTGTGACTGTATGATTGTGATTGTATGATTGTGATTGTGTGATTGCGATTGTATGATTGCGATTGTATGATTGTGATTGTATGATTGTGATTGTATGATTGTGATTGTATGACTGTGATTGTATGATTGTGATTGTATGATTGTGATTGTATGATTAGGATTGTATGATTGTGATAGTATGATTGTGATTGTATGATTGTGATTGTATGATTCTGATAGTATGATTATGATTGTATGATTGTGATGGTATGATTGTGATTGTATGATTGTATTTGGGATATTGTATTTGGGAGATTGTAATTGTATCATTGCGATTGTATGATTGAGATTGTATGATTGTGATTGTATGATTGTGATTGTATGATTGTGATGGTATGATTGTGATTGTGTGATTGTGATTGTATGATTGCGATTGTATGATTGTGATTGTATGATTATGATTGTATGATTGTGATTGTATGATTGTGATTGTATGATTATGATTGTATGGTTGTGACTGTATGATTGTCATGGTATGATTGCGATCGTATGATTGTGACTGTATGATTATGATTGTATGATTGTGATTGTATGATTGCAATTGTATGATTGTGATTGTATGATTGTGATTGTATGATAGTGATTGTATGATTGTGATTGTATGATTGTGATTGTATGATTGTGACTGTATGATTGTGATTGTATGATTGTGATTGTGTGATTGCGATTGTATGATTGCGATTGTATGATTGTGATTGTATGATTGTGATTGTATGATTGTGATTGTATGACTGTGATTGTATGATTGTGATTGTATGATTGTGATTGTATGATTAGGATTGTATGATTGTGATAGTATGATTGTGATTGTATGATTGTGATTGTATGATAGTGATTGTATGATTGCGATTGTATGATTGTGATTGTATGATTGTATTTGGGAGATTGTATTTTGGAGATTGTAATTGTATGATTGCGATTGTATGATTGTGATTGTATGATTGTGATTGTATGATTGTGATTGTATGATTGTGATTGTATGATTGTGACTGTATGATTGTGATTGTATGATTGTGATTGTGTGATTGCGATTGTATGATTGTGATTGTATGATTGTGATTGTATGATAGTGATTGTATGATTGTGATTGTATGATTGTGATTGTATGATTGTGACTGTATGATTGTGATTGTATGATTGTGATTGTGTGATTGCGATTGTATGATTGCGATTGTATGATTGCGATTGTATGATTGTGATTGTATGATTGTGATTGTATGATTGTGATTGTATGATTGTATTTGGGAGATTGTATTTTGGAGATTGTAATTGTATGATTGCGATTGCATGATTGTGATTGTATGATTGTGATTGTATGATTGTGATTGTATGATTGTGATTGTATGATTGTAATTGTATGATTATGATTGTATGATTGTGATTGTATGATTGTGATGGTTTGATTGTGATTGTATGATTGCGATATTATGATTGTGATTGTATGATTGTGATTGTATGATTGTGATTGTATGATTGTGATTGTATGATTGTGATAGTATGACTGCGATTGTATGACTGTGATTGTATGATTGTGATTGTATGATTGTGATTGTCTGATTGTGGTTGTTTGATTGTGATTGTATGATGGTGATTGTATGATTGTCATTGTATGATTATGATTGTATGATTGTGATTGCATGATTGTGATTGTATGATTGAGATTGCATGATTTTGTATGTATGATTGTGATTGTATGATTGTGTTAGTATGATTGTGATAATATGATTGTGAATGTATGATTGTGATTGTATGTCTGTGATTGTATGATTGTGATTGTATGATTGTGATTGTATGATTCGATTGTATGATTCTGATAGTATGATTGTGATTGTATGATTGTGATTGTATGATTGTGATTGTATGATTGTATTTGGGAGATTGTATTTTGGAGATTGTAATTGTATGATTGCGATTGCATGATTGTGATTGTATGATTGTGATTGTGCGATTGTGATTGTACGATTGTGATTGTACGATTGTGATTGTATGATTGTGATGGTTTGATTATGATTGTATGATTGCGATATTATGATGGTGATTGTATGATTGTGATAGTATGATTGTGATTGTATGATTGTGATTGTATGATTGTGATTGTATGATTGTGATTGTATGATTGTATTTGGGAGATTGTATTTTGGAGATTGTAATTGTATGATTGCGATTGTATGATTGTGATTGTATGATTGTGATTGTATGATTGTGATTTTATGATTGTGATTGTATGATTGTAATTGTATGATTATGATTGTATGATTGTGATTGTATGATTGTGATGGTTTGATTGTGATTGTATGATTGCGATATTATGATTGTGATTGTATGATTGTGATTGTATGATAGCGATTGTATGTTTGTGATAGTATGACTGTGATTGTATGACTGTGATTGTATGATTGTGATTGTATGATTGTGATTGTCTGATTGTGGTTGTATGATTGTGATTGTATGATTGTGATTTTATGATTGTCATTGTATGATTATGATTGTATGATTGTGATTGCATGATTTTGAATGTATGATTGTGATTGTATGATTGTGATTGTATGATTGTGATTGTATGATTGTGATTGTATGATTGTGATTGTATGATTGTGATTGTATGATTGTGATTGTATGATTGTGATAATATGATTGTGAATGTATGATTGTGATTGTATGTCTGTGATTGTATGATTGTGATTGTATGATTGTGATTGTATGATTGTGATTGTATGATTGTGATTGTATGATTCTGATAGTATGATTGTGATTGTATGATTGTGATTGTATGATTGTGATTGTATGATTGTATTTGGGAGATTGTATTTTGGAGATTGTAATTGTATGATTGCGATTGCATGATTGTGATTGTATGATTGTGATTGTGCGACTGTGATTGTACGATTGTGGTTGTACGATTGTGATTGTACGATTGTGATTGTATGATTATGATTGTATGATTGTGATAGTATGATTGTGATTGTAAGATTGTGATTGTATGACTGCGATTGTATGATTGCGATTGTATGATTGCGATTGTATGATTGGGATTGTATGATTGTGATTGTATGACTGTGATTGTATGATTGTGATTGTATGATTGTGATTGTATGATTAGAATTGTATGATTGTGATAGTATGATTGTGATTGTATGATTGTGATTGTATGATTGTGATTGTATGATTGTGATTGTATGATTGTGATTGTATGATTGTGATTGTATGATTGTATTTGGGAGATTGTATTTTGGAGATTGTAATTGTATGATTGCGATTGTATGATTGTGATTGTATGATTGTGATTGTATGATTGTGATTGTATGATTGTGATTGTATGATTGTGATTGTATGATTGTGATTGTATGATTGTGATTGTATGATTGTGATTGTATGATTGTGATTGTATGACTGTGGTGTATGATTGTGATTGTATGATTGTAATTGTATGATTATGATTGTATGATTGTGATTGTATGATTGTGATGGTTTGATTATGATTGTATGATTGCGATATTATGATGGTGATTGTATGATTGTGATTGTATGATTGTGATAGTATGATTGTGATTGTAAGATTGTGATTGTATGACTGTGATTGTATGATTGTGATTGTATGATTGTGATTGTATGATTGTGATTGTATGATTGTCATTGTATGATTATGATTGTATGATTGTGATTGCATGATTTTGAATGTATGATTGTGATTGTATGATTGTGGTTGTATGATTGTGATTGTATGATTGTGATTGTATGATTGTGATTGTATGATTGTGATTGTATGATTGTGATTGTATGATTGTGATTGTATGATTGTGATAATATGATTGTGAATGTATGATTGTGATTGTATGTCTGTGACTGTATGATTGTGATTGTATGATTGTGATTGTATGATTGTGATTGTATGATTCTGATAGTATGATTGTGATTGTATGATTGTGATTGTATGATTGTATTTGGGAGATTGTATTTGGGAGATTGTAATTGTATGATTGCGATTGTATGATTGAGATTGTGTGATTGTGATTGTATGATTGCGATTGTATGATTGTGATAGTATGATTGTGATTGTGTGATTGTGATTGTATGATTGCGATTGCATGATTGTGATGGTATGATTATGATTATATGATTGTGATTGCATGATTGTGATAGTATGATTATGATTGTATGGTTGTGACTGTATGATTGTGATGGTATGATTGCGATCGTATGATTGTGATTGTATGATTATGATTGTATGATTGTGATTGTATGATTGCGATTGTATGATTGTGATTGTATGATTGTGATTGTATGATTGTGATTGTATGATTGTGATTGTATGATTGTGACTGTATGATTGTGATTGTATGATTGTGATTGTGTGATTGCGATTGTATGATTGCGATTGTATGATTGTGATTGTATGATTGTGATTGTATGACTGTGATTGTATGATTGTGATCGTATGATTGTGATTGTGTGATTAGGATTGTATGATTGTGATTGTATGATTGTATTTGGGAGATTGTATTTTGGAGATTGTAAGTGTATGATTGCGATTGTATGATTGCGATTGTATGATTGTGATTGTATGATTGTGATTGTATGATTGTGATTGTAAGATTGTGATTGTATGATCGTGATTGTACGATTCTGATTGTATGATTGTAATTGTATGATTATGATTGTATGATTGTGATTGTATGATTGTGATTGTATGATTGTAATTGTATGATTATGATTGTATGATTGTGATTGTATGATTGTGATGGTTTGATTATGATTGTATGGTTGCGATATTATGATAGTGATTGTATGATTGTGATTGTATGATTGTGATAGTATGATTGTGATTGTAAGATTGTGACTGTATGATTGTGATTGTATGATTGTGATTGTGTGATTGCGATTGTATGATTGCGATTGTATGATTGTGATTGTATGACTGTGATTGTATGATTGTGATTGTATGACTGTGGTTGTATGATTGTGATTGTATGATTGTGATTGTATGATTGTGATTGTATGATTGTGATTGTATGACTGTGATTGTATGATTGTATTTGGGAGATTGTGTTTTGGAGATTGTAATTGTATGATTGCGATTGTATGATTGTGATTGTATGATTGTGATGGTTTGATTATGATTGTATGGTTGCGATATTATGATTGTGATTGTATGATTGTGATTGTATGATTGTGCTAGTATGATTGTGATTGTAAGATTGTGATTGTATGACTGTGATTGTATGACTGTGATTGTATGATTGTGATTGTATGATTGTGATTGTATGATTGTGATTGTATGATTAGGATTGTATGATTGTGATAGTATGATTGTGATTGTATGATTGTGATTGTATGATTGTGATTGTATGATTGTGATTGTATGATTGTGACTGTATGATTGTGATTGTATGATTGTGATTGTGTGATTGCGATTGTATGATTGCGATTGTATGATTGTGATTGTATGACTGTGATTGTATGATTGTGATTGTATGACTGTGGTTGTATGATTGTGATTGTATGATTGTGATTGTATGATTGTGATTGTATGATTGTGATTGTATGACTGTGATTGTATGATTGTATTTGGGAGATTGTGTTTTGGAGATTGTAATTGTATGATTGCGATTGTATGATTGTGATTGTATGATTGTGATTGTATGATTGTGATTGCATGATTATGAATGTATGATTGTGATTGTATGATTGTGATTGTATGATTGTGATTGTATGATTGTGATTGTATGATTGTGATGGTTTGATTGTGATTGTATGATTGCGATATTATGATTGTGATTGTATGATTGTGATTGTATGATAGCGATTGTATGTTTGTGATAGTATGACTGTGATTGTATGACAGTGATTGTATGATCGTGATTGTATGATCGTGATTCTCTGATTGTGATTGTGTGATTGCGATTGTATGATTGCGATTGTATGATTGTGATTGTATGATTGTGATTTTATGATTGTGATGGTATGACTGTGATTGTATGATTGTGATTGTATGATTGTGATTGTATGATTAGGATTGTATGATTGTAATTGTATGATTATGATTGTATGATTGTGATTGTATGATTGTGATGGTTTGATTATGATTGTATGGTTGCGATATTATGATTGTGATTGTATGATTGTGATTGTATGATTGTGATAGTATGATTGTGATTGTAAGATTGTGATTGTATGACTGTGATTGTATGATTGTGATTGTATGATTGTGATTGTATGATTGTGATTGTATGATTAGGATTGTATGATTGTGATAGTATGATTGTGATTGTATGATTGTGATTGTATGATTGTGATTGTATGATTGTGATTGTATGATTGAGACTGTATGATTGTGATTGTATGATTGTGATTGTGTGATTGCGATTGTATGATTGCGATTGTATGATTGTGATTGTATGACTGTGATTGTATGATTGTGATTGTATGACGGTGGTTGTATGATTGTGATTGTATGATTGTGATTGTATGATTAGGATTGTATGATTGTGATAGTATGAATGTGATTGTATGATTGTGATTGTATGATTGTGATTGTATGACTGTGATTGTATGATAGTGATTGTGCGATTGTGATTGTACGATTGTGATTGTACGATTGTGATTGTACGATTATGATTGTATGATTGCGATAGTATGATTGTGATTGTAAGATTGTGATTGTATGACTGTGATTGTATGATTGTGATTGTATGATTGTGATTGTATGATTAGGATTGTATGATTGTGATAGTATGATTGTGATTGTATGATTGTGATTGTATGATTGTGATTGTATGATTGTATTTGGGAGATTGTATTTTGGAGATTGTAATTGTATGATTGCGATTGCATGATTGTGATTGTATGATTGTGATTGTATGATTGTGATTGTATGATTGTGATTGTATGATTGTAATTGTATGATTATGATTGTATGATTGTGATTGTATGATTGTGATGGTTTGATTGTGATTGTATGATTGCGATATTATGATTGTGATTGTATGATTGTGATTGTATGATTGTGATTGTATGATTGTGATAGTATGACTGCGATTGTATGACTGTGATTGTATGATTGTGATTGTATGATTGTGATTGTCTGATTGTGGTTGTTTGATTGTGATTGTATGATGGTGATTGTATGATTGTCATTGTATGATTATGATTGTATGATTGTGATTGCATGATTGTGATTGTATGATTGAGATTGCATGATTTTGTATGTATGATTGTGATTGTATGATTGTGTTAGTATGATTGTGATAATATGATTGTGAATGTATGATTGTGATTGTATGTCTGTGATTGTATGATTGTGATTGTATGATTGTGATTGTATGATTGTGATTGTATGATTCTGATAGTATGATTGTGATTGTATGATTGTGATTGTATGATTGTGATTGTATGATTGTATTTGGGAGATTGTATTTTGGAGATTGTAATTGTATGATTGCGATTGCATGATTGTGATTGTATGATTGTGATTGTGCGATTGTGATTGTACGATTGTGATTGTACGATTGTGATTGTACGATTGTGATTGTATGATTATGATTGTATGATTGTGATAGTATGATTGTGATTGTAAGATTGTGATTGTATGACTGTGATTGTATGATTGTGATTGTATGATTGTGATTGTATGATTAGGATTGTATGATTGTGATAGTATGATTGTGATTGTATGATTGTGACTGTATGATTGTGATTGTATGATTGTGATTGTGTGATTGCGATTGTATGATTGCGATTGTATGATTGTGATTGTATGATTGTGATTGTATGATTGTGATTGTATGACTGTGATTGTATGATTGTGATTGTATGATTGTGATTGTATGATTAGGATTGTATGATTGTGATAGTATGATTGTGATTGTATGATTGTGATTGTATGATTCTGATAGTATGATTATGATTGTATGATTGTGATGGTATGATTGTGATTGTATGATTGTATTTGGGATATTGTATTTGGGAGATTGTAATTGTATCATTGCGATTGTATGATTGAGATTGTATGATTGTGATTGTATGATTGTGATTGTATGATTGTGATGGTATGATTGTGATTGTGTGATTGTGATTGTATGATTGCGATTGTATGATTGTGATTGTATGATTATGATTGTATGATTGTGATTGTATGATTGTGATTGTATGATTATGATTGTATGGTTGTGACTGTATGATTGTCATGGTATGATTGCGATCGTATGATTGTGACTGTATGATTATGATTGTATGATTGTGATTGTATGATTGCAATTGTATGATTGTGATTGTATGATTGTGATTGTATGATAGTGATTGTATGATTGTGATTGTATGATTGTGATTGTATGATTGTGACTGTATGATTGTGATTGTATGATTGTGATTGTGTGATTGCGATTGTATGATTGCGATTGTATGATTGTGATTGTATGATTGTGATTGTATGATTGTGATTGTATGACTGTGATTGTATGATTGTGATTGTATGATTGTGATTGTATGATTAGGATTGTATGATTGTGATAGTATGATTGTGATTGTATGATTGTGATTGTATGATAGTGATTGTATGATTGCGATTGTATGATTGTGATTGTATGATTGTATTTGGGAGATTGTATTTTGGAGATTGTAATTGTATGATTGCGATTGTATGATTGTGATTGTATGATTGTGATTGTATGATTGTGATTGTATGATTGTGATTGTATGATTGTGATTGTATGATTGTGATTGTATGATTGTGATTGTACGATTGTGACTGTATGATTGTGATTGTATGATTGTGATTGTGTGATTGCGATTGTATGATTGCGATTGTATGATTGTGATTGTATGTCTGTGATTGTATGATTGTGATTGTATGACTGTGGTTGTATGATTGTGATTGTATGATTGTGATTGTATGATTAGGATTGTATGATTGTGATAGTATGAATGTGATTGTATGATTGTGATTGTATGATTGTGATTGTATGACTGTGATTGTATGATTGTGATTGTGCGATTGTGATTGTACGATTGTGATTGTACGATTGTGATTGTACGATTATGATTGTATGATTGCGATAGTATGATTGTGATTGTAAGATTGTGATTGTATGACTGTGATTGTATGATTGTGATTGTATGATTGTGATTGTATGATTAGGATTGTATGATTGTGATAGTATGATTGTGATTGTATGATTGTGATTGTATGATTGTGATTGTATGATTGTGATTGTATGATTGTATTTGGGAGATTGTATTTTGGAGATTGTAATTGTATGATTGCGATTGCATGATTGTGATTGTATGATTGTGATTGTATGATTGTGATTGTATGATTGTGATTGTATGATTGTAATTGTATGATTATGATTGTATGATTGTGATTGTATGATTGTGATGGTTTGATTGTGATTGTATGATTGCGATATTATGATTGTGATTGTATGATTGTGATTGTATGATTGTGATTGTATGATTGTGATAGTATGACTGCGATTGTATGACTGTGATTGTATAATTGTGATTGTATGATTGTGATTGTCTGATTGTGGTTGTTTGATTGTGATTGTATGATGGTGATTGTATGATTGTCATTGTATGATTATGATTGTATGATTGTGATTGCATGATTGTGATTGTATGATTGAGATTGCATGATTTTGTATGTATGATTGTGATTGTATGATTGTGTTAGTATGATTGTGATAATATGATTGTGAATGTATGATTGTGATTGTATGTCTGTGATTGTATGATTGTGATTGTATGATTGTGATTGTATGATTGTGATTGTATGATTCTGATAGTATGATTGTGATTGTATGATTGTGATTGTATGATTGTGATTGTATGATTGTATTTGGGAGATTGTATTTTGGAGATTGTAATTGTATGATTGCGATTGCATGATTGTGATTGTATGATTGTGATTGTGGGATTGTGATTGTACGATTGTGATTGTACGATTGTGATTGTATGATTGTGATGGTTTGATTATGATTGTATGATTGCGATATTATGATGGTGATTGTATGATTGTGATAGTATGATTGTGATTGTAAGATTGTGATTGTATGACTGTGATTGTATGATTGTGATTGTATGATTGTGATTGTATGATTAGGATTGTATGATTGTGATAGTATGATTGTGATTGTATGATTGTGATTGTATGATTGTGATTGTATGATTGTGATTGTATGATTGTATTTGGGAGATTGTATTTTGGAGATTGTAATTGTATGATTGCGATTGTATGATTGTGATTGTATGATTGTGATTGTATGATTGTGATTGTATGATTGTGATTGTATGATTGTGATTGTATGATTGTGATTTTATGATTGTGATTGTATGATTGTAATTGTATGATTATGATTGTATGATTGTGATTGTATGATTGTGATGGTTTTGATTGTGATTGTATGATTGCGATATTATGATTGTGATTGTATGATTGTGATTGTATGATAGCGATTGTATGTTTGTGATAGTATGACTGTGATTGTATGACTGTGATTGTATGATTGTGATTGTATGATTGTGATTGTATGATTGTATTTGGGAGATTGTATTTTGGAGATTGTAATTGTATGATTGCGATTGTATGATTGTGATTGTATGATTGTGATTGTATGATTGTGATTGTATGATTGTATTTGGGAGATTGTATTTTGGAGATTGTAATTGTATGATTGCGATTGTATGATTGTGATTGTATGATTGTGATTGTATGATTGTGATTGTATGATTGTGATTGTATGATTGTGATTGTATGATTGTGATTGTATGATTGTGATTGTATGATTGTGATTGTATGATTGTGGTGTATGATTGTGATTGTATGATTGTAATTGTATGATTATGATTGTATGATTGTGATTGTATGATTGTGATGGTTTGATTATGATTGTATGATTGCGATATTATGATGGTGATTGTATGATTGTGATTGTATGATTGTGATAGTATGATTGTGATTGTAAGATTGTGATTGTATGACTGTGATTGTATGATTGTGATTGTATGATTGTGATTGTATGATTAGGATTGTATGATTGTGATAGTATGATTGTGATTGTATGATTGTGATTGTATGATTGTGATTGTATGATTGTGATTGTATGATTGTATTTGGGAGATTGTATTTTGGAGATTGTAATTGTATGATTGCGATTGTATGATTGTGATTGAATGATTGTGATTGTATGATTGTGATTGTATGATTGTGATTGTATGATTGTGATTTTATGATTGTGATTGTATGATTGTAATTGTATGATTATGATTGTATGATTGTGATTGTATGATTGTGATGGTTTGATTGTGATTGTATGATTGTGATTGTATGATTGTGATTGTATGATTGTGATTGTATGATTGTGATTGTATGATTGTGATAGTATGATTGTGATTGTAAGATTGTGATTGTATGACTGTGATTGTATGATTGTGATTGTATGATTGTGATTGTATGATTAGGATTGTATGATTGTGATAGTATGATTGTGATTGTATGATTGTGACTGTATGATTGTGATTGTATGATTGTGATTGTGTGATTGCGATTGTATGATTGCGATTGTATGATTGTGATTGTATGATTGTGATTGTATGATTAGGATTGTATGATTGTGATAGTATGATTGTGATTGTATGATTGTGATTGTATGATTCTGATAGTATGATTATGATTGTATGATTGTGATGGTATGATTGTGATTGTATGATTGTATTTGGGATATTGTATTTGGGAGATTGTAATTGTATCATTGCGATTGTATGATTGAGATTGTATGATTGTGATTGTATGATTGTGATTGTATGATTGTGATGGTATGATTGTGATTGTGTGATTGTGATTGTATGATTGCGATTGTATGATTGTGATTGTATGATTATGATTGTATGATTGTGATTGTATGATTGTGATTGTATGATTATGATTGTATGGTTGTGACTGTATGATTGTCATGGTAAGATTGCGATCGTATGATTGTGACTGTATGATTATGATTGTATGATTGTGATTGTATGATTGCAATTGTATGATTGTGATTGTATGATTGTGATTGTATGATAGTGATTGTATGATTGTGATTGTATGATTGTGATTGTATGATTGTGACTGTATGATTGTGATTGTATGATTGTGATTGTGTGATTGCGATTGTATGATTGCGATTGTATGATTGTGATTGTATGATTGTGATTGTATGATTGTGATTGTATGACTGTGATTGTATGATTGTCATTGTATGATTGTGATTGTATGATTAGGATTGTATGATTGTGATAGTATGATTGTGATTGTATGATTGTGATTGTATGATAGTGATTGTATGATTGCGATTGTATGATTGTGATTGTATGATTGTATTTGGGAGATTGTATTTTGGAGATTGTAATTGTATGATTGCGATTGTATGATTGTGATTGTATGATTGTGATTGTATGATTGTGATTGTATGATTGTGATTGTATGATTGTGATTGTATGATTGTGATTGTATGATTGTGATTGTACGATTGTGACTGTATGATTGTGATTGTATGATTGTGATTGTGTGATTGCGATTGTATGATTGCGATTGTATGATTGTGATTGTATGACTGTGATTGTATGATTGTGATTGTATGACTGTGGTTGTATGATTGTGATTGTATGATTGTGATTGTATGATTAGGATTGTATGATTGTGATAGTATGAATGTGATTGTATGATTGTGATTGTATGATTGTGATTGTATGACTGTGATTGTATGATTGTGATTGTGCGATTGTGATTGTACGATTGTGATTGTACGATTGTGATTGTACGATTATGATTGTATGATTGCGATAGTATGATTGTGATTGTAAGATTGTGATTGTATGACTGTGATTGTATGATTGTGATTGTATGATTGTGATTGTATGATTAGGATTGTATGATTGTGATAGTATGATTGTGATTGTATGATTGTGATTGTATGATTGTGATTGTATGATTGTATTTGGGAGATTGTATTTTGGAGATTGTAATTGTATGATTGCGATTGCATGATTGTGATTGTATGATTGTGATTGTATGATTGTGATTGTATGATTGTGATTGTATGATTGTGATTGTATGATTGTAATTGTATGATTATGATTGTATGATTGTGATTGTATGATTGTGATGGTTTGATTGTGATTGTATGATTGCGATATTATGATTGTGATTGTATGATTGTGATTGTATGATTGTGATTGTATGATTGTGATAGTATGACTGCGATTGTATGACTGTGATTGTATGATTGTGATTGTATGATTGTGATTGTCTGATTGTGGTTGTTTGATTGTGATTGTATGATGGTGATTGTATGATTGTCATTGTATGATTATGATTGTATGATTGTGATTGCATGATTGTGATTGTATGATTGAGATTGCATGATTTTGTATGTATGATTGTGATTGTATGATTGTGTTAGTATGATTGTGATAATATGATTGTGAATGTATGATTGTGATTGTATGTCTGTGATTGTATGATTGTGATTGTATGATTGTGATTGTATGATTGTGATTGTATGATTCTGATAGTATGATTGTGATTGTATGATTGTGATTGTATGATTGTGATTGTATGATTGTATTTGGGAGATTGTATTTTGGAGATTGTAATTGTATGATTGCGATTGCATGATTGTGATTGTATGATTGTGATTGTGGGATTGTGATTGTACGATTGTGATTGTACGATTGTGATTGTATGATTGTGATGGTTTGATTATGATTGTATGATTGCGATATTATGATGGTGATTGTATGATTGTGATAGTATGATTGTGATTGTAAGATTGTGATTGTATGACTGTGATTGTATGATTGTGATTGTATGATTGTGATTGTGTGATTAGGATTGTATGATTGTGATAGTATGATTGTGATTGTATGATTGTGATTGTATGATTGTGATTGTATGATTGTGATTGTATGATTGTATTTGGGAGATTGTATTTTGGAGATTGTAATTGTATGATTGCGATTGTATGATTGTGATTGTATGATTGTGATTGTATGATTGTGATTGTATGATTGTGATTGTATGATTGTGATTGTATGATTGTGATTTTATGATTGTGATTGTATGATTGTAATTGTATGATTATGATTGTATGATTGTGATTGTATGATTGTGATGGTTTTGATTGTGATTGTATGATTGCGATATTATGATTGTGATTGTATGATTGTGATTGTATGATAGCGATTGTATGTTTGTGATAGTATGACTGTGATTGTATGACTGTGATTGTATGATTGTGATTGTATGATTGTGATTGTATGATTGTATTTGGGAGATTGTAATTGTATGATTGCGATTGTATGATTGTGATTGTATGATTGTGATTGTATGATTGTGATTGTATGATTGTATTTGGGAGATTGTATTTTGGAGATTGTAATTGTATGATTGCGATTGTATGATTGTGATTGTATGATTGTGATTGTATGATTGTGATTGTATGATTGTGATTGTATGATTGTGATTGTATGATTGTGATTGTATGATTGTGGTGTATGATTGTGATTGTATGATTGTAATTGTATGATTATGATTGTATGATTGTGATTGTATGATTGTGATGGTTTGATTATGATTGTATGATTGCGATATTATGATGGTGATTGTATGATTGTGATTGTATGATTGTGATAGTATGATTGTGATTGTAAGATTGTGATTGTATGACTGTGATTGTATGATTGTGATTGTATGATTGTGATTGTATGATTAGGATTGTATGATTGTGATAGTATGATTGTGATTGTATGATTGTGATTGTATGATTGTGATTGTATGATTGTGATTGTATGATTGTATTTGGGAGATTGTATTTTGGAGATTGTAATTGTATGATTGCGATTGTATGATTGTGATTGTATGATTGTGATTGTATGATTGTGATTGTATGATTGTGATTGTATGATTGTGATTTTATGATTGTGATTGTATGATTGTAATTGTATGATTATGATTGTATGATTGTGATTGTATGATTGTGATGGTTTGATTGTGATTGTATGATTGCGATATTATGATTGTGATTGTATGATTGTGATTGTATGATAGCGATTGTATGTTTGTGATAGTATGACTGTGATTGTATGACTGTGATTGTATGATAGTGATTGTATGATTGTGATTGTATGATTGTGATTGTATGATTGTGATTGTATGATTGTGATAATATGATTGTGAATGTATGATTGTGATTGTGTGATTGCGATTGTATGATTGCGATTGTATGATTGTGATTGTATGACTGTGATTGTATGATTGTGATTGTATGACTGTGGTTGTATGATTGTGATTGTATGATTGTGATTGTATGATTAGGATTGTATGATTGTGATAGTATGAATGTGATTGTATGATTGTGATTGTATGATTGTGATTGTATGACTGTGATTGTATGATTGTGATTGTGCGATTGTGATTGTACGATTGTGATTGTACGATTGTGATTGTACGATTATGATTGTATGATTGCGATAGTATGATTGTGATTGTAAGATTGTGATTGTATGACTGTGATTGTATGATTGTGATTGTATGATTGTGATTGTATGATTAGGATTGTATGATTGTGATAGTATGATTGTGATTGTATGATTGTGATTGTATGATTGTGATTGTATGATTGTGATTGTATGATTGTATTTGGGAGATTGTATTTTGGAGATTGTAATTGTATGATTGCGATTGCATGATTGTGATTGTATGATTGTGATTGTATGATTGTGATTGTATGATTGTGATTGTATGATTGTAATTGTATGATTATGATTGTATGATTGTGATTGTATGATTGTGATGGTTTGATTGTGATTGTATGATTGCGATATTATGATTGTGATTGTATGATTGTGATTGTATGATTGTGATTGTATGATTGTGATAGTATGACTGCGATTGTATGACTGTGATTGTATGATTGTGATTGTATGATTGTGATTGTCTGATTGTGGTTGTTTGATTGTGATTGTATGATGGTGATTGTATGATTGTCATTGTATGATTATGATTGTATGATTGTGATTGCATGATTGTGATTGTATGATTGAGATTGCATGATTTTGTATGTATGATTGTGATTGTATGATTGTGTTAGTATGATTGTGATAATATGATTGTGAATGTATGATTGTGATTGTATGTCTGTGATTGTATGATTGTGATTGTATGATTGTGATTGTATGATTGTGATTGTATGATTCTGATAGTATGATTGTGATTGTATGATTGTGATTGTATGATTGTGATTGTATGATTGTATTTGGGAGATTGTATTTTGGAGATTGTAATTGTATGATTGCGATTGCATGATTGTGATTGTATGATTGTGATTGTGGGATTGTGATTGTACGATTGTGATTGTACGATTGTGATTGTATGATTGTGATGGTTTGATTATGATTGTATGATTGCGATATTATGATGGTGATTGTATGATTGTGATAGTATGATTGTGATTGTAAGATTGTGATTGTATGACTGTGATTGTATGATTGTGATTGTATGATTGTGATTGTATGATTAGGATTGTATGATTGTGATAGTATGATTGTGATTGTATGATTGTGATTGTATGATTGTGATTGTATGATTGTGATTGTATGATTGTATTTGGGAGATTGTATTTTGGAGATTGTAATTGTATGATTGCGATTGTATGATTGTGATTGTATGATTGTGATTGTATGATTGTGATTGTATGATTGTGATTGTATGATTGTGATTGTATGATTGTGATTTTATGATTGTGATTGTATGATTGTAATTGTATGATTATGATTGTATGATTGTGATTGTATGATTGTGATGGTTTTGATTGTGATTGTATGATTGCGATATTATGATTGTGATTGTATGATTGTGATTGTATGATAGCGATTGTATGTTTGTGATAGTATGACTGTGATTGTATGACTGTGATTGTATGATTGTGATTGTATGATTGTGATTGTATGATTGTATTTGGGAGATTGTATTTTGGAGATTGTAATTGTATGATTGCGATTGTATGATTGTGATTGTATGATTGTGATTGTATGATTGTGATTGTATGATTGTATTTGGGAGATTGTATTTTGGAGATTGTAATTGTATGATTGCGATTGTATGATTGTGATTGTATGATTGTGATTGTATGATTGTGATTGTATGATTGTGATTGTATGATTGTGATTGTATGATTGTGATTGTATGATTGTGGTGTATGATTGTGATTGTATGATTGTAATTGTATGATTATGATTGTATGATTGTGATTGTATGATTGTGATGGTTTGATTATGATTGTATGATTGCGATATTATGATGGTGATTGTATGATTGTGATTGTATGATTGTGATAGTATGATTGTGATTGTAAGATTGTGATTGTATGACTGTGATTGTATGATTGTGATTGTATGATTGTGATTGTATGATTAGGATTGTATGATTGTGATAGTATGATTGTGATTGTATGATTGTGATTGTATGATTGTGATTGTATGATTGTGATTGTATGATTGTATTTGGGAGATTGTATTTTGGAGATTGTAATTGTATGATTGCGATTGTATGATTGTGATTGTATGATTGTGATTGTATGATTGTGATTGTATGATTGTGATTGTATGATTGTGATTTTATGATTGTGATTGTATGATTGTAATTGTATGATTATGATTGTATGATTGTGATTGTATGATTGTGATGGTTTGATTGTGATTGTATGATTGCGATATTATGATTGTGATTGTATGATTGTGATTGTATGATAGCGATTGTATGTTTGTGATAGTATGACTGTGATTGTATGACTGTGATTGTATGATAGTGATTGTATGATTGTGATTGTATGATTGTGATTGTATGATTGTGATTGTATGATTTTATTTGGGAGACTGTATTTTGGAGATTGTAATTGTATGATTGCGATTGTATGATTGTGATTGTATGATTGTGATTGTATGATAGTGATTGTATGATTGTGATTGTATGATTGTGGTGTATGATTGTGATTGTATGATTGTAATTGTATGGTTGTGACTGTATGATTGTGATGGTATGATTGCGATCCTATGATTGTGATTGTATGACTATGATTGTATGATTGTGATTGTATGATTGCGATTGTATGATTGTGATTGTATGATTTTGATTGTATGATTGTGATTGTATGATTGTGATTGTATGATTGTGACTGTATGATTGCGATTGTATGATTGTGATTGTGTGATTGCGATTGTATGATTGTGATTGTATGATTAGGATTGTATGATTGTGATTGTATGATTGTATTTGGGAGATTGTATTTTGGAGATTGTAATTGTATGATTGCGATTGTATGATTGTGATTGTATGATTGTGATTGTATGATTGTGATTGTATGATTGTGATTGTATGATTGTGATTGTATGATTGTGATTGTATGATTGTGATTGTATGATTGTGACTGTATGATTGTGATTGTATGATTGTGATTGTGTGATTGCGATTGTATGATTGCGATTGTATGATTGCGATTGTATGATTGTGATTGTATGATTGTGATTGTATGACTGTGATTGTATGATTGTGATAGTATGATTGTGATTGTAAGATTGTGATTGTATGACTGTGATTGTATGATTGTGATTGTATGATTGTGATTGTATGATTAGGATTGTATGATTGTGATAGTATGATTGTGATTGTATGATTGTGACTGTATGATTGTGATTGTATGATTGTGATTGTGTGATTGCGATTGTATGATTGCGATTGTATGATTGTGATTGTATGATTGTGATTGTATGATTGTGATTGTATGACTGTGATTGTATGATTGTGATTGTATGATTGTGATTGTATGATTAGGATTGTATGATTGTGATAGTATGATTGTGATTGTATGATTGTGATTGTATGATTCTGATAGTATGATTATGATTGTATGATTGTGATGGTATGATTGTGATTGTATGATTGTATTTGGGATATTGTATTTGGGAGATTGTAATTGTATGATTGCGATTGTATGATTGAGATTGTATGATTGTGATTGTATGATTGTGATTGTATGATTGTGATAGTATGATTGTGATTGTGTGATTGTGATTGTATGATTGCGATTGTATGATTGCGATTGTATGATTGTGATTGTATGATTATGATTGCATAGTTGTGACTGTATGATTGTCATGGTATGATTGCGATCGTATGATTGTGATTGTATGATTATGATTGTATGATTGTGATTATATGATTGCAATTGTATGATTGTGATTGTATGATTGTGATTGTATGATTGTGATTGTATGATAGTGATTGTATGATTGTGATTGTATGATTGTGATTGTATGATTGTGACTGTATGATTATGATTGTATGATTGTGATTGTGTGATTGCGATTGTATGATTGCGATTGTATGATTGTGATTGTATGATTGTGATTGTATGATTGTGATTGTATGACTGTGATTGTATGATTGTGATTGTATGATTGTGATTGTATGATTAGGATTGTATGATTGTGATAGTATGATTGTGATTGTATGATTGTGATTGTATGATTGTGATTGTATGATTGTGATTGTATGATTGTGATTGTATGATTGTGATTGTATGATTGTGATTGTATGATTGTGATTGTATGATTGTATTTGGGAGATTGTATTTTGGAGATTGTAATTGTATGATTGCGATTGTATGATTGTGATTGTATGATTGTGATTGTATGATTGTGATTGTATGATTAGGATTGTATGATTGTGATAGTATGATTGTGATTGTATGATTGTGACTGTATGATTGTGATTGTATGATTGTGATTGTGTGATTGCGATT
Organism: Megachile rotundata; assembly: GCF_050947335.1. Classification (NCBI taxonomy): domain Eukaryota; kingdom Metazoa; phylum Arthropoda; class Insecta; order Hymenoptera; family Megachilidae; genus Megachile; species Megachile rotundata. The sequence continues at coordinate 996,911 of NW_027473322.1, read as the reverse complement.
GTATGATTGCGATTGTATAATTGTGATTGTATGATTGTGATTGTATGATTGTGATTGTATGACTGTGATTGTATGATTGTGATTGTATGATTGTGATTGTATGATTAGGATTGTATGATTGTGATAGTATGATTGTGATTGTATGATTGTGATTGTATGATTCTGATAGTATGATTATGATTGTATGATTGTGATGGTATGATTGTGATTGTATGATTGTATTTGGGATATTGTATTTGGGAGATTGTAATTGTATGATTGCGATTGTATGATTGAGATTGTATGATTGTGATTGTATGATTGTGATTGTATGATTGTGATAGTATGATTGTGATTGTGTGATTGTGATTGTATGATTGCGATTGTATGATTGCGATTGTATGATTGTGATTGTATGATTATGATTGTATAGTTGTGACTGTATGATTGTCATGGTATGATTGCGATCGTATGATTGTGATTGTATGATTATGATTGTATGATTGTGATTGTATGATTGCAATTGTATGATTGTGATTGTATGATTGTGATTGTATGATAGTGATTGTATGATTGTGATTGTATGATTGTGATTGTATGATTGTGACTGTATGATTGTGATTGTATGATTGTGATTGTGTGATTGCGATTGTATGATTGCGATTGTATGATTGTGATTGTATGATTGTGATTGTATGATTGTGATTGTATGACTGTGATTGTATGATTGTGATTGTATGATTGTGATTGTATGATTAGGATTGTATGATTGTGATAGTATGATTGTGATTGTATGATTGTGATTGTATGATTGTGATTGTATGATTGTATTTGGGAGATTGTATTTGGGAGATTGTAATTGTATGATTGCGATTGTATGATTGAGATTGTGTGATTGTGATTGTATGATTGTGATTGTATGATTGTGATAGTATGATTGTGATTGTGTGATTGTGATTGTATGATTGCGATTGCATGATTGTGATTGTATGATTGTGATTGTATGATTGTGATTGTATGATTGTGATTGTATGATTGTGACTGTATGATTGTGATTGTATGATTGTGATTGTGTGATTGCGATTGTATGATTGCGATTGTATGATTGTGATTGTATGATTGTGATTGTATGACTGTGATTGTATGATTGTGATCGTATGATTGTGATTGTGTGATTAGGATTGTATGATTGTGATTGTATGATTGTATTTGGGAGATTGTATTTTGGAGATTGTAAGTGTATGATTGCGACTGTATGATTGCGATTGTATGATTGTGATTGTATGATTGTGATTGTATGATTGTGATTGTAAGATTGTGATTGTATGATTGTGATTGTATGATTGTAATTGTATGATTATGATTGTATGATTGTGATTGTATGATTGTGATGGTTTGATTATGATTGTATGGTTGCGATATTATGATTGTGATTGTATGATTGTGATTGTATGATTGTGATAGTATGATTGTGATTGTAAGATTGTGACTGTATGATTGTGATTGTATGATTGTGATTGTGTGATTGCGATTGTATGATTGCGATTGTATGATTGTGATTGTATGACTGTGATTGTATGATTGTGATTGTATGACTGTGGTTGTATGATTGTGATTGTATGATTGTGATTGTATGATTGTGATTGTATGATTGTGATTGTATGACTGTGATTGTATGATTGTATTTGGGAGATTGTGTTTTGGAGATTGTAATTGTATGATTGCGATTGTATGATTGTGATTGTATGATTGTGATTGTATGATTGTGGTTGCATGATTTTGAATGTATGATTGTGATTGTATGATTGTGATTGTATGATTGTGATTGTATGATTGTGATGGTTTGATTGTGATTGTATGATTGCGATATTATGATTGTGATTGTATGATTGTGATTGTATGATAGCGATTGTATGTTTGGGATAGTATGACTGTGATTGTATGACAGTGATTGTATGATCGTGATTGTATGATCGTGATTGTCTGATTGTGATTGTGTGATTGCGATTGTATGATTGCGATTGTATGATTGTGATTGTATGATTGTGATTTTATGATTGTGATGGTATGACTGTGATTGTATGATTGTGATTGTATGATTGTGATTGTATGATTAGGATTGTATGATTGTAATTGTATGATTATGATTGTATGATTGTGATTGTATGATTGTGATGGTTTGATTATGATTGTATGGTTGCGATATTATGATTGTGATTGTATGATTGTGATTGTATGATTGTGATAGTATGATTGTGATTGTAAGATTGTGATTGTATGACTGTGATTGTATGACTGTGATTGTATGATTGTGATTGTATGATTGTGATTGTATGATTGTGATTGTATGAGTAGGATTGTATGATTGTGATAGTATGATTGTGATTGTATGATTGTGATTGTATGATTGTGATTGTATGATTGTGATTGTATGATTGTGACTGTATGATTGTGATTGTATGATTGTGATTGTGTGATTGCGATTGTATGATTGCGATTGTATGATTGTGATTGTATGACTGTGATTGTATGATTGTGATTGTATGACTGTGGTTGTATGATTGTGATTGTATGATTGTGATTGTATGATTGTGATTGTATGATTGTGATTGTATGACTGTGATTGTATGATTGTATTTGGGAGATTGTGTTTTGGAGATTGTAATTGTATGATTGCGATTGTATGATTGTGATTGTATGATTGTGATTGTATGATTGTGATTGCATGATTTTGAATGTATGATTGTGATTGTATGATTGTGATTGTATGATTGTGATTGTATGATTGTGATTGTATGATTGTGATGGTTTGATTGTGATTGTATGATTGCGATATTATGATTGTGATTGTATGATTGTGATTGTATGATAGCGATTGTATGTTTGTGATAGTATGACTGTGATTGTATGACAGTGATTGTATGATCGTGATTGTATGATCGTGATTGTCTGATTGTGATTGTGTGATTGCGATTGTATGATTGCGATTGTATGATTGTGATTGTATGATTGTGATTTTATGATTGTGATGGTATGACTGTGATTGTATGATTGTGATTGTATGATTGTGATTGTATGATTAGGATTGTATGATTGTAATTGTATGATTATGATTGTATGATTGTGATTGTATGATTGTGATGGTTTGATTATGATTGTATGGTTGCGATATTATGATTGTGATTGTATGATTGTGATTGTATGATTGTGATAGTATGATTGTGATTGTAAGATTGTGATTGTATGACTGTGATTGTATGATTGTGATTGTATGATTGTGATTGTATGATTGTGATTGTATGATTAGGATTGTATGATTGTGATAGTATGATTGTGATTGTATGATTGTGATTGCATGATTGTGATTGTATGATTGTGATTGTATGATTGTGACTGTATGATTGTGATTGTATGATTGTGATTGTGTGATTGCGATTGTATGATTGCGATTGTATGATTGTGATTGTATGACTGTGATTGTATGATTGTGATTGTATGACTGTGGTTGTATGATTGTGATTGTATGATTGTGATTGTATGATTAGGATTGTATGATTGTGATAGTATGAATGTGATTGTATGATTGTGATTGTATGATTGTGATTGTATGACTGTGATTGTATGATAGTGATTGTGCGATTGTGATTGTACGATTGTGATTGTACGATTGTGATTGTACGATTATGATTGTATGATTGCGATAGTATGATTGTGATTGTAAGATTGTGATTGTATGACTGTGATTGTATGATTGTGATTGTATGATTGTGATTGTATGATTAGGATTGTATGATTGTGATAGTATGATTGTGATTGTATGATTGTGATTGTATGATTGTGATTGTATGATTGTGATTGTATGATTGTATTTGGGAGATTGTATTTTGGAGATTGTAATTGTATGATTGCGATTGCATGATTGTGATTGTATGATTGTGATTGTATGATTGTGATTGTATGATTGTGATTGTATGATTGTAATTGTATGATTATGATTGTATGATTGTGATTGTATGATTGTGATGGTTTGATTGTGATTGTATGATTGCGATATTATGATTGTGATTGTATGATTGTGATTGTATGATTGTGATTGTATGATTGTGATAGTATGACTGCGATTGTATGACTGTGATTGTATGATTGTGATTGTATGATTGTGATTGTCTGATTGTGGTTGTTTGATTGTGATTGTATGATGGTGATTGTATGATTGTCATTGTATGATTATGATTGTATGATTGTGATTGCATGATTGTGATTGTATGATTGAGATTGCATGATTTTGTATGTATGATTGTGATTGTATGATTGTGTTAGTATGATTGTGATAATATGATTGTGAATGTATGATTGTGATTGTATGTCTGTGATTGTATGATTGTGATTGTATGATTGTGATTGTATGATTGTGATTGTATGATTCTGATAGTATGATTGTGATTGTATGATTGTGATTGTATGATTGTGATTGTATGATTGTATTTGGGAGATTGTATTTTGGAGATTGTAATTGTATGATTGCGATTGCATGATTGTGATTGTATGATTGTGATTGTGCGATTGTGATTGTACGATTGTGATTGTACGATTGTGATTGTACGATTGTGATTGTATGATTATGATTGTATGATTGTGATAGTATGATTGTGATTGTAAGATTGTGATTGTATGACTGTGATTGTATGATTGTGATTGTATGATTGTGATTGTATGATTAGGATTGTATGATTGTGATAGTATGATTGTGATTGTATGATTGTGACTGTATGATTGTGATTGTATGATTGTGATTGTGTGATTGCGATTGTATGATTGCGATTGTATGATTGTGATTGTATGATTGTGATTGTATGATTGTGATTGTATGACTGTGATTGTATGATTGTGATTGTATGATTGTGATTGTATGATTAGGATTGTATGATTGTGATAGTATGATTGTGATTGTATGATTGTGATTGTATGATTCTGATAGTATGATTATGATTGTATGATTGTGATGGTATGATTGTGATTGTATGATTGTATTTGGGATATTGTATTTGGGAGATTGTAATTGTATCATTGCGATTGTATGATTGAGATTGTATGATTGTGATTGTATGATTGTGATTGTATGATTGTGATGGTATGATTGTGATTGTGTGATTGTGATTGTATGATTGCGATTGTATGATTGTGATTGTATGATTATGATTGTATGATTGTGATTGTATGATTGTGATTGTATGATTATGATTGTATGGTTGTGACTGTATGATTGTCATGGTATGATTGCGATCGTATGATTGTGACTGTATGATTATGATTGTATGATTGTGATTGTATGATTGCAATTGTATGATTGTGATTGTATGATTGTGATTGTATGATAGTGATTGTATGATTGTGATTGTATGATTGTGATTGTATGATTGTGACTGTATGATTGTGATTGTATGATTGTGATTGTGTGATTGCGATTGTATGATTGCGATTGTATGATTGTGATTGTATGATTGTGATTGTATGATTGTGATTGTATGACTGTGATTGTATGATTGTGATTGTATGATTGTGATTGTATGATTAGGATTGTATGATTGTGATAGTATGATTGTGATTGTATGATTGTGATTGTATGATAGTGATTGTATGATTGCGATTGTATGATTGTGATTGTATGATTGTATTTGGGAGATTGTATTTTGGAGATTGTAATTGTATGATTGCGATTGTATGATTGTGATTGTATGATTGTGATTGTATGATTGTGATTGTATGATTGTGATTGTATGATTGTGACTGTATGATTGTGATTGTATGATTGTGATTGTGTGATTGCGATTGTATGATTGTGATTGTATGATTGTGATTGTATGATAGTGATTGTATGATTGTGATTGTATGATTGTGATTGTATGATTGTGACTGTATGATTGTGATTGTATGATTGTGATTGTGTGATTGCGATTGTATGATTGCGATTGTATGATTGCGATTGTATGATTGTGATTGTATGATTGTGATTGTATGATTGTGATTGTATGATTGTATTTGGGAGATTGTATTTTGGAGATTGTAATTGTATGATTGCGATTGCATGATTGTGATTGTATGATTGTGATTGTATGATTGTGATTGTATGATTGTGATTGTATGATTGTAATTGTATGATTATGATTGTATGATTGTGATTGTATGATTGTGATGGTTTGATTGTGATTGTATGATTGCGATATTATGATTGTGATTGTATGATTGTGATTGTATGATTGTGATTGTATGATTGTGATAGTATGACTGCGATTGTATGACTGTGATTGTATGATTGTGATTGTATGATTGTGATTGTCTGATTGTGGTTGTTTGATTGTGATTGTATGATGGTGATTGTATGATTGTCATTGTATGATTATGATTGTATGATTGTGATTGCATGATTGTGATTGTATGATTGAGATTGCATGATTTTGTATGTATGATTGTGATTGTATGATTGTGTTAGTATGATTGTGATAATATGATTGTGAATGTATGATTGTGATTTTATGTCTGTGATTGTATGATTGTGATTGTATGATTGTGATTGTATGATTCGATTGTATGATTCTGATAGTATGATTGTGATTGTATGATTGTGATTGTATGATTGTGATTGTATGATTGTATTTGGGAGATTGTATTTTGGAGATTGTAATTGTATGATTGCGATTGCATGATTGTGATTGTATGATTGTGATTGTGCGATTGTGATTGTACGATTGTGATTGTACGATTGTGATTGTATGATTGTGATGGTTTGATTATGATTGTATGATTGCGATATTATGATGGTGATTGTATGATTGTGATAGTATGATTGTGATTGTATGATTGTGATTGTATGATTGTGATTGTATGATTGTGATTGTATGATTGTATTTGGGAGATTGTATTTTGGAGATTGTAATTGTATGATTGCGATTGTATGATTGTGATTGTATGATTGTGATTGTATGATTGTGATTTTATGATTGTGATTGTATGATTGTAATTGTATGATTATGATTGTATGATTGTGATTGTATGATTGTGATGGTTTGATTGTGATTGTATGATTGCGATATTATGATTGTGATTGTATGATTGTGATTGTATGATAGCGATTGTATGTTTGTGATAGTATGACTGTGATTGTATGACTGTGATTGTATGATTGTGATTGTATGATTGTGATTTTCTGATTGTGGTTGTATGATTGTGATTGTATGATTGTGATTTTATGATTGTCATTGTATGATTATGATTGTATGATTGTGATTGCATTATTTTGAATGTATGATTGTGATTGTTTGATTGTGATTGTATGATTGTGATTGTATGATTGTGATTGTATGATTGTGATTGTATGATTGTGATTGTATGATTGTGATAATATGATTGTGAATGTATGATTGTGATTGTATGTCTGTGATTGTATGATTGTGATTGTATGATTGTGATGGTATGATTGTGATTGTATGATTGTGATTGTATGATTCTGATAGTATGATTGTGATTGTATGATTGTGATTGTATGATTGTGATTGTATGATTGTATTTGGGAGATTGTATTTTGGAGATTGTAATTGTATGATTGCGATTGCATGATTGTGATTGTATGATTGTGATTGTGCGACTGTGATTGTACGATTGTGGTTGTACGATTGTGATTGTACGATTGTGATTGTATGATTATGATTGTATGATTGTGATAGTATGATTGTGATTGTAAGATTGTGATTGTATGACTGCGATTGTATGATTGCGATTGTATGATTGCGATTGTATGATTGGGATTGTATGATTGTGATTGTATGACTGTGATTGTATGATTGTGATTGTATGATTGTGATTGTATGATTAGAATTGTATGATTGTGATAGTATGATTGTGATTGTATGATTGTGATTGTATGATTGTGATTGTATGATTGTGATTGTATGATTGTGATTGTATGATTGTGATTGTATGATTGTATTTGGGAGATTGTATTTTGGAGATTGTAATTGTATGATTGCGATTGTATGATTGTGATTGTATGATTGTGATTGTATGATTGTGATTGTATGATTGTGATTGTATGATTGTGATTGTATGATTGTGATTGTATGATTGTGATTGTATGATTGTGATTGTATGATTGTGATTGTATGATTGTGGTGTATGATTGTGATTGTATGATTGTAATTGTATGATTATGATTGTATGATTGTGATTGTATGATTGTGATGGTTTGATTATGATTGTATGATTGCGATATTATGATGGTGATTGTATGATTGTGATTGTATGATTGTGATAGTATGATTGTGATTGTAAGATTGTGATTGTATGACTGTGATTGTATGATTGTGATTGTATGATTGTGATTGTATGATTGTGATTGTATGATTGTCATTGTATGATTATGATTGTATGATTGTGATTGCATGATTTTGAATGTATGATTGTGATTGTATGATTGTGGTTGTATGATTGTGATTGTATGATTGTGATTGTATGATTGTGATTGTATGATTGTGATTGTATGATTGTGATTGTATGATTGTGATTGTATGATTGTGATAATATGATTGTGAATGTATGATTGTGATTGTATGTCTGTGACTGTATGATTGTGATTGTATGATTGTGATTGTATGATTGTGATTGTATGATTCTGATAGTATGATTGTGATTGTATGATTGTGATTGTATGATTGTGATTGTATGATTGTATTTGGGAGATTGTATTTGGGAGATTGTAATTGTATGATTGCGATTGTATGATTGAGATTGTGTGATTGTGATTGTATGATTGCGATTGTATGATTGTGATAGTATGATTGTGATTGTGTGATTGTGATTGTATGATTGCGATTGCATGATTGTGATGGTATGATTATGATTATATGATTGTGATTGCATGATTGTGATAGTATGATTATGATTGTATGGTTGTGACTGTATGATTGTGATGGTATGATTGCGATCGTATGATTGTGATTGTATGATTATGATTGTATGATTGTGATTGTATGATTGCGATTGTATGATTGTGATTGTATGATTGTGATTGTATGATTGTGATTGTATGATTGTGATTGTATGATTGTGACTGTATGATTGTGATTGTATGATTGTGATTGTGTGATTGCGATTGTATGATTGCGATTGTATGATTGTGATTGTATGATTGTGATTGTATGACTGTGATTGTATGATTGTGATCGTATGATTGTGATTGTGTGATTAGGATTGTATGATTGTGATTGTATGATTGTATTTGGGAGATTGTATTTTGGAGATTGTAAGTGTATGATTGCGATTGTATGATTGCGATTGTATGATTGTGATTGTATGATTGTGATTGTATGATTGTGATTGTAAGATTGTGATTGTATGATCGTGATTGTACGATTCTGATTGTATGATTGTAATTGTATGATTATGATTGTATGATTGTGATTGTATGATTGTGATTGTATGATTGTAATTGTATGATTATGATTGTATGATTGTGATTGTATGATTGTGATGGTTTGATTATGATTGTATGGTTGCGATATTATGATAGTGATTGTATGATTGTGATAGTATGATTGTGATTGTAAGATTGTGACTGTATGATTGTGATTGTATGATTGTGATTGTGTGATTGCGATTGTATGATTGCGATTGTATGATTGTGATTGTATGACTGTGATTGTATGATTGTGATTGTATGACTGTGGTTGTATGATTGTGATTGTATGATTGTGATTGTATGATTGTGATTGTATGATTGTGATTGTATGACTGTGATTGTATGATTGTATTTGGGAGATTGTGTTTTGGAGATTGTAATTGTATGATTGCGATTGTATGATTGTGATTGTATGATTGTGATGGTTTGATTATGATTGTATGGTTGCGATATTATGATTGTGATTGTATGATTGTGATTGTATGATTGTGCTAGTATGATTGTGATTGTAAGATTGTGATTGTATGACTGTGATTGTATGACTGTGATTGTATGATTGTGATTGTATGATTGTGATTGTATGATTGTGATTGTATGATTAGGATTGTATGATTGTGATAGTATGATTGTGATTGTATGATTGTGATTGTATGATTGTGATTGTATGATTATGAATGTATGATTGTGATTGTATGATTGTGATTGTATGATTGTGATTGTATGATTGTGATTGTATGATTGTGATGGTTTGATTGTGATTGTATGATTGCGATATTATGATTGTGATTGTATGATTGTGATTGTATGATAGCGATTGTATGTTTGTGATAGTATGACTGTGATTGTATGACAGTGATTGTATGATCGTGATTGTATGATCGTGATTCTCTGATTGTGATTGTGTGATTGCGATTGTATGATTGCGATTGTATGATTGTGATTGTATGATTGTGATTTTATGATTGTGATGGTATGACTGTGATTGTATGATTGTGATTGTATGATTGTGATTGTATGATTAGGATTGTATGATTGTAATTGTATGATTATGATTGTATGATTGTGATTGTATGATTAGGATTGTATGATTGTGATAGTATGAATGTGATTGTATGATTGTGATTGTATGATTGTGATTGTATGACTGTGATTGTATGATAGTGATTGTGCGATTGTGATTGTACGATTGTGATTGTACGATTGTGATTGTACGATTATGATTGTATGATTGCGATAGTATGATTGTGATTGTAAGATTGTGATTGTATGACTGTGATTGTATGATTGTGATTGTATGATTGTGATTGTATGATTAGGATTGTATGATTGTGATAGTATGATTGTGATTGTATGATTGTGATTGTATGATTGTGATTGTATGATTGTATTTGGGAGATTGTATTTTGGAGATTGTAATTGTATGATTGCGATTGCATGATTGTGATTGTATGATTGTGATTGTATGATTGTGATTGTATGATTGTGATTGTATGATTGTAATTGTATGATTATGATTGTATGATTGTGATTGTATGATTGTGATGGTTTGATTGTGATTGTATGATTGCGATATTATGATTGTGATTGTATGATTGTGATTGTATGATTGTGATTGTATGATTGTGATAGTATGACTGCGATTGTATGACTGTGATTGTATGATTGTGATTGTATGATTGTGATTGTCTGATTGTGGTTGTTTGATTGTGATTGTATGATGGTGATTGTATGATTGTCATTGTATGATTATGATTGTATGATTGTGATTGCATGATTGTGATTGTATGATTGAGATTGCATGATTTTGTATGTATGATTGTGATTGTATGATTGTGTTAGTATGATTGTGATAATATGATTGTGAATGTATGATTGTGATTGTATGTCTGTGATTGTATGATTGTGATTGTATGATTGTGATTGTATGATTGTGATTGTATGATTCTGATAGTATGATTGTGATTGTATGATTGTGATTGTATGATTGTGATTGTATGATTGTATTTGGGAGATTGTATTTTGGAGATTGTAATTGTATGATTGCGATTGCATGATTGTGATTGTATGATTGTGATTGTGCGATTGTGATTGTACGATTGTGATTGTACGATTGTGATTGTACGATTGTGATTGTATGATTATGATTGTATGATTGTGATAGTATGATTGTGATTGTAAGATTGTGATTGTATGACTGTGATTGTATGATTGTGATTGTATGATTGTGATTGTATGATTAGGATTGTATGATTGTGATAGTATGATTGTGATTGTATGATTGTGACTGTATGATTGTGATTGTATGATTGTGATTGTGTGATTGCGATTGTATGATTGCGATTGTATGATTGTGATTGTATGATTGTGATTGTATGATTGTGATTGTATGACTGTGATTGTATGATTGTGATTGTATGATTGTGATTGTATGATTAGGATTGTATGATTGTGATAGTATGATTGTGATTGTATGATTGTGATTGTATGATTCTGATAGTATGATTATGATTGTATGATTGTGATGGTATGATTGTGATTGTATGATTGTATTTGGGATATTGTATTTGGGAGATTGTAATTGTATCATTGCGATTGTATGATTGAGATTGTATGATTGTGATTGTATGATTGTGATTGTATGATTGTGATGGTATGATTGTGATTGTGTGATTGTGATTGTATGATTGCGATTGTATGATTGTGATTGTATGATTATGATTGTATGATTGTGATTGTATGATTGTGATTGTATGATTATGATTGTATGGTTGTGACTGTATGATTGTCATGGTATGATTGCGATCGTATGATTGTGACTGTATGATTATGATTGTATGATTGTGATTGTATGATTGCAATTGTATGATTGTGATTGTATGATTGTGATTGTATGATAGTGATTGTATGATTGTGATTGTATGATTGTGATTGTATGATTGTGACTGTATGATTGTGATTGTATGATTGTGATTGTGTGATTGCGATTGTATGATTGCGATTGTATGATTGTGATTGTATGATTGTGATTGTATGATTGTGATTGTATGACTGTGATTGTATGATTGTGATTGTATGATTGTGATTGTATGATTAGGATTGTATGATTGTGATAGTATGATTGTGATTGTATGATTGTGATTGTATGATTGTGATTGTATGATTGTGATTGTATGATTGTGATTGTGTGATTGCGATTGTATGATTGCGATTGTATGATTGTGATTGTATGATTGTGATTGTATGATTGTGATTGTATGATTGTGATTGTATGATTGTGATTGTATGATTAGGATTGTATGATTGTGATAGTATGATTGTGATTGTATGATTGTGACTGTATGATTGTGATTGTATGATTGTGATTGTGTGATTGCGATTGTATGATTGCGATTGTATGATTGTGATTGTATGATTGTGATTGTATGATTGTGATTGTATGACTGTGATTGTATGATTGTGATTGTATGATTGTGATTGTATGATTAGGATTGTATGATTGTGATAGTATGATTGTGATTGTATGATTGTGATTGTATGATTCTGATAGTATGATTATGATTGTATGATTGTGATGGTATGATTGTGATTGTATGATTGTATTTGGGATATTGTATTTGGGAGATTGTAATTGTATCATTGCGATTGTATGATTGAGATTGTATGATTGTGATTGTATGATTGTGATTGTATGATTGTGATGGTATGATTGTGATTGTGTGATTGTGATTGTATGATTGCGATTGTATGATTGTGATTGTATGATTATGATTGTATGATTGTGATTGTATGATTGTGATTGTATGATTATGATTGTACGGTTGTGACTGTATGATTGTCATGGTATGATTGCGATCGTATGATTGTGACTGTATGATTATGATTGTATGATTGTGATTGTATGATTGCAATTGTATGATTGTGATTGTATGATTGTGATTGTATGATAGTGATTGTATGATTGTGATTGTATGATTGTGATTGTATGATTGTGACTGTATGATTGTGATTGTATGATTGTGATTGTGTGATTGCGATTGTATGATTGCGATTGTATGATTGTGATTGTATGATTGTGATTGTATGATTGTGATTGTATGACTGTGATTGTATGATTGTGATTGTATGATTGTGATTGTATGATTAGGATTGTATGATTGTGATAGTATGATTGTGATTGTATGATTGTGATTGTATGATTGTGATTGTATGATTGTGATTGTATGATTGTGATTGTGTGATTGCGATTGTATGATTGCGATTGTATGATTGTGATTGTATGATTGTGATTGTATGATTGTGATTGTATGATTGTGATTGTATGATTGTGATTGTATGATTGTATTTGGGAGATTGTATTTTGGAGATTGTAATTGTATGATTGCGATTGTATGATTGTGATTGTATGATTGTGATTGTATGACTGTGATTGTATGATTGTGATTGTATGATTGTGATTGTATGATTGTGATTGTATGATTGTGATTGTATGATTGTGATTGTATGATTGTGATTGTATGATTGTGGTGTATGATTGTGATTGTATGATTGTAATTGTATGATTATGATTGTATGATTGTGATTGTATGATTGTGATGGTTTGATTATGATTGTATGATTGCGATATTATGATGGTGATTGTATGATTGTGATTGTATGATTGTGATAGTATGATTGTGATTGTAAGATTGTGATTGTATGACTGTGATTGTATGATTGTGATTGTATGATTGTGATTGTATGATTGTGATTGTATGATTGTCATTGTATGATTATGATTGTATGATTGTGATTGCATGATTTTGAATGTATGATTGTGATTGTATGATTGTGGTTGTATGATTGTGATTGTATGATTGTGATTGTATGATTGTGATTGTATGATTGTGATTGTATGATTGTCATTGTATGATTATGATTGTATGATTGTGATTGCATGATTTTGAATGTATGATTGTGATTGTATGATTCTGATAGTATGATTGTGATTGTATGATTGTGATTGTATGATTGTATTTGGGAGATTGTATTTGGGAGATTGTAATTGTATGATTGCGATTGTATGATTGAGATTGTGTGATTGTGATTGTATGATTGCGATTGTATGATTGTGATAGTATGATTGTGATTGTGTGATTGTGATTGTATGATTGCGATTGCATGATTGTGATGGTATGATTATGATTATATGATTGTGATTGCATGATTGTGATAGTATGATTATGATTGTATGGTTGTGACTGTATGATTGTGATGGTATGATTGCGATCGTATGATTGTGATTGTATGATTATGATTGTATGATTGTGATTGTATGATTGCGATTGTATGATTGTGATTGTATGATTGTGATTGTATGATTGTGATTGTATGATTGTGATTGTATGATTGTGACTGTATGATTGTGATTGTATGATTGTGATTGTGTGATTGCGATTGTATGATTGCGATTGTATGATTGTGATTGTATGATTGTGATTGTATGACTGTGATTGTATGATTGTGATCGTATGATTGTGATTGTGTGATTAGGATTGTATGATTGTGATTGTATGATTGTATTTGGGAGATTGTATTTTGGAGATTGTAAGTGTATGATTGCGATTGTATGATTGCGATTGTATGATTGTGATTGTATGATTGTGATTGTATGATTGTGATTGTAAGATTGTGATTGTATGATGGTGATTGTACGATTCTGATTGTATGATTGTAATTGTATGATTATGATTGTATGATTGTGATTGTATGATTGTGATTGTATGATTGTAATTGTATGATTCTGATTGTATGATTGTGATTGTATGATTGTGATGGTTTGATTATGATTGTATGGTTGCGATATTATGATTGTGATTGTATGATTGTGATTGTATGATTGTGATAGTATGATTGTGATTGTAAGATTGTGACTGTATGATTGTGATTGTATGATTGTGATTGTGTGATTGCGATTGTATGATTGCGATTGTATGATTGTGATTGTATGACTGTGATTGTATGATTGTGATTGTATGACTGTGGTTGTATGATTGTGATTGTATGATTGTGATTGTATGATTGTGATTGTATGATTGTGATTGTATGACTGTGATTGTATGATTGTATTTGGGAGATTGTGTTTTGGAGATTGTAATTGTATGATTGCGATTGTATGATTGTGATTGTATGATTGTGATGGTTTGATTATGATTGTATGGTTGCGATATTATGATTGTGATTGTATGATTGTGATTGTATGATTGTGATAGTATGATTGTGATTGTAAGATTGTGATTGTATGACTGTGATTGTATGACTGTGATTGTATGATTGTGATTGTATGATTGTGATTGTATGATTGTGATTGTATGATTAGGATTGTATGATTGTGATAGTATGATTGTGATTGTATGATTGTGATTGTATGATTGTGATTGTATGATTGTGATTGTATGATTGTGACTGTATGATTGTGATTGTATGATTGTGATTGTGTGATTGCGATTGTATGATTGCGATTGTATGATTGTGATTGTATGACTGTGATTGTATGATTGTGATTGTATGACTGTGGTTGTATGATTGTGATTGTATGATTGTGATTGTATGATTGTGATTGTATGATTGTGATTGTATGACTGTGATTGTATGATTGTATTTGGGAGATTGTGTTTTGGAGATTGTAATTGTATGATTGCGATTGTATGATTGTGATTGTATGATTGTGATTGTATGATTGTGATTGCATGATTATGAATGTATGATTGTGATTGTATGATTGTGATTGTATGATTGTGATTGTATGATTGTGATTGTATGATTGTGATGGTTTGATTGTGATTGTATGATTGCGATATTATGATTGTGATTGTATGATTGTGATTGTATGATAGCGATTGTATGTTTGTGATAGTATGACTGTGATTGTATGACAGTGATTGTATGATCGTGATTGTATGATCGTGATTCTCTGATTGTGATTGTGTGATTGCGATTGTATGATTGCGATTGTATGATTGTGATTGTATGATTGTGATTTTATGATTGTGATGGTATGACTGTGATTGTATGATTGTGATTGTATGATTGTGATTGTATGATTAGGATTGTATGATTGTAATTGTATGATTATGATTGTATGATTGTGATTGTATGATTGTGATGGTTTGATTATGATTGTATGGTTGCGATATTATGATTGTGATTGTATGATTGTGATTGTATGATTGTGATAGTATGATTGTGATTGTAAGATTGTGATTGTATGACGGTGATTGTATGATTGTGATTGTATGATTGTGATTGTATGATTGTGATTGTATGATTAGGATTGTATGATTGTGATAGTATGATTGTGATTGTATGATTGTGATTGTATGATTGTGATTGTATGATTGTGATTGTATGATTGTGACTGTATGATTGTGATTGTATGATTGTGATTGTGTGATTGCGATTGTATGATTGCGATTGTATGATTGTGATTGTATGACTGTGATTGTATGATTGTGATTGTATGACGGTGGTTGTATGATTGTGATTGTATGATTGTGATTGTATGATTAGGATTGTATGATTGTGATAGTATGAATGTGATTGTATGATTGTGATTGTATGATTGTGATTGTATGACTGTGATTGTATGATAGTGATTGTGCGATTGTGATTGTACGATTGTGATTGTACGATTGTGATTGTACGATTATGATTGTATGATTGCGATAGTATGATTGTGATTGTAAGATTGTGATTGTATGACTGTGATTGTATGATTGTGATTGTATGATTGTGATTGTATGATTAGGATTGTATGATTGTGATAGTATGATTGTGATTGTATGATTGTGATTGTATGATTGTGATTGTATGATTGTATTTGGGAGATTGTATTTTGGAGATTGTAATTGTATGATTGCGATTGCATGATTGTGATTGTATGATTGTGATTGTATGATTGTGATTGTATGATTGTGATTGTATGATTGTAATTGTATGATTATGATTGTATGATTGTGATTGTATGATTGTGATGGTTTGATTGTGATTGTATGATTGCGATATTATGATTGTGATTGTATGATTGTGATTGTATGATTGTGATTGTATGATTGTGATAGTATGACTGCGATTGTATGACTGTGATTGTATGATTGTGATTGTATGATTGTGATTGTCTGATTGTGGTTGTTTGATTGTGATTGTATGATGGTGATTGTATGATTGTCATTGTATGATTATGATTGTATGATTGTGATTGCATGATTGTGATTGTATGATTGAGATTGCATGATTTTGTATGTATGATTGTGATTGTATGATTGTGTTAGTATGATTGTGATAATATGATTGTGAATGTATGATTGTGATTGTATGTCTGTGATTGTATGATTGTGATTGTATGATTGTGATTGTATGATTGTGATTGTATGATTCTGATAGTATGATTGTGATTGTATGATTGTGATTGTATGATTGTGATTGTATGATTGTATTTGGGAGATTGTATTTTGGAGATTGTAATTGTATGATTGCGATTGCATGATTGTGATTGTATGATTGTGATTGTGCGATTGTGATTGTACGATTGTGATTGTACGATTGTGATTGTACGATTGTGATTGTATGATTATGATTGTATGATTGTGATAGTATGATTGTGATTGTAAGATTGTGATTGTATGACTGTGATTGTATGATTGTGATTGTATGATTGTGATTGTATGATTAGGATTGTATGATTGTGATAGTATGATTGTGATTGTATGATTGTGATTGTATGATTGTGATTGTATGATTAGGATTGTATGATTGTGATAGTATGAATGTGATTGTATGATTGTGATTGTATGATTGTGATTGTATGACTGTGATTGTATGATTGTGATTGTGCGATTGTGATTGTACGATTGTGATTGTACGATTGTGATTGTACGATTATGATTGTATGATTGCGATAGTATGATTGTGATTGTAAGATTGTGATTGTATGACTGTGATTGTATGATTGTGATTGTATGATTGTGATTGTATGATTAGGATTGTATGATTGTGATAGTATGATTGTGATTGTATGATTGTGATTGTATGATTGTGATTGTATGATTGTGATTGTATGATTGTATTTGGGAGATTGTATTTTGGAGATTGTAATTGTATGATTGCGATTGCATGATTGTGATTGTATGATTGTGATTGTATGATTGTGATTGTATGATTGTGATTGTATGATTGTAATTGTATGATTATGATTGTATGATTGTGATTGTATGATTGTGATGGTTTGATTGTGATTGTATGATTGCGATATTATGATTGTGATTGTATGATTGTGATTGTATGATTGTGATTGTATGATTGTGATAGTATGACTGCGATTGTATGACTGTGATTGTATAATTGTGATTGTATGATTGTGATTGTCTGATTGTGGTTGTTTGATTGTGATTGTATGATGGTGATTGTATGATTGTCATTGTATGATTATGATTGTATGATTGTGATTGCATGATTGTGATTGTATGATTGAGATTGCATGATTTTGTATGTATGATTGTGATTGTATGATTGTGTTAGTATGATTGTGATAATATGATTGTGAATGTATGATTGTGATTGTATGTCTGTGATTGTATGATTGTGATTGTATGATTGTGATTGTATGATTGTGATTGTATGATTCTGATAGTATGATTGTGATTGTATGATTGTGATTGTATGATTGTGATTGTATGATTGTATTTGGGAGATTGTATTTTGGAGATTGTAATTGTATGATTGCGATTGCATGATTGTGATTGTATGATTGTGATTGTGGGATTGTGATTGTACGATTGTGATTGTACGATTGTGATTGTATGATTGTGATGGTTTGATTATGATTGTATGATTGCGATATTATGATGGTGATTGTATGATTGTGATAGTATGATTGTGATTGTAAGATTGTGATTGTATGACTGTGATTGTATGATTGTGATTGTATGATTGTGATTGTATGATTAGGATTGTATGATTGTGATAGTATGATTGTGATTGTATGATTGTGATTGTATGATTGTGATTGTATGATTGTGATTGTATGATTGTGATTGTATGATTGTGATTGTATGATTGTATTTGGGAGATTGTATTTTGGAGATTGTAATTGTATGATTGCGATTGTATGATTGTGATTGTATGATTGTGATTGTATGATTGTGATTGTATGATTGTGATTGTATGATTGTGATTGTATGATTGTGATTGTATGATTGTGATTTTATGATTGTGATTGTATGATTGTAATTGTATGATTATGATTGTATGATTGTGATTGTATGATTGTGATGGTTTTGATTGTGATTGTATGATTGCGATATTATGATTGTGATTGTATGATTGTGATTGTATGATAGCGATTGTATGTTTGTGATAGTATGACTGTGATTGTATGACTGTGATTGTATGATTGTGATTGTATGATTGTGATTGTATGATTGTATTTGGGAGATTGTATTTTGGAGATTGTAATTGTATGATTGCGATTGTATGATTGTGATTGTATGATTGTGATTGTATGATTGTGATTGTATGATTGTATTTGGGAGATTGTATTTTGGAGATTGTAATTGTATGATTGCGATTGTATGATTGTGATTGTATGATTGTGATTGTATGATTGTGATTGTATGATTGTGATTGTATGATTGTGATTGTATGATTGTGATTGTATGATTGTGGTGTATGATTGTGATTGTATGATTGTAATTGTATGATTATGATTGTATGATTGTGATTGTATGATTGTGATGGTTTGATTATGATTGTATGATTGCGATATTATGATGGTGATTGTATGATTGTGATTGTATGATTGTGATAGTATGATTGTGATTGTAAGATTGTGATTGTATGACTGTGATTGTATGATTCTGATTGTATGATTGTGATTGTATGATTAGGATTGTATGATTGTGATAGTATGATTGTGATTGTATGATTGTGATTGTATGATTGTGATTGTATGATTGTGATTGTATGATTGTATTTGGGAGATTGTATTTTGGAGATTGTAATTGTATGATTGCGATTGTATGATTGTGATTGAATGATTGTGATTGTATGATTGTGATTGTATGATTGTGATTGTATGATTGTGATTTTATGATTGTGATTGTATGATTGTAATTGTATGATTATGATTGTATGATTGTGATTGTATGATTGTGATGGTTTGATTGTGATTGTATGATTGTGATTGTATGATTGTGATTGTATGATTGTGATTGTATGATTGTGATAGTATGATTGTGATTGTAAGATTGTGATTGTATGACTGTGATTGTATGATTGTGATTGTATGATTGTGATTGTATGATTAGGATTGTATGATTGTGATAGTATGATTGTGATTGTATGATTGTGACTGTATGATTGTGATTGTATGATTGTGATTGTGTGATTGCGATTGTATGATTGCGATTGTATGATTGTGATTGTATGATTGTGATTGTATGATTAGGATTGTATGATTGTGATAGTATGATTGTGATTGTATGATTGTGATTGTATGATTCTGATAGTATGATTATGATTGTATGATTGTGATGGTATGATTGTGATTGTATGATTGTATTTGGGATATTGTATTTGGGAGATTGTAATTGTATCATTGCGATTGTATGATTGAGATTGTATGATTGTGATTGTATGATTGTGATTGTATGATTGTGATGGTGTGATTGTGATTGTGTGATTGTGATTGTATGATTGCGATTGTATGATTGTGATTGTATGATTATGATTGTATGATTGTGATTGTATGATTGTGATTGTATGATTATGATTGTATGGTTGTGACTGTATGATTGTCATGGTAAGATTGCGATCGTATGATTGTGACTGTATGATTATGATTGTATGATTGTGATTGTATGATTGCAATTGTATGATTGTGATTGTATGATTGTGATTGTATGATAGTGATTGTATGATTGTGATTGTATGATTGTGATTGTATGATTGTATTTGGGAGATTGTATTTTCTAGATTGTAATTGTATGATTGCGATTGTATGATTGTGATTGTATGATTGTGATTGTATGATTGTGATTGTATGATTGTGATTGTATGATTGTGATTGTATGATTGTGATTGTATGATTGTGATTGTACGATTGTGACTGTATGATTGTGATTGTATGATTGTGATTGTGTGATTGCGATTGTATGATTGCGATTGTATGATTGTGATTGTATGACTGTGATTGTATGATTGTGATTGTATGACTGTGGTTGTATGATTGTGATTGTATGATTGTGATTGTATGATTAGGATTGTATGATTGTGATAGTATGAATGTGATTGTATGATTGTGATTGTATGATTGTGATTGTATGACTGTGATTGTATGATTGTGATTGTGCGATTGTGATTGTACGATTGTGATTGTACGATTGTGATTGTACGATTATGATTGTATGATTGCGATAGTATGATTGCGATTGTAAGATTGTGATTGTATGACTGTGATTGTATGATTGTGATTGTATGATTGTGATTGTATGATTAGGATTGTATGATTGTGATAGTATGATTGTGATTGTATGATTGTGATTGTATGATTGTGATTGTATGATTGTGATTGTATGATTGTATTTGGGAGATTGTATTTTGGAGATTGTAATTGTATGATTGCGATTGCATGATTGTGATTGTATGATTGTGATTGTATGATTGTGATTGTATGATTGTGATTGTATGATTGTAATTGTATGATTATGATTGTATGATTGTGATTGTATGATTGTGATGGTTTGATTGTGATTGTATGATTGCGATATTATGATTGTGATTGTATGATTGTGATTGTATGATTGTGATTGTATGATTGTGATAGTATGACTGCGATTGTATGACTGTGATTGTATGATTGTGATTGTATGATTGTGATTGTCTGATTGTGGTTGTTTGATTGTGATTGTATGATGGTGATTGTATGATTGTCATTGTATGATTATGATTGTATGATTGTGATTGCATGATTGTGATTGTATGATTGAGATTGCATGATTTTGTATGTATGATTGTGATTGTATGATTGTGTTAGTATGATTGTGATAATATGATTGTGAATGTATGATTGTGATTGTATGTCTGTGATTGTATGATTGTGATTGTATGATTGTGATTGTATGATTGTGATTGTATGATTCTGATAGTATGATTGTGATTGTATGATTGTGATTGTATGATTGTGATTGTATGATTGTATTTGGGAGATTGTATTTTGGAGATTGTAATTGTATGATTGCGATTGCATGATTGTGATTGTATGATTGTGATTGTGGGATTGTGATTGTACGATTGTGATTGTACGATTGTGATTGTATGATTGTGATGGTTTGATTATGATTGTATGATTGCGATATTATGATGGTGATTGTATGATTGTGATAGTATGATTGTGATTGTAAGATTGTGATTGTATGACTGTGATTGTATGATTGTGATTGTATGATTGTGATTGTGTGATTAGGATTGTATGATTGTGATAGTATGATTGTGATTGTATGATTGTGATTGTATGATTGTGATTGTATGATTGTGATTGTATGATTGTATTTGGGAGATTGTATTTTGGAGATTGTAATTGTATGATTGCGATTGTATGATTGTGATTGTATGATTGTGATTGTATGATTGTGATTGTATGATTGTGATTGTATGATTGTGATTGTATGATTGTGATTTTATGATTGTGATTGTATGATTGTAATTGTATGATTATGATTGTATGATTGTGATTGTATGATTGTGATGGTTTTGATTGTGATTGTATGATTGCGATATTATGATTGTGATTGTATGATTGTGATTGTATGATAGCGATTGTATGTTTGTGATAGTATGACTGTGATTGTATGACTGTGATTGTATGATTGTGATTGTATGATTGTGATTGTATGATTGTATTTGGGAGATTGTATTTTGGAGATTGTAATTGTATGATTGCGATTGTATGATTGTGATTGTATGATTGTGATTGTATGATTGTGATTGTATGATTGTATTTGGGAGATTGTATTTTGGAGATTGTAATTGTATGATTGCGATTGTATGATTGTGATTGTATGATTGTGATTGTATGATTGTGATTGTATGATTGTGATTGTATGATTGTGATTGTATGATTGTGATTGTATGATTGTGGTGTATGATTGTGATTGTATGATTGTAATTGTATGATTATGATTGTATGATTGTGATTGTATGATTGTGATGGTTTGATTATGATTGTATGATTGCGATATTATGATGGTGATTGTATGATTGTGATTGTATGATTGTGATAGTATGATTGTGATTGTAAGATTGTGATTGTATGACTGTGATTGTATGATTGTGATTGTATGATTGTGATTGTATGATTAGGATTGTATGATTGTGATAGTATGATTGTGATTGTATGATTGTGATTGTATGATTGTGATTGTATGATTGTGATTGTATGATTGTATTTGGGAGATTGTATTTTGGAGATTGTAATTGTATGATTGCGATTGTATGATTGTGATTGTATGATTGTGATTGTATGATTGTGATTGTATGATTGTGATTGTATGATTGTGATTTTATGATTGTGATTGTATGATTGTAATTGTATGATTATGATTGTATGATTGTGATTGTATGATTGTGATGGTTTGATTGTGATTGTATGATTGCGATATTATGATTGTGATTGTATGATTGTGATTGTATGATAGCGATTGTATGTTTGTGATAGTATGACTGTGATTGTATGACTGTGATTGTATGATAGTGATTGTATGATTGTGATTGTATGATTGTGATTGTATGATTGTGATTGTATGATTGTGATAATATGATTGTGAATGTATGATTGTGATTGTGTGATTGCGATTGTATGATTGCGATTGTATGATTGTGATTGTATGACTGTGATTGTATGATTGTGATTGTATGACTGTGGTTGTATGATTGTGATTGTATGATTGTGATTGTATGATTAGGATTGTATGATTGTGATAGTATGAATGTGATTGTATGATTGTGATTGTATGATTGTGATTGTATGATTGTGATTGTATGACTGTGATTGTATGATTGTGATTGTGCGATTGTGATTGTACGATTGTGATTGTACGATTGTGATTGTACGATTATGATTGTATGATTGCGATAGTATGATTGTGATTGTAAGATTGTGATTGTATGACTGTGATTGTATGATTGTGATTGTATGATTGTGATTGTATGATTAGGATTGTATGATTGTGATAGTATGATTGTGATTGTATGATTGTGATTGTATGATTGTGATTGTATGATTGTGATTGTATGATTGTATTTGGGAGATTGTATTTTGGAGATTGTAATTGTATGATTGCGATTGCATGATTGTGATTGTATGATTGTGATTGTATGATTGTGATTGTATGATTGTGATTGTATGATTGTAATTGTATGATTATGATTGTATGATTGTGATTGTATGATTGTGATGGTTTGATTGTGATTGTATGATTGCGATATTATGATTGTGATTGTATGATTGTGATTGTATGATTGTGATTGTATGATTGTGATAGTATGACTGCGATTGTATGACTGTGATTGTATGATTGTGATTGTATGATTGTGATTGTCTGATTGTGGTTGTTTGATTGTGATTGTATGATGGTGATTGTATGATTGTCATTGTATGATTATGATTGTATGATTGTGATTGCATGATTGTGATTGTATGATTGAGATTGCATGATTTTGTATGTATGATTGTGATTGTATGATTGTGTTAGTATGATTGTGATAATATGATTGTGAATGTATGATTGTGATTGTATGTCTGTGATTGTATGATTGTGATTGTATGATTGTGATTGTATGATTGTGATTGTATGATTCTGATAGTATGATTGTGATTGTATGATTGTGATTGTATGATTGTGATTGTATGATTGTATTTGGGAGATTGTATTTTGGAGATTGTAATTGTATGATTGCGATTGCATGATTGTGATTGTATGATTGTGATTGTGGGATTGTGATTGTACGATTGTGATTGTACGATTGTGATTGTATGATTGTGATGGTTTGATTATGATTGTATGATTGCGATATTATGATGGTGATTGTATGATTGTGATAGTATGATTGTGATTGTAAGATTGTGATTGTATGACTGTGATTGTATGATTGTGATTGTATGATTGTGATTGTATGATTAGGATTGTATGATTGTGATAGTATGATTGTGATTGTATGATTGTGATTGTATGATTGTGATTGTATGATTGTGATTGTATGATTGTATTTGGGAGATTGTATTTTGGAGATTGTAATTGTATGATTGCGATTGTATGATTGTGATTGTATGATTGTGATGGTTTTGATTGTGATTGTATGATTGCGATATTATGATTGTGATTGTATGATTGTGATTGTATGATAGCGATTGTATGTTTGTGATAGTATGACTGTGATTGTATGACTGTGATTGTATGATTGTGATTGTATGATTGTGATTGTATGATTGTGATTGTATGATTGTGATTTTATGATTGTGATTGTATGATTGTAATTGTATGATTATGATTGTATGATTGTGATTGTATGATTGTGATGGTTTTGATTGTGATTGTATGATTGCGATATTATGATTGTGATTGTATGATTGTGATTGTATGATAGCGATTGTATGTTTGTGATAGTATGACTGTGATTGTATGACTGTGATTGTATGATTGTGATTGTATGATTGTGATTGTATGATTGTATTTGGGAGATTGTATTTTGGAGATTGTAATTGTATGATTGCGATTGTATGATTGTGATTGTATGATTGTGATTGTATGATTGTGATTGTATGATTGTATTTGGGAGATTGTATTTTGGAGATTGTAATTGTATGATTGCGATTGTATGATTGTGATTGTATGATTGTGATTGTATGATTGTGATTGTATGATTGTGATTGTATGATTGTGATTGTATGATTGTGATTGTATGATTGTGGTGTATGATTGTGATTGTATGATTGTAATTGTATGATTATGATTGTATGATTGTGATTGTATGATTGTGATGGTTTGATTATGATTGTATGATTGCGATATTATGATGGTGATTGTATGATTGTGATTGTATGATTGTGATAGTATGATTGTGATTGTAAGATTGTGATTGTATGACTGTGATTGTATGATTGTGATTGTATGATTGTGATTGTATGATTAGGATTGTATGATTGTGATAGTATGATTGTGATTGTATGATTGTGATTGTATGATTGTGATTGTATGATTGTGATTGTATGATTGTATTTGGGAGATTGTATTTTGGAGATTGTAATTGTATGATTGCGATTGTATGATTGTGATTGTATGATTGTGATTGTATGATTGTGATTGTATGATTGTGATTGTATGATTAGGATTGTATGATTGTGATAGTATGATTGTGATTGTATGATTGTGATTGTATGATTCTGATAGTATGATTATGATTGTATGATTGTGATGGTATGATTGTGATTGTATGATTGTATTTGGGATATTGTATTTGGGAGATTGTAATTGTATCATTGCGATTGTATGATTGAGATTGTATGATTGTGATTGTATGATTGTGATTGTATGATTGTGATGGTATGATTGTGATTGTGTGATTGTGATTGTATGATTGCGATTGTATGATTGTGATTGTATGATTATGATTGTATGATTGTGATTGTATGATTGTGATTGTATGATTATGATTGTATGGTTGTGACTGTATGATTGTCATGGTATGATTGCGATCGTATGATTGTGACTGTATGATTATGATTGTATGATTGTGATTGTATGATTGCAATTGTATGATTGTGATTGTATGATTGTGATTGTATGATAGTGATTGTATGATTGTGATTGTATGATTGTGATTGTATGATTGTGACTGTATGATTGTGATTGTATGATTGTGATTGTGTGATTGCGATTGTATGATTGCGATTGTATGATTGGGATTGTATGATTGTGATTGTATGATTGTGATTGTATGACTGTGATTGTATGATTGTGATTGTATGATTGTGATTGTATGATTAGGATTGTATGATTGTGATAGTATGATTGTGATTGTATGATTGTGATTGTATGATTGTGATTGTATGATTGTGATTGTATGATTGTGATTGTGTGATTGCGATTGTATGATTGCGATTGTATGATTGTGATTGTATGATTGTGATTGTATGATTGTGATTGTATGATTGTGATTGTATGATTGTGATTGTATGATTGTATTTGGGAGATTGTATTTTGGAGATTGTAATTGTATGATTGCGATTGTATGATTGTGATTGTATGATTGTGATTGTATGACTGTGATTGTATGATTGTGATTGTATGATTGTGATTGTATGATTGTGATTGTATGATTGTGATTGTATGATTGTGATTGTATGATTGTGATTGTATGATTGTGGTGTATGATTGTGATTGTATGATTGTAATTGTATGATTATGATCGTATGATTGTGATTGTATGATTGTGATGGTTTGATTATGATTGTATGATTGCGATATTATGATGGTGATTGTATGATTGTGATTGTATGATTGTGATAGTATGATTGTGATTGTAAGATTGTGATTGTATGACTGTGATTGTATGATTGTGATTGTATGATTGTGATTGTATGATTGTGATTGTATGATTGTCATTGTATGATTATGATTGTATGATTGTGATTGCATGATTTTGAATGTATGATTGTGATTGTATGATTGTGGTTGTATGATTGTGATTGTATGATTGTGATTGTATGATTGTGATTGTATGATTGTGATTGTATGATTGTGATTGTATGATTGTGATTGTATGATTGTGATAATATGATTGTGAATGTATGATTGTGATTGTATGTCTGTGACTGTATGATTGTGATTGTATGATTGTGATTGTATGATTGTGATTGTATGATTCTGATAGTATGATTGTGATTGTATGATTGTGATTGTATGATTGTATTTGGGAGATTGTATTTGGGAGATTGTAATTGTATGATTGCGATTGTATGATTGAGATTGTGTGATTGTGATTGTATGATTGCGATTGTATGATTGTGATAGTATGATTGTGATTGTGTGATTGTGATTGTATGATTGCGATTGCATGATTGTGATGGTATGATTATGATTATATGATTGTGATTGCATGATTGTGATAGTATGATTATGATTGTATGGTTGTGACTGTATGATTGTGATGGTATGATTGCGATCGTATGATTGTGATTGTATGATTATGATTGTATGATTGTGATTGTATGATTGCGATTGTATGATTGTGATTGTATGATTGTGATTGTATGATTGTGATTGTATGATTGTGATTGTATGATTGTGACTGTATGATTGTGATTGTATGATTGTGATTGTGTGATTGCGATTGTATGATTGCGATTGTATGATTGTGATTGTATGATTGTGATTGTATGACTGTGATTGTATGATTGTGATCGTATGATTGTGATTGTGTGATTAGGATTGTATGATTGTGATTGTATGATTGTATTTGGGAGATTGTATTTTGGAGATTGTAAGTGTATGATTGCGATTGTATGATTGCGATTGTATGATTGTGATTGTATGATTGTGATTGTATGATTGTGATTGTAAGATTGTGATTGTATGATGGTGATTGTACGATTCTGATTGTATGATTGTAATTGTATGATTATGATTGTATGATTGTGATTGTATGATTGTGATTGTATGATTGTAATTGTATGATTCTGATTGTATGATTGTGATTGTATGATTGTGATGGTTTGATTATGATTGTATGGTTGCGATATTATGATTGTGATTGTATGATTGTGATTGTATGATTGTGATAGTATGATTGTGATTGTAAGATTGTGACTGTATGATTGTGATTGTATGATTGTGATTGTGTGATTGCGATTGTATGATTGCGATTGTATGATTGTGATTGTATGACTGTGATTGTATGATTGTGATTGTATGACTGTGGTTGTATGATTGTGATTGTATGATTGTGATTGTATGATTGTGATTGTATGATTGTGATTGTATGACTGTGATTGTATGATTGTATTTGGGAGATTGTGTTTTGGAGATTGTAATTGTATGATTGCGATTGTATGATTGTGATTGTATGATTGTGATGGTTTGATTATGATTGTATGGTTGCGATATTATGATTGTGATTGTATGATTGTGATTGTATGATTGTGATAGTATGATTGTGATTGTAAGATTGTGATTGTATGACTGTGATTGTATGACTGTGATTGTATGATTGTGATTGTATGATTGTGATTGTATGATTGTGATTGTATGATTAGGATTGTATGATTGTGATAGTATGATTGTGATTGTATGATTGTGATTGTATGATTGTGATTGTATGATTGTGATTGTATGATTGTGACTGTATGATTGTGATTGTATGATTGTGATTGTGTGATTGCGATTGTATGATTGCGATTGTATGATTGTGATTGTATGACTGTGATTGTATGATTGTGATTGTATGACTGTGGTTGTATGATTGTGATTGTATGATTGTGATTGTATGATTGTGATTGTATGATTGTGATTGTATGACTGTGATTGTATGATTGTATTTGGGAGATTGTGTTTTGGAGATTGTAATTGTATGATTGCGATTGTATGATTGTGATTGTATGATTGTGATTGTATGATTGTGATTGCATGATTATGAATGTATGATTGTGATTGTATGATTGTGATTGTATGATTGTGATTGTATGATTGTGATTGTATGATTGTGATGGTTTGATTGTGATTGTATGATTGCGATATTATGATTGTGATTGTATGATTGTGATTGTATGATAGCGATTGTATGTTTGTGATAGTATGACTGTGATTGTATGACAGTGATTGTATGATCGTGATTGTATGATCGTGATTCTCTGATTGTGATTGTGTGATTGCGATTGTATGATTGCGATTGTATGATTGTGATTGTATGATTGTGATTTTATGATTGTGATGGTATGACTGTGATTGTATGATTGTGATTGTATGATTGTGATTGTATGATTAGGATTGTATGATTGTAATTGTATGATTATGATTGTATGATTGTGATTGTATGATTGTGATGGTTTGATTATGATTGTATGGTTGCGATATTATGATTGTGATTGTATGATTGTGATTGTATGATTGTGATAGTATGATTGTGATTGTAAGATTGTGATTGTATGACGGTGATTGTATGATTGTGATTGTATGATTGTGATTGTATGATTGTGATTGTATGATTGTGATTGTATGATTAGGATTGTATGATTGTGATAGTATGATTGTGATTGTATGATTGTGATTGTATGATTGTGATTGTATGATTGTGATTGTATGATTGTGACTGTATGATTGTGATTGTATGATTGTGATTGTGTGATTGCGATTGTATGATTGCGATTGTATGATTGTGATTGTATGACTGTGATTGTATGATTGTGATTGTATGACGGTGGTTGTATGATTGTGATTGTATGATTGTGATTGTATGATTAGGATTGTATGATTAGGATTGTATGATTGTGATAGTATGATTGTGATTGTATGATTGTGATTGTATGATTGTGATTGTATGATTGTATTTGGGAGATTGTATTTTGGAGATTGTAATTGTATGATTGCGATTGCATGATTGTGATTGTATGATTGTGATTGTATGATTGTGATTGTATGATTGTAATTGTATGATTATGATTGTATGATTGTGATTGTATGATTGTGATGGTTTGATTGTGATTGTATGATTGCGATATTATGATTGTGATTGTATGATTGTGATTGTATGATTGTGATTGTATGATTGTGATTGTATGATTGTGATAGTATGACTGCGATTGTATGACTGTGATTGTATGATTGTGATTGTATGATTGTGATTGTCTGATTGTGGTTGTTTGATTGTGATTGTATGATGGTGATTGTATGATTGTCATTGTATGATTATGATTGTATGATTGTGATTGCATGATTGTGATTGTATGATTGAGATTGCATGATTTTGTATGTATGATTGTGATTGTATGATTGTGTTAGTATGATTGTGATAATATGATTGTGAATGTATGATTGTGATTGTATGTCTGTGATTGTATGATTGTGATTGTATGATTGTGATTGTATGATTGTGATTGTATGATTCTGATAGTATGATTGTGATTGTATGATTGTGATTGTATGATTGTGATTGTATGATTGTATTTGGGAGATTGTATTTTGGAGATTGTAATTGTATGATTGCGATTGCATGATTGTGATTGTATGATTGTGATTGTGCGATTGTGATTGTACGATTGTGATTGTACGATTGTGATTGTACGATTGTGATTGTATGATTATGATTGTATGATTGTGATAGTATGATTGTGATTGTAAGATTGTGATTGTATGACTGTGATTGTATGATTGTGATTGTATGATTGTGATTGTATGATTAGGATTGTATGATTGTGATAGTATGATTGTGATTGTATGATTGTGACTGTATGATTGTGATTGTATGATTGTGATTGTGTGATTGCGATTGTATGATTGCGATTGTATGATTGTGATTGTATGATTGTGATTGTATGATTGTGATTGTATGACTGTGATTGTATGATTGTGATTGTATGATTGTGATTGTATGATTAGGATTGTATGATTGTGATAGTATGATTGTGATTGTATGATTGTGATTGTATGATTCTGATAGTATGATTATGATTGTATGATTGTGATGGTATGATTGTGATTGTATGATTGTATTTGGGATATTGTATTTGGGAGATTGTAATTGTATCATTGCGATTGTATGATTGAGATTGTATGATTGTGATTGTATGATTGTGATTGTATGATTGTGATGGTATGATTGTGATTGTGTGATTGTGATTGTATGATTGCGATTGTATGATTGTGATTGTATGATTATGATTGTATGATTGTGATTGTATGATTGTGATTGTATGATTATGATTGTATGGTTGTGACTGTATGATTGTCATGGTATGATTGCGATCGTATGATTGTGACTGTATGATTATGATTGTATGATTGTGATTGTATGATTGCAATTGTATGATTGTGATTGTATGATTGTGATTGTATGATAGTGATTGTATGATTGTGATTGTATGATTGTGATTGTATGATTGTGACTGTATGATTGTGATTGTATGATTGTGATTGTGTGATTGCGATTGTATGATTGCGATTGTATGATTGTGATTGTATGATTGTGATTGTATGATTGTGATTGTATGACTGTGATTGTATGATTGTGATTGTATGATTGTGATTGTATGATTAGGATTGTATGATTGTGATAGTATGATTGTGATTGTATGATTGTGATTGTATGATAGTGATTGTATGATTGCGATTGTATGATTGTGATTGTATGATTGTATTTGGGAGATTGTATTTTGGAGATTGTAATTGTATGATTGCGATTGTATGATTGTGATTGTATGATTGTGATTGTATGATTGTGATTGTATGATTGTGATTGTATGATTGTGATTGTATGATTGTGATTGTATGATTGTGATTGTACGATTGTGACTGTATGATTGTGATTGTATGATTGTGATTGTGTGATTGCGATTGTATGATTGCGATTGTATGATTGTGATTGTATGTCTGTGATTGTATGATTGTGATTGTATGACTGTGGTTGTATGATTGTGATTGTATGATTGTGATTGTATGATTAGGATTGTATGATTGTGATAGTATGAATGTGATTGTATGATTGTGATTGTATGATTGTGATTGTATGACTGTGATTGTATGATTGTGATTGTGCGATTGTGATTGTACGATTGTGATTGTACGATTGTGATTGTACGATTATGATTGTATGATTGCGATAGTATGATTGTGATTGTAAGATTGTGATTGTATGACTGTGATTGTATGATTGTGATTGTATGATTGTGATTGTATGATTAGGATTGTATGATTGTGATAGTATGATTGTGATTGTATGATTGTGATTGTATGATTGTGATTGTATGATTGTGATTGTATGATTGTATTTGGGAGATTGTATTTTGGAGATTGTAATTGTATGATTGCGATTGCATGATTGTGATTGTATGATTGTGATTGTATGATTGTGATTGTATGATTGTGATTGTATGATTGTAATTGTATGATTATGATTGTATGATTGTGATTGTATGATTGTGATGGTTTGATTGTGATTGTATGATTGCGATATTATGATTGTGATTGTATGATTGTGATTGTATGATTGTGATTGTATGATTGTGATAGTATGACTGCGATTGTATGACTGTGATTGTATAATTGTGATTGTATGATTGTGATTGTCTGATTGTGGTTGTTTGATTGTGATTGTATGATGGTGATTGTATGATTGTCATTGTATGATTATGATTGTATGATTGTGATTGCATGATTGTGATTGTATGATTGAGATTGCATGATTTTGTATGTATGATTGTGATTGTATGATTGTGTTAGTATGATTGTGATAATATGATTGTGAATGTATGATTGTGATTGTATGTCTGTGATTGTATGATTGTGATTGTATGATTGTGATTGTATGATTGTGATTGTATGATTCTGATAGTATGATTGTGATTGTATGATTGTGATTGTATGATTGTGATTGTATGATTGTATTTGGGAGATTGTATTTTGGAGATTGTAATTGTATGATTGCGATTGCATGATTGTGATTGTATGATTGTGATTGTGGGATTGTGATTGTACGATTGTGATTGTACGATTGTGATTGTATGATTGTGATGGTTTGATTATGATTGTATGATTGCGATATTATGATGGTGATTGTATGATTGTGATAGTATGATTGTGATTGTAAGATTGTGATTGTATGATTGTGATTGTATGATTGTGATTGTATGATTGTGATTGTATGATTGTGATTTTATGATTGTGATTGTATGATTGTAATTGTATGATTATGATCGTATGATTGTGATTGTATGATTGTGATGGTTTTGATTGTGATTGTATGATTGCGATATTATGATTGTGATTGTATGATTGTGATTGTATGATAGCGATTGTATGTTTGTGATAGTATGACTGTGATTGTATGACTGTGATTGTATGATTGTGATTGTATGATTGTGATTGTATGATTGTATTTGGGAGATTGTATTTTGGAGATTGTAATTGTATGATTGCGATTGTATGATTGTGATTGTATGATTGTGATTGTATGATTGTGATTGTATGATTGTATTTGGGAGATTGTATTTTGGAGATTGTAATTGTATGATTGCGATTGTATGATTGTGATTGTATGATTGTGATTGTATGATTGTGATTGTATGATTGTGATTGTATGATTGTGATTGTATGATTGTGATTGTATGATTGTGGTGTATGATTGTGATTGTATGATTGTAATTGTATGATTATGATTGTATGATTGTGATTGTATGATTGTGATGGTTTGATTATGATTGTATGATTGCGATATTATGATGGTGATTGTATGATTGTGATTGTATGATTGTGATAGTATGATTGTGATTGTAAGATTGTGATTGTATGACTGTGATTGTATGATTGTGATTGTATGATTGTGATTGTATGATTAGGATTGTATGATTGTGATAGTATGATTGTGATTGTATGATTGTGATTGTATGATTGTGATTGTATGATTGTGATTGTATGATTGTATTTGGGAGATTGTATTTTGGAGATTGTAATTGTATGATTGCGATTGTATGATTGTGATTGAATGATTGTGATTGTATGATTGTGATTGTATGATTGTGATTGTATGATTGTGATTTTATGATTGTGATTGTATGATTGTAATTGTATGATTATGATTGTATGATTGTGATTGTATGATTGTGATGGTTTGATTGTGATTGTATGATTGTGATTGTATGATTGTGATTGTATGATTGTGATTGTATGATTGTGATAGTATGATTGTGATTGTAAGATTGTGATTGTATGACTGTGATTGTATGATTGTGATTGTATGATTGTGATTGTATGATTAGGATTGTATGATTGTGATAGTATGATTGTGATTGTATGATTGTGACTGTATGATTGTGATTGTATGATTGTGATTGTGTGATTGCGATTGTATGATTGCGATTGTATGATTGTGATTGTATGATTGTGATTGTATGATTAGGATTGTATGATTGTGATAGTATGATTGTGATTGTATGATTGTGATTGTATGATTCCGATAGTATGATTATGATTGTATGATTGTGATGGTATGATTGTGATTGTATGATTGTATTTGGGATATTGTATTTGGGAGATTGTAATTGTATCATTGCGATTGTATGATTGAGATTGTATGATTGTGATTGTATGATTGTGATTGTATGATTGTGATGGTATGATTGTGATTGTGTGATTGTGATTGTATGATTGCGATTGTATGATTGTGATTGTATGATTATGATTGTATGATTGTGATTGTATGATTGTGATTGTATGATTATGATTGTATGGTTGTGACTGTATGATTGTCATGGTAAGATTGCGATCGTATGATTGTGACTGTATGATTATGATTGTATGATTGTGATTGTATGATTGCAATTGTATGATTGTGATTGTATGATTGTGATTGTATGATAGTGATTGTATGATTGTGATTGTATGATTGTGATTGTATGATTGTATTTGGGAGATTGTATTTTCTAGATTGTAATTGTATGATTGCGATTGTATGATTGTGATTGTATGATTGTGATTGTATGATTGTGATTGTATGATTGTGATTGTATGATTGTGATTGTATGATTGTGATTGTATGATTGTGATTGTACGATTGTGACTGTATGATTGTGATTGTATGATTGTGATTGTGTGATTGCGATTGTATGATTGCGATTGTATGATTGTGATTGTATGACTGTGATTGTATGATTGTGATTGTATGACTGTGGTTGTATGATTGTGATTGTATGATTGTGATTGTATGATTAGGATTGTATGATTGTGATAGTATGAATGTGATTGTATGATTGTGATTGTATGATTGTGATTGTATGACTGTGATTGTATGATTGTGATTGTGCGATTGTGATTGTACGATTGTGATTGTACGATTGTGATTGTACGATTATGATTGTATGATTGCGATAGTATGATTGCGATTGTAAGATTGTGATTGTATGACTGTGATTGTATGATTGTGATTGTATGATTGTGATTGTATGATTAGGATTGTATGATTGTGATAGTATGATTGTGATTGTATGATTGTGATTGTATGATTGTGATTGTATGATTGTGATTGTATGATTGTATTTGGGAGATTGTATTTTGGAGATTGTAATTGTATGATTGCGATTGCATGATTGTGATTGTATGATTGTGATTGTATGATTGTGATTGTATGATTGTGATTGTATGATTGTAATTGTATGATTATGATTGTATGATTGTGATTGTATGATTGTGATGGTTTGATTGTGATTGTATGATTGCGATATTATGATTGTGATTGTATGATTGTGATTGTATGATTGTGATTGTATGATTGTGATAGTATGACTGCGATTGTATGACTGTGATTGTATGATTGTGATTGTATGATTGTGATTGTCTGATTGTGGTTGTTTGATTGTGATTGTATGATGGTGATTGTATGATTGTCATTGTATGATTATGATTGTATGATTGTGATTGCATGATTGTGATTGTATGATTGAGATTGCATGATTTTGTATGTATGATTGTGATTGTATGATTGTGTTAGTATGATTGTGATAATATGATTGTGAATGTATGATTGTGATTGTATGTCTGTGATTGTATGATTGTGATTGTATGATTGTGATTGTATGATTGTGATTGTATGATTCTGATAGTATGATTGTGATTGTATGATTGTGATTGTATGATTGTGATTGTATGATTGTATTTGGGAGATTGTATTTTGGAGATTGTAATTGTATGATTGCGATTGCATGATTGTGATTGTATGATTGTGATTGTGGGATTGTGATTGTACGATTGTGATTGTACGATTGTGATTGTATGATTGTGATGGTTTGATTATGATTGTATGATTGCGATATTATGATGGTGATTGTATGATTGTGATAGTATGATTGTGATTGTAAGATTGTGATTGTATGACTGTGATTGTATGATTGTGATTGTATGATTGTGATTGTGTGATTAGGATTGTATGATTGTGATAGTATGATTGTGATTGTATGATTGTGATTGTATGATTGTGATTGTATGATTGTGATTGTATGATTGTATTTGGGAGATTGTATTTTGGAGATTGTAATTGTATGATTGCGATTGTATGATTGTGATTGTATGATTGTGATTGTATGATTGTGATTGTATGATTGTGATTGTATGATTGTGATTGTATGATTGTGATTGTATGATTGTGATTTTATGATTGTGATTGTATGATTGTAATTGTATGATTATGATTGTATGATTGTGATTGTATGATTGTGATGGTTTTGATTGTGATTGTATGATTGCGATATTATGATTGTGATTGTATGATTGTGATTGTATGATAGCGATTGTATGTTTGTGATAGTATGACTGTGATTGTATGACTGTGATTGTATGATTGTGATTGTATGATTGTGATTGTATGATTGTATTTGGGAGATTGTATTTTGGAGATTGTAATTGTATGATTGCGATTGTATGATTGTGATTGTATGATTGTGATTGTATGATTGTGATTGTATGATTGTGATTGTATGATTGTATTTGGGAGATTGTATTTTGGAGATTGTAATTGTATGATTGCGATTGTATGATTGTGATTGTATGATTGTGATTGTATGATTGTGATTGTATGATTGTGATTGTATGATTGTGATTGTATGATTGTGATTGTATGATTGTGGTGTATGATTGTGATTGTATGATTGTAATTGTATGATTATGATTGTATGATTGTGATTGTATGATTGTGATGGTTTGATTATGATTGTATGATTGCGATATTATGATGGTGATTGTATGATTGTGATTGTATGATTGTGATAGTATGATTGTGATTGTAAGATTGTGATTGTATGACTGTGATTGTATGATTGTGATTGTATGATTGTGATTGTATGATTAGGATTGTATGATTGTGATAGTATGATTGTGATTGTATGATTGTGATTGTATGATTGTGATTGTATGATTGTGATTGTATGATTGTGATTGTATGATTGTGATTGTATGATTGTATTTGGGAGATTGTATTTTGGAGATTGTAATTGTATGATTGCGATTGTATGATTGTGATTGTATGATTGTGATTGTATGATTGTGATTGTATGATTGTGATTGTATGATTGTGATTTTATGATTGTGATTGTATGATTGTAATTGTATGATTATGATTGTATGATTGTGATTGTATGATTGTGATGGTTTGATTGTGATTGTATGATTGCGATATTATGATTGTGATTGTATGATTGTGATTGTATGATAGCGATTGTATGTTTGTGATAGTATGACTGTGATTGTATGACTGTGATTGTATGATAGTGATTGTATGATTGTGATTGTATGATTGTGATTGTATGATTGTGATTGTATGATTGTGATAATATGATTGTGAATGTATGATTGTGATTGTGTGATTGCGATTGTATGATTGCGATTGTATGATTGTGATTGTATGACTGTGATTGTATGATTGTGATTGTATGACTGTGGTTGTATGATTGTGATTGTATGATTGTGATTGTATGATTAGGATTGTATGATTGTGATAGTATGAATGTGATTGTATGATTGTGATTGTATGATTGTGATTGTATGACTGTGATTGTATGATTGTGATTGTGCGATTGTGATTGTACGATTGTGATTGTACGATTGTGATTGTACGATTATGATTGTATGATTGCGATAGTATGATTGTGATTGTAAGATTGTGATTGTATGACTGTGATTGTATGATTGTGATTGTATGATTGTGATTGTATGATTAGGATTGTATGATTGTGATAGTATGATTGTGATTGTATGATTGTGATTGTATGATTGTGATTGTATGATTGTGATTGTATGATTGTATTTGGGAGATTGTATTTTGGAGATTGTAATTGTATGATTGCGATTGCATGATTGTGATTGTATGATTGTGATTGTATGATTGTGATTGTATGATTGTGATTGTATGATTGTAATTGTATGATTATGATTGTATGATTGTGATTGTATGATTGTGATGGTTTGATTGTGATTGTATGATTGCGATATTATGATTGTGATTGTATGATTGTGATTGTATGATTGTGATTGTATGATTGTGATAGTATGACTGCGATTGTATGACTGTGATTGTATGATTGTGATTGTATGATTGTGATTGTCTGATTGTGGTTGTTTGATTGTGATTGTATGATGGTGATTGTATGATTGTCATTGTATGATTATGATTGTATGATTGTGATTGCATGATTGTGATTGTATGATTGAGATTGCATGATTTTGTATGTATGATTGTGATTGTATGATTGTGTTAGTATGATTGTGATAATATGATTGTGAATGTATGATTGTGATTGTATGTCTGTGATTGTATGATTGTGATTGTATGATTGTGATTGTATGATTGTGATTGTATGATTCTGATAGTATGATTGTGATTGTATGATTGTGATTGTATGATTGTGATTGTATGATTGTATTTGGGAGATTGTATTTTGGAGATTGTAATTGTATGATTGCGATTGCATGATTGTGATTGTATGATTGTGATTGTGGGATTGTGATTGTACGATTGTGATTGTACGATTGTGATTGTATGATTGTGATGGTTTGATTATGATTGTATGATTGCGATATTATGATGGTGATTGTATGATTGTGATAGTATGATTGTGATTGTAAGATTGTGATTGTATGACTGTGATTGTATGATTGTGATTGTATGATTGTGATTGTATGATTAGGATTGTATGATTGTGATAGTATGATTGTGATTGTATGATTGTGATTGTATGATTGTGATTGTATGATTGTGATTGTATGATTGTATTTGGGAGATTGTATTTTGGAGATTGTAATTGTATGATTGCGATTGTATGATTGTGATTGTATGATTGTGATGGTTTTGATTGTGATTGTATGATTGCGATATTATGATTGTGATTGTATGATTGTGATTGTATGATAGCGATTGTATGTTTGTGATAGTATGACTGTGATTGTATGACTGTGATTGTATGATTGTGATTGTATGATTGTGATTGTATGATTGTGATTGTATGATTGTGATTTTATGATTGTGATTGTATGATTGTAATTGTATGATTATGATTGTATGATTGTGATTGTATGATTGTGATGGTTTTGATTGTGATTGTATGATTGCGATATTATGATTGTGATTGTATGATTGTGATTGTATGATAGCGATTGTATGTTTGTGATAGTATGACTGTGATTGTATGACTGTGATTGTATGATTGTGATTGTATGATTGTGATTGTATGATTGTATTTGGGAGATTGTATTTTGGAGATTGTAATTGTATGATTGCGATTGTATGATTGTGATTGTATGATTGTGATTGTATGATTGTGATTGTATGATTGTATTTGGGAGATTGTATTTTGGAGATTGTAATTGTATGATTGCGATTGTATGATTGTGATTGTATGATTGTGATTGTATGATTGTGATTGTATGATTGTGATTGTATGATTGTGATTGTATGATTGTGATTGTATGATTGTGGTGTATGATTGTGATTGTATGATTGTAATTGTATGATTATGATTGTATGATTGTGATTGTATGATTGTGATGGTTTGATTATGATTGTATGATTGCGATATTATGATGGTGATTGTATGATTGTGATTGTATGATTGTGATAGTATGATTGTGATTGTAAGATTGTGATTGTATGACTGTGATTGTATGATTGTGATTGTATGATTGTGATTGTATGATTAGGATTGTATGATTGTGATAGTATGATTGTGATTGTATGATTGTGATTGTATGATTGTGATTGTATGATTGTGATTGTATGATTGTATTTGGGAGATTGTATTTTGGAGATTGTAATTGTATGATTGCGATTGTATGATTGTGATTGTATGATTGTGATTGTATGATTGTGATTGTATGATTGTGATTGTATGATTGTGATTTTATGATTGTGATTGTATGATTGTAATTGTATGATTATGATTGTATGATTGTGATTGTATGATTGTGATGGTTTGATTGTGATTGTATGATTGCGATATTATGATTGTGATTGTATGATTGTGATTGTATGATAGCGATTGTATGTTTGTGATAGTATGACTGTGATTGTATGACTGTGATTGTATGATAGTGATTGTATGATTGTGATTGTATGATTGTGATTGTATGATTGTGATTGTATGATTGTGATAATATGATTGTGAATGTATGATTGTGATTGTATGTCTGTGATTGTATGATTGTGATTGTATGATTGTGATAGTATGATTGTGATTGTATGATTGTGATTGTATGATTGTGATTGTATGATTGTGATTGTATGATTTTATTTGGGAGACTGTATTTTGGAGATTGTAATTGTATGATTGCGATTGTATGATTGTGATTGTATGATTGTGATTGTATGATAGTGATTGTATGTTTGTGATTGTATGATTGTGGTGTATGATTGTGATTGTATGATTGTAATTGTATGGTTGTGACTGTATGATTGTGATGGTATGATTGCGATCCTATGATTGTGATTGTATGACTATGATTGTATGATTGTGATTGTATGATTGCGATTGTATGATTGTGATTGTATGATTTTGATTGTATGATTGTGATTGTATGATTGTGATTGTATGATTGTGACTGTATGATTGCGATTGTATGATTGTGATTGTGTGATTGCGATTGTATGATTGTGATTGTATGATTAGGATTGTATGATTGTGATTGTATGATTGTATTTGGGAGATTGTATTTTGGAGATTGTAATTGTATGATTGCGATTGTATGATTGTGATTGTATGATTGTGATTGTATGATTGTGATTGTATGATTGTGATTGTATGATTGTGATTGTATGATTGTGATTGTATGATTGTGATTGTATGATTGTGACTGTATGATTGTGATTGTATGATTGTGATTGTGTGATTGCGATTGTATGATTGCGATTGTATGATTGCGATTGTATGATTGTGATTGTATGATTGTGATTGTATGACTGTGATTGTATGATTGTGATAGTATGATTGTGATTGTAAGATTGTGATTGTATGACTGTGATTGTATGATTGTGATTGTATGATTGTGATTGTATGATTAGGATTGTATGATTGTGATAGTATGATTGTGATTGTATGATTGTGACTGTATGATTGTGATTGTATGATTGTGATTGTGTGATTGCGATTGTATGATTGCGATTGTATGATTGTGATTGTATGATTGTGATTGTATGATTGTGATTGTATGACTGTGATTGTATGATTGTGATTGTATGATTGTGATTGTATGATT
Source organism: Megachile rotundata (assembly GCF_050947335.1). NCBI lineage: Eukaryota > Metazoa > Arthropoda > Insecta > Hymenoptera > Megachilidae > Megachile > Megachile rotundata. Next base: position 953,954 of record NW_027473322.1, on the reverse strand, counting down.
AGGATTGTATGATTGTGATAGTATGATTGTGATTGTATGATTGTGATTGTATGATTCTGATAGTATGATTATGATTGTATGATTGTGATGGTATGATTGTGATTGTATGATTGTATTTGGGATATTGTATTTGGGAGATTGTAATTGTATGATTGCGATTGTATGATTGAGATTGTATGATTGTGATTGTATGATTGTGATTGTATGATTGTGATAGTATGATTGTGATTGTGTGATTGTGATTGTATGATTGCGATTGTATGATTGCGATTGTATGATTGTGATTGTATGATTATGATTGCATAGTTGTGAGTGTATGATTGTCATGGTATGATTGCGATCGTATGATTGTGATTGTATGATTATGATTGTATGATTGTGATTGTATGATTGCAATTGTATGATTGTGATTGTATGATTGTGATTGTATGATAGTGATTGTATGATTGTGATTGTATGATTGTGATTGTATGATTGTGACTGTATGATTGTGATTGTATGATTGTGATTGTGTGATTGCGATTGTATGATTGCGATTGTATGATTGTGATTGTATGATTGTGATTGTATGATTGTGATTGTATGACTGTGATTGTATGATTGTGATTGTATGATTGTGATTGTATGATTAGGATTGTATGATTGTGATAGTATGATTGTGATTGTATGATTGTGATTGTATGATTGTGATTGTATGATTGTGATTGTATGATTGTGATTGTATGATTGTGATTGTATGATTGTGATTGTATGATTGTGATTGTATGATTGTATTTGGGAGATTGTATTTTGGAGATTGTAATTGTATGATTGCGATTGTATGATTGTGATTGTATGATTGTGATTGTATGATTGTGATTGTATGATTAGGATTGTATGATTGTGATAGTATGATTGTGATTGTATGATTGTGACTGTATGATTGTGATTGTATGATTGTGATTGTGTGATTGCGATTGTATGATTGCGATTGTATGATTGTGATTGTATGATTGTGATTGTATGATTGTGATTGTATGACTGTGATTGTATGATTGTGATTGTATGATTGTGATTGTATGATTAGGATTGTATGATTGTGATAGTATGATTGTGATTGTATGATTGTGATTGTATGATTCTGATAGTATGATTATGATTGTATGATTGTGATGGTATGATTGTGATTGTATGATTGTATTTGGGATATTGTATTTGGGAGATTGTAATTGTATGATTGCGATTGTATGATTGAGATTGTATGATTGTGATTGTATGATTGTGATTGTATGATTGTGATAGTATGATTGTGATTGTGTGATTGTGATTGTATGATTGCGATTGTATGATTGCGATTGTATGATTGTGATTGTATGATTATGATTGTATAGTTGTGACTGTATGATTGTCATGGTATGATTGCGATCGTATGATTGTGATTGTATGATTATGATTGTATGATTGTGATTGTATGATTGCAATTGTATGATTGTGATTGTATGATTGTGATTGTATGATAGTGATTGTATGATTGTGATTGTATGATTGTGATTGTATGATTGTGACTGTATGATTGTGATTGTATGATTGTGATTGTGTGATTGCGATTGTATGATTGCGATTGTATGATTGTGATTGTATGATTGTGATTGTATGATTGTGATTGTATGACTGTGATTGTATGATTGTGATTGTATGATTGTGATTGTATGATTAGGATTGTATGATTGTGATAGTATGATTGTGATTGTATGATTGTGATTGTATGATTGTGATTGTATGATTGTGATTGTATGATTGTGATTGTATGATTGTGATTGTATGATTGTATTTGGGAGATTGTATTTTGGAGATTGTAATTGTATGATTGCGATTGTATGATTGTGATTGTATGATTGTGATTGTATGATTGTGATTGTATGATTGTGATTGTATGATTGTGATTGTATGATTGTGATTGTATGATTGTGGTGTATGATTGTGATTGTATGATTGTAATTGTATGATTATGATTGTATGATTGTGATTGTATGATTGTGATGGTTTGATTATGATTGTATGATTGCGATATTATGATGGTGATTGTATGATTGTGATTGTATGATTGTGATAGTATGATTGTGATTGTAAGATTGTGATTTTATGACTGTGATTGTATGATTGTGATTGTATGATTGTGATTGTATGATTAGGATTGTATGATTGTGATAGTATGATTGTGATTGTATGATTGTGATTGTATGATTGTGATTGTATGATTGTGATTGTATGATTGTATTTGGGAGATTGTATTTTGGAGATTGTAATTGTATGATTGCGATTGTATGATTGTGATTGTATGATTGTGATTGTATGATTGTGATTGTATGATTGTGATTGTATGATTGTGATTTTATGATTGTGATTGTATGATTGTAATTGTATGATTATGATTGTATGATTGTGATTGTATGATTGTGATGGTTTGATTGTGATTGTATGATTGCGATATTATGATTGTGATTGTATGATTGTGATTGTATGATAGCGATTGTATGTTTGTGATAGTATGACTGTGATTGTATGACTGTGATTGTATGATTGTGATTGTATGATTGTGATTGTCTGATTGTGGTTGTATGATTGTGATTGTATGATTGTGATTGTATGATTGTCATTGTATGATTATGATTGTATGATTGTGATTGCATGATTTTGAATGTATGATTGTGATTGTATGATTGTGATTGTATGATTGTGATTGTATGATTGTGATTGTATGATTGTGATTGTATGATTGTGATTGTATGATTGTGATAATATGATTGTGAATGTATGATTGTGATTGTATGTCTGTGATTGTATGATTGTGATTGTATGATTGTGATTGTATGATTGTGATTGTATGATTCTGATAGTATGATTGTGATTGTATGATTGTGATTGTATGATTGTATTTGGGAGATTGTATTTGGGAGATTGTAATTGTATGATTGCGATTGTATGATTGAGATTGTGTGATTGTGATTGTATGATTGTGATTGTATGATTGTGATAGTACGATTGTGATTGTGTGATTGTGATTGAATGATTGCGATTGTATGATTGTGATTGTATGATTATGATTGTATGATTATGATTGTATGATTGTGATTGTATAAATGTGATTGTATGATTGTGATTGTATGACTGTGATTGTATGACTGTGATTGTATGATTGTGATTGTGCGATTGTGATTGTACGATTGTGATTGTACGATTGTGATTGTACGATTGTGATTGTATGATTATGATTGTATGATTGTGATAGTATGATTGTGATTGTAAGATTGTGATTGTATGACTGTGATTGTATGATTGTGATTGTATGATTGTGATTGTATGATTAGGATTGTATGATTGTGATAGTATGATTGTGATTGTATGATTGTGATTGTATGATTGTGATTGTATGATTGTGATTGTATGATTGTGATTGTATGATTGTGATTGTATGATTGTGATTGTATGATTTTATTTGGGAGACTGTATTTTGGAGATTGTAATTGTATGATTGCGATTGTATGATTGTGATTGTATGATTGTGATTGTATGATTGTGATTGTATGATTGTGATTGTATGATTCTGGTGTATGATTGTGATTGTATGATTGTAATTGTATGGTTGTGACTGTATGATTGTGATGGTATGATTGCGATCGTATGATTGTGATTGTATGATTATGATTGTATGATTGTGATTGTATGATTGCGATTGTATGATTGTGATTGTATGATTTTGATTGTATGATTGTGATTGTATGATTGTGATTGTACGATTGTGACTGTATGATTGCGATTGTATGATTGTGATTGTGTGATTGCGATTGTATGATTGTGATTGTATGTTTAGGATTGTATGATTGTGATTGTATGATTGTATTTGGGAGATAGTATTTTGGAGATTGTAATTGTATGATTGCGATTGTATGATTGTGATTGTATGATTGTGATTGTATGATTGTGATTGTATGATTGTGATTGTATGATTGTGACTGTATGATTGTGATTGTATGATTGTGATTGTGTGATTGCGATTGTATGATTGCGATTGTATGATTGCGATTGTATGATTGTGATTGTATGATTGTGATTGTATGACTGTGATTGTATGATTGTGATAGTATGATTGTGATTGTAAGATTGTGATTGTATGACTGTGATTGTATGATTGTGATTGTATGATTGTGATTGTATGATTAGGATTGTATGATTGTGATAGTATGATTGTGATTGTATGATTGTGACTGTATGATTGTGATTGTATGATTGTGATTGTGTGATTGCGATTGTATGATTGCGATTGTATGATTGTGATTGTATGATTGTGATTGTATGATTGTGATTGTATGACTGTGATTGTATGATTGTGATTGTATGATTGTGATTGTATGATTAGGATTGTATGATTGTGATAGTATGATTGTGATTGTATGATTGTGATTGTATGATTCTGATAGTATGATTATGATTGTATGATTGTGATGGTATGATTGTGATTGTATGATTGTATTTGGGATATTGTATTTGGGAGATTGTAATTGTATGATTGCGATTGTATGATTGAGATTGTATGATTGTGATTGTATGATTGTGATTGTATGATTGTGATAGTATGATTGTGATTGTGTGATTGTGATTGTATGATTGCGATTGTATGATTGTGATTGTATGATTATGATTGTATGATTGTGATTGTATGATTGTGATTGTATGATTATGATTGTATGGTTGTGACTGTATGATTGTCATGGTATGATTGCGATCGTATGATTGTGATTGTATGATTATGATTGTATGATTGTGATTGTATGATTGCAATTGTATGATTGTGATTGTATGATTGTGATTGTATGATAGTGATTGTATGATTGTGATTGTATGATTGTGATTGTATGATTGTGACTGTATGATTGTGATTGTATGATTGTGATTGTGTGATTGCGATTGTATGATTGCGATTGTATGATTGTGATTGTATGATTGTGATTGTATGACTGTGATTGTATGATTGTGATTGTATGATTGTGATTGTATGATTAGGATTGTATGATTGTGATAGTATGATTGTGATTGTATGATTGTGATTGTATGATTGTGATTGTATGATTGTGATTGTATGGTTGTGATTGTATGATTGTATTTGGGAGATTGTATTTTGGAGATTGTAATTGTATGATTGCGATTGTATGATTGTGATTGTATGATTGTGATTGTATGATTGTGATTGTATGATTGTGATTGTATGATTGTGATTGTATGATTGCGATTGTATGATTGTGATTGTATGATTGTGGTGTATGATTGTGATTGTATGATTGTAATTGTATGATTATGATTGTATGATTGTGATTGTATGATTGTGATGGTTTGATTATGATTGTATGATTGCGATATTATGATGGTGATTGTATGATTGTGATTGTATGATTGTGATAGTATGATTGTGATTGTAAGATTGTGATTGTATGACTGTGATTGTATGATTGTGATTGTATGATTGTGATTGTATGATTAGGATTGTATGATTGTGATAGTATGATTGTGATTGTATGATTGTGATTGTATGATTGTGATTGTATGATTGTGATTGTATGATTGTATTTGGGAGATTGTATTTTGGAGATTGTAATTGTATGATTGCGATTGTATGATTGTGATTGTATGATTGTGATTGTATGATTGTGATTGTATGATTGTGATTGTATGATTGTGATTTTATGATTGTGATTGTATGATTGTAATTGTATGATTATGATTGTATGATTGTGATTGTATGATTGTGATGGTTTGATTGTGATTGTATGATTGCGATATTATGATTGTGATTGTATGATTGTGATTGTATGATAGCGATTGTATGTTTGTGATAGTATGACTGTGATTGTATGACTGTGATTGTATGATTGTGATTGTATGATTGTGATTGTCTGATTGTGGTTGTATGATTGTGATTGTATGATTGTGATTGTATGATTGTGATTGTATGATTGTCATTGTATGATTATGATTGTATGATTGTGATTGCATGATTTTGAATGTATGATTGTGATTGTATGATTGTGATTGTATGATTGTGATTGTATGATTGTGATTGTATGATTGTGATAATATGATTGTGAATGTATGATTGTGATTGTATGTCTGTGATTGTATGATTGTGATTGTATGATTGTGATTGTATGATTGTGATTGTATGATTCTGATAGTATGATTGTGATTGTATGATTGTGATTGTATGATTGTATTTGGGAGATTGTATTTGGGAGATTGTAATTGTATGATTGCGATTGTATGATTGAGATTGTGTGATTGTGATTGTATGATTGTGATTGTATGATTGTGATTGTATGATTGTGATTGTATGATTGTGATTGTATGATTGTGGTGTATGATTGTGATTGTATGATTGTAATTGTATGATTATGATTGTATGATTGTGATTGTATGATTGTGATGGTTTGATGACGATTGTATGATTGCGATATTATGATGGTGATTGTATGATTGTGATTGTATGATTGTGATAGTATGATTGTGATTGTAAGATTGTGATTGTATGACTGTGATTGTATGATTGTGATTGTATGATTGTGATTGTATGATTAGGATTGTATGATTGTGATAGTATGATTGTGATTGTATGATTGTGATTGTATGATTGTGATTGTATGATTGTGATTGTATGATTGTATTTGGGAGATTGTATTTTGGAGATTGTAATTGTATGATTGCGATTGTATGATTGTGATTGTATGATTGTGATTGTATGATTGTGATTGTATGATTGTGATTGTATGATTGTGATTGTATGATTGTGATTTTATGATTGTGATTGTATGATTGTAATTGTATGATTATGATTGTATGATTGTGATTGTATGATTGTGATGGTTTGATTGTGATTGTATGATTGCGATATTATGATTGTGATTGTATGATTGTGATTGTATGATAGCGATTGTATGTTTGTGATAGTATGACTGTGATTGTATGACTGTGATTGTATGATTGTGATTGTATGATTGTGATTGTCTGACTGTGGTTGTATGATTGTGATTGTATGATTGTGATTGTATGATTGTCATTGTATGATTATGATTGTATGATTGTGATTGCATGATTTTGAATGTATGATTGTGATTGTATGATTGTGATTGTATGATTGTGATTGTATGATTGTGATTGTATGATTGTGATAATATGATTGTGAATGTATGATTGTAATTGTATGTCTGTGATTGTATGATTGTGATTGTATGATTGTGATTGTATGATTGTGATTGTATGATTCTGATAGTATGATTGTGATTGTATGATTGTGATTGTATGATTGTATTTGGGAGATTGTATTTGGGAGATTGTAATTGTATGATTGCGATTGTATGATTGAGATTGTGTGATTGTGATTGTATGATTGTGATTGTATGATTGTGATAGTACGATTGTGATTGTGTGATTGTGATTGTATGATTGCGATTGTATGATTGTGATTGTATGATTATGATTGTATGATTATGATTGTATGATTGTGATTGTATAAATGTGATTGTATGATTGTGATTGTATGACTGTGATTGTATGACTGTGATTGTATGATTGTGATTGTGCGATTGTGATTGTACGATTGTGATTGTACGATTGTGATTGTACGATTGTGATTGTATGATTATGATTGTATGATTGTGATAGTATGATTGTGATTGTAAGATTGTGATTGTATGACTGTGATTGTATGATTGTGATTGTATGATTGTGATTGTATGATTAGGATTGTATGATTGTGATAGTATGATTGTGATTGTATGATTGTGATTGTATGATTGTGATTGTATGATCGTGATTGTATGATTGTGATTGTATGATTGTGATTGTATGATTTTATTTGGGAGACTGTATTTTGGAGATTGTAATTGTATGATTGCGATTGTATGATTGTGATTGTATGATTGTGATTGTATGATTGTGATTGTATGATTGTGATTGTATGATTGTGGTGTATGATTGTGATTGTATGATTGTAATTGTATGGTTGTGACTGTATGATTGTGATGGTATGATTGCGATCGTATGATTGTGATTGTATGATTGTGATTGTATGATTGTGATTGTATGATTGCGATTGTATGATTGTGATTGTATGATTTTGATTGTATGATTGTGATTGTATGATTGTGATTGTATGATTGTGACTGTATGATTGCGATTGTATGATTGTGTATTGTGTGATTGCGATTGTATGATTGTGATTGTATGATTAGGATTGTATGATTGTGATTGTATGATTGTATTTGGGAGATTGTATTTTGGAGATTGTAATTGTATGATTGCGATTGTATGATTGTGATTGTATGATTGTGATTGTATGATTGTGATTGTATGATTGTGATTGTATGATTGTGACTGTATGAATGTGATTGTATGATTGTGATTGTGTGATTGCGATTGTATGATTGCGATTGTATGATTGCGATTGTATGATTGTGATTGTATGATTGTGATTGTATGACTGTGATTGTATGATTGTGATAGTATGATTGTGATTGTAAGATTGTGATTGTATGACTGTGATTGTATGATTGTGATTGTATGATTGTGACTGTATGATTGTGATTGTATGATTGTGATTGTGTGATTGCGATTGTATGATTGCGATTGTATGATTGTGATTGTATGATTGTGATTGTATGATTGTGATTGTATGACTGTGATTGTATGATTGTGATTGTATGATTGTGATTGTATGATTAGGATTGTATGATTGTGATAGTATGATTGTGATTGTATGATTGTGATTGTATGATTCTGATAGTATGATTATGATTGTATGATTGTGATGGTATGATTGTGATTGTATGATTGTATTTGGGATATTGTATTTGGGAGATTGTAATTGTATGATTGCGATTGTATGATTGAGATTGTATGATTGTGATTGTATGATTGTGATTGTATGATTATGATAGTATGATTGTGATTGTGTGATTGTGATTGTATGATTGCGATTGTATGATTGTGATTGTATGATTATGATTGTATGATTGTGATTGTATGATTGTGATTGTATGATTATGATTGTATGGTTGTGACTGTATGATTGTCATGGTATGATTGCGATCGTATGATTGTGATTGTATGATTATGATTGTATGATTGTGATTGTATGATTGCAATTGTATGATTGTGATTGTATGATTGTGATTGTATGATAGTGATTGTATGATTGTGATTGTATGATTGTGATTGTATGATTGTGACTGTATGATTGTGATTGTATGATTGTGATTGTGTGATTGCGATTGTATGATTGCGATTGTATGATTGTGATTGTATGATTGTGATTGTATGATTGTGATTGTATGACTGTGATTGTATGGTTGTGATTGTATGATTGTATTTGTGAGATTGTATTTTGGAGATTGTAATTGTATGATTGCGATTGTATGATTGTGATTGTATGATTGTGATTGTATGATTGTGATTGTATGATTGTGATTGTATGATTGTGATTGTATGATTGCGATTGTATGATTGTGATTGTATGATTGTGGTGTATGATTGTGATTGTATGATTGTAATTGTATGATTATGATTGTATGATTGTGATTGTATGATTGTGATGGTTTGATTATGATTGTATGATTGCGATATTATGATGGTGATTGTATGATTGTGATTGTATGATTGTGATAGTATGATTGTGATTGTAAGATTGTGATTGTATGATTGTGATTGTAAGATTGTGATTGTATGACTGTGATTGTATGATTGTGATTGTATGATTGTGATTGTATGATTGTGATTGTATGATTGTGATTGTATGATTGTATTTGGGAGATTGTATTTTGGAGATTGTAATTGTATGATTGCGATTGTATGATTGTGATTGTATGATTGTGATTGTATGATTGTGATTGTATGATTGTGATTGTATGATTGTGATTTTATGATTGTGATTGTATGATTGTAATTGTATGATTATGATTGTATGATTGTGATTGTATGATTGTGATGGTTTGATTGTGATTGTATGATTGCGATATTATGATTGTGATTGTATGATTGTGATTGTATGATAGCGATTGTATGTTTGTGATAGTATGACTGTGATTGTATGACTGTGATTGTATGATTGTGATTGTATGATTGTGATTGTCTGATTGTGGTTGTATGATTGTGATTGTATGATTGTGATTGTATGATTGTGATTGTATGATTGTCATTGTATGATTATGATTGTATGATTGTGATTGCATGATTTTGAATGTATGATTGTGATTGTATGATTGTGATTGTATGATTGTGATTGTATGATTGTGATTGTATGATTGTGATAATATGATTGTGAATGTATGATTGTGATTGTATGTCTGTGATTGTATGATTGTGATTGTATGATTGTGATTGTATGATTGTGATTGTATGATTGTGATTGTATGATTCTGATAGTATGATTGTGATTGTATGATTGTGATTGTATGATTGTATTTGGGAGATTGTATTTGGGAGATTGTAATTGTATGAGTGCGATTGTATGATTGAGATTGTGTGATTGTGATTGTATGATTGTGATTGTATGATTGTGATAGTACGATTGTGATTGTGTGATTGTGATTGTATGATTGCGATTGTATGATTGTGATTGTATGATTATGATTGTATGATTAGGATTGTATGATTGTGATTGTATGATTGTGATTGTATGATTGTGATTGTATGATTGTGATTGTATGACTGCGATTGTATGATTGTGATTGTATGATTGTGATTGTATGATTAGGATTGTATGATTGTGATTGTATGATTGTATTTGGGAGATTGTATTTTGGAGATTGTAATTGTATGATTGCGATTGTATGATTGTGATTGTATGATTGTGATTGTATGATTGTGATTGTATGATTGTGATTGTATGATTGTGATCGTATGATTGTGATCGTATGATTGTGATTGTATGATTGTGATTGTATGATTGTAATTGTATGATTATGATTGTATGATTGTGATTGTATGATTGTGATTGTATGACTGTGATTGTATGACTGTGATTGTATGATTGTTATTGTGCGATTGTGATTGTACTATTGTGATTGTACGATTGTGATTGTACGATTGTGATTGTATGATTATGATTGTATGATTGTGACAGTATGATTGTGATTGTAAGATTGTGATTGTATGACTGTGATTGTATGATTGTGATTGTATGATTGTGATTGTATGATTAGGATTGTATGATTGTGATAGTATGATTGTGATTGTATGATTGTGATTGTATGATTGTGATTGTATGATTGTGATTGTATGATTGTGATTGTATGATTGTGATTGTATGATTTTATTTGGGAGACTGTATTTTGGAGATTGTAATTGTATGATTGCGATTGTATGATTGTGATTGTATGATTGTGATTGTATGATTGTGATTGTATGATTGTGATTGTATGATTGTGATTGTATGATTGTGACTGTATGATTGCGATTGTATGATTGTGATTGTGTGATTGCGATTGTATGATTGTGATTGTATGATTAGGATTGTATGATTGTGATTGTATGATTGTGATTGTATGACTGTGATTGTATGATTGTGATTGTATGATTGTGATTGTATGATTGTGGTGTATGATTGTGATTGTATGATTGTAATTGTATGGTTGTGACTGTATGATTTGTGACGTGGTATTTTATACCCGTCACAAGGAGCCTCCCCGGGAGACCGGACGGGTCATAGGTCGCAGTCAAATACCGTCTAGAGAGAGAACGAAGCGCGTATACTATCGTAAGAACAAATTCTGTCGCTATACTATTTCATATGTACCGCCGGAGAATGAAGTCACGGTCAACGAAGGAGCGACGTACGTCGAGGGAAAACGCCGCTGCTCTGCCGCTACCCCGCTCGGACCCTCCGATAGACGAAGAGAGGCAGCGGAGTAAGAGGAGAGAACCCAGCGAGATACCGACGTACGCCGAAGGAAAGTGCCGATTCCCTGCCGCTTCCCCGCTCCGGCCCTACGACAGAAGAAGAGAGGCTGCGGAGACGGAAGAAGCCCTGCCGAAGAAGACTTCGATAGAATTCGGAAACTCCGGCAGAGGGTGGGGGTAGGCTACGAGGTGTCCTAATACCGGCGCAAGGGCTCGCGGATTCTTATTCTGTATTCGGCATTTGCCTCAGTTTGTTTCAAAAAAAAAATCAGTATTATCGTTCCGTGAGGAAAAGTATCGAATCCCGATTCCGCTGCGACCTGTGCCTGGACACCTTGGTAAGCCCCCTCAATTACCGCCATATCGTTGTAAAGAGCGCGAAATCGAGATCGTCATATCGTGGGTTGTAGATCACCTGGCTTGCCATTCACGGGCAGATTCTGCAAAGTGTGACCGGAGTGGCTTTGTATCGTAGGGAAATTAGCTTAAGTTAGAAGGGTAAAGAAACCCGGGGGCCCCTGTCCGGGACGGTCGCGGATCCCGACGTCCGGACTTTTTCGTGTCGTCGAGAGATCGCTTCTCGATCTCTCGAATCGCCACTCGGCCGGATCACCGAACCTGTACCGGGGAATGGTACAGCGTAAGCTACAATTAAAGTATCGTCTCGAGTAGGCCTTTGACAATATTGTACCCTCCCACGTCTCGATTTCGCGAACTCTTGGTACGGGAGTAGAACGTAAAGTGCACGTTTGTCGTACCGGACATTTCGTGTCTGTCGCGTAACTTCTCGCTTTCTCTCTCTAGACGGTCGCCGATACAGAATCGTTCCGCGTGTAGAATTAAATCGCGTCTCGTATAAAACTAAGTGCGTTAGATTCCGTTGCGTTTAGATAATTGCGTTACGTCGCGTCCCGTCGCGTCTCGTCGCGTCTCGTCGCGTTTCGCCGCGTTGCGTTCCGTTAGAATAATTGCGTCGCGTTTGGTTAAGTATTTGCGTTGCGTTTCCGTTAAATTAGTTGCGTCGCGTACCGTTCTGGGAATCGAGGGAATATCAAAGATTGTATTCCGCTTAGGAACTTGCATATTTCGCTTCCGTGGTTAAAATCTCGCGGAGATCGTGTCCCGGCCTTCCGCCGAGAACGTTACGGTTAAATCAAATTCCGATACTGGATCACACTGTACGCCTAGGTTACTTAGATATTAAATAAAACACCGCTGTTAACAAATACCGCTAACTTGAGGTTTCTCGCGAATTATCCCGAATCACGTACTCTCGTCCGCCTCCGCGTCTAGCTCCTTTACCCTTAAAGAATCCCGCCACTCTACCATCGCGTTCGGATACTGAGCTACCGAGCCGTTCCGCCGCCGATTCGAATCTTCCGCGCTTTTCCGAGATCGACATACACGATTTTCCCATCTTCCCGCTATAGAGTCTCGTTTCGCGTCTAAGTTCTTTATCGCGACGCTGAGAAGCGTCTGGCGCCCAATTATCAAATAAAATAAAGCGATATCGAACGGGTTCGGATCGGGCGCCGAAGTGCTACGCGCTCGCGAATTCGCGGAGGCGCCGCGGCGGTCATCGTCGCGGGCACGGTCAAGAGGGGCCGGTCGAGAATTCGCGAGCGAAGCGGGGTCGCGGGCCGTTACCGAGCTAGCCGCGAAATACCGTGTAGCAAATTGGCGCCCAACGTGGGGCCCTTAAAGGGTAAATTCCAAAGTAAAGGTCGCTAGAATAATCATCGAATTTAATTACCGACACACGATCGTGTAAAAGTATCGAAAATATCTTTAAAAGTATTTTGCTGTTTATTCCCGTAAGAAATACCGTTAGCCACGCATTTCGCTGAGTTCCGTTACTAGAATATTCCGAAAATTCTAAACACAATTTTTTTTTCCGTAACCCTCGAGTAACCGTCTTCGGTTCTCGACCAAGTTCGAAGGGCAAACATAATTACCGTATAGAAGAAGTGTCGGGGACAATAACGCCGTAAACCGTTCAAGTGTAATAAACACGCATTTTCGTACCGTACCGTCTTCACGAAACGGTTGGATTTCGAACGTAGGTTGAAATTGTATACAGTCTTCGAGTCAGATATTCCGGCTTGTTTTCGTTAGCGGACAAAGAAACTGTCGAAGGGGCGTCAAGGCCACGAGCGAGCGCGTCGTAAACAGCCGTTTACCACGTGTCCTTACCGTTGAAACGAGCAACTGAATAGCATCGATTTCGAACGTTGGAAAAAAAAAAAACTTAGAGGTTCTTCTTTTAGATTTCCGTGTAATTACGCTAGGATTGCCGCGTACCGAAAAATTTATTATTAGTAAAAATGCAACGAACACCCCCCGGGAAGGATTGGTTGCGATCCTTGACATTGGACGAGTTAGTTGAGCAATTATCGGCCCGAGGTTTATCGACAAAGGGGATATTACCGGTCTTACGAACAAGGCTCGAACAACATTTAAGAGGGGAACCAGTGACGACGGGAGGTGAGGAGGCATCCGGGGTTGCGGGTGAGCTGCCCTTACGAGCGGCCACCCCGCCGCCGCGGGACCTCCTCCCCGATCCCCCGCGTTCCGCTCAGACCGGTTACATTCCGCCTCGATTTTCGACGGGAGCAATTCCGCGGAGCGCGAGTGACCCCCACTTCCGCGCCGACACCTTAGGCGCTGCTCGGGTCAGACAGGCAACTGATTTACCGACGCGACGACCACTGGAGCGTACCGAAAGAAGGGGAACCATTACCGATACCGACCCTCGCATACCGCCAACTGACTTACCGATCGACAAGCGTTCCCAACGTACCGAAACTTCATTCGATGATGCGATTCCGATCCCTAGCCAATATGAGCCACCATGGATAAGGGCTTCACGTCAATCGAGATTCGAAGGGATCCCGAGATCCGATCCCGCTGTACCGGATAACGTTCCGCGTGGTGCCTCGGGGGTCGGGGAACGGATACCGGCAACCGTAGGACATCATACCGTTTTGAATACCGCTGTCCTAGATTTATTACGCAGATGGAATATCCGCTTTTCCGGAGCGAGAGGGGAGGACCCCGAAATGTTTCTAACACGGATCGAAGAATGTCGCGCCTATGCCGCCACTCCCGATGACGCGTTATTAAAATGTATTCCGTTTGTTTTGGGGGGTATCGCGGCGGAGTGGGCGAGATTTCGGGATGAGAACTGGACCACGTGGGAAGAATTTAAAGATGCGTATCGGGCGCGATTTATCGACCATGAATTACAAAGCGCGTTACGGCGCGAAATCGCGAATAGAACTCAAGGAGAGCACGAGAGGGTTGTCGATTTTATTACCTGCATGCGCGCATTATTGAATCGTTTACGACCACCGTGGCCTTTAGTAGACCAATTAAGGTGCACGCATGAACATATGGTCCCGCGACTACAACAAGCCGTGTCCCGAAGAGAGTATACCGATTTTGCGAGTCTGACTCTCGCGGCGAGATCCGCGGAGCAGACCCAGAGTGCCATGAGGGCCTATAGACTTCCTCCACCTCCGGAACGATCATTGTATCCCGCACTGGCGTGTCCGAGCTCTCGTGCCGCGACGCGATATCATCCCGTATATGCCGCATGGGAAGAAGACCCCGCGCCGATGACTTCCGGCGCGTATACCGATCCGTATACAAATCATCCCGAATATCGTGAAATGCCATACCGGAACCAAAGTAGGCGCGCGGAGCAGAATAGTTCCCGTATGTCCCGAAGAACAGGCGATGGAACAGGAAGAGCGATTCCGTCGCGAGACGCCGCGCGAAACGTCAATCCTGCTGGTAATAACGCGAACCCCCCACCCGACAACACCGCGAAGAGCGAGGGGGGAAAGTGTTGGAACTGCGAGAAGACGGGGCATCGAGCAGCCAACTGCCCGCTCCCGCAACGTCGATACTGCTATCGATGCGGGAAAAAGGATGAAACGGTTGAGACGTGCGAGAAGTGTGCGGGAAACCCGAGACGGAGTCGCCGTTAGGGGCCCACGCGACTCCACCCGAAAACATTCAGCCAGCCCCAGTTTCCGTTACCGACCCCCCAGAATATTTCTACAATGCATTCGCGCATACCGCTTCTAATTTCTTGTATTTTATCGAGCTGCAAATTCAGCAAAATTCCCTTCACGCTCTACTAGATTCCGGTTCGAGTCGAACGTTTTTGAGAAATACCGCTATATCAACGGTCGATCTTCCGAGACAGACATCCCGAATGTGCCGAATCATGACCGCTACGGGTCAGGTGGAGGAAACGAACACCAGTATTACCGCGACAATCACGCTGAAAGGTCAAACTCGCACTCTCGAAATATACCTCTTAAACGATCTTGCCGTTCCGTGTATCGTAGGAATAGATTTCCTAAATCTATTTGGTATCGTAGTAGATTTTTCTCGCGCTGCGTGGTACTTTTCTTCCGATCCCGAAGTCGAATTCTCGTTCGATATACAAAACAACGCGCAATATTCCGATTATGATCCGTCATGCTTAGGAATTTTCGAAATCACTCCCGCACAACGAAAAGAACTCGATCAATTTTTAAATACCGAATTGCCGCCAACCCCTCTTCGACCTTCGTGCACCACATTAACGGAACATCGAATTGACGTAGGAGATAGTAGGCCGATTAAACAACGGAATTACCTCGTCTCGCCGGTTGTACAACAAGCCATTTATACCGAAGTAGATAAAATGCTAGACGACGGAATTATCGAACCATCGCATAGCGAATGGTCTAGTCCCATTGTGATGGTTAAGAAATCGACGGGTAAATATCGGTTTTGCTTAGATTTTCGGAAAGTGAATGAAGTTTCCAAGAAAGACGCGTATCCATTACCGAATATGACGGGAATATTAGATAAATTACGAGCCGCGCATTATCTCTCGACTTTAGATTTGAGTCAGGCATATTTTCAGATTCCGTTAGAAAAGGGCAGTAGGGAAATCACTGCTTTTACCGTACCGGGAAAGGGGCTCTTCCATTTCGTCCGGATGCCGTATGGCCTAACGGGAGCCCCCGCCACCTTTCAACGCTTATTAGACAAATTGATCGGTCCGGAAATGGAACCCCACGCGTTCGCGTATTTAGACGACATTATTATCGTAACGGAAACATTTGAAGAACATTTGCACTGGTTAAGAATAGTGCTCAGAAAAATTACTACCGCGGGCTTGACAATTAATCCCGAAAAATGCGAATTTTGCCGTTCCGAAGTCCGTTACTTGGGTTTTATTGTCGGTAAAGAAGGCCTCCGAATAGATTCCGAAAAAGTGGCGCCGGTGTTAAATTATCCCGTTCCGAAAAACATTAAACAATTAAGAAGATTTCTGGGAATGGGCTCATGGTATCGTAGATTTATCCCGCATTTCGCAACAATAACGGAGCCCTTAACGCGACTATTACGTAAAGAAGCGACATGGAAGTGGGGGGAGCCACAGCAGAAAGCGTTTGATTCCGTCCGTACATATTTAATTACCGCTCCGATACTGTCTTGTCCCGATTTTACAAAATCATTCGTGCTAGCGACGGATGCAAGCACTGTAGGGGTCGGCGCCGTTCTTACTCAACAAATAGACGAGGAAGAACGCGTGATAGCATATGCGAGCCGCTCATTATCGCTTACCGAAAGAAAATATTCCACTACCGAATTGGAGTGTTTAGCCATAGTCTGGTCGATAGAAAAATTTCGCCATTATTTAGAAGGTTATCGTTTCACGGTCATTACTGACCATAATAGCCTCCGGTGGCTAAGGTCAATGAAAAATCCCAACGGTCGACTAGCTCGCTGGGCCTTGTCTCTTCTCGAATATGATTTTCAAGTGATTTACCGGCAAGGCGCGTTGCATCGCGTCCCCGACGCTTTATCTCGAATGTATGAGGAGTCGGTTGAAGAAGCCGAAGCTCTTACCGCAATTATCGATACCCCGGATTGGTATTCAAGAAAATTTACCGACGTAAAGAACTTTCCGTCCCGCTTTCCGGAGTGGAAAATTCTGGACAGCCAGTTATACGTGAAGAGACCCAATACCGATATTTCCGATGTTACCGTAGATCTTGACGAGTGGAAACTAGTAATACCGCAAGATCAAAGACCCGAAATTTATCGCGAGGCACATGATCAGCCTCAGGCCGGACATTTAGGGGTGGATAAAACCTATGACCGCGTAGCCATCCGATATTATTGGCCAGGGATGTACAAAGATATCGCGGAGTATGTGCGACGCTGTACCGTTTGCCAACGCGCCAAGGTCGAACAGCTGGCTCCGGCCGGGTTGATGGGATATCGAGTCGCGGAGAAACCGTGGGACATTATCGCCGCGGATATTATGGGTCCGTTTCCGCGAAGTCTTTCCGGCTTCATGTATGTACTGGTAGTCCAGGACTTGTTCACGAAATGGGTTGAATGCTGCCCCTTACGGAGTGCAACCGGGAAAAAAGTAAAAGAAGCGTTAAAAGACCTGATATTATGCCGTTGGGGCGCACCGCGCGTATTAGTTACCGACAACGGAACCGAATTTAAAAATCGAGAAATTTCCGATCTCGCGGAGCAGTTTGGCATTCTTCAATCGACTACCCCACCATACCATCCACAAGCCAATCCCGTAGAAAGAGTGAATCGAGTATTGAAAACTATGATCGTATCGTACATAGGGAAGGACCATCGAGAATGGGACCGACACCTTACCGATTTCCGTTTCGCGTATAATACCGCGCATCATAGCTCTACTAAATACTCTCCCGCTTTTCTCAACTTTGGTAGAGAACCTAGACCAGTTAATTGTTACCGCGAATCGTCCTCGAAAACCGAGGATATAGTACCGTCAACCAGCGATGCGTGGGAAAAACGATTAAAACAATTAAAGTTAATTCAAGACTGGGTCGTGAAAAACCTCGATAAAGCGGTAGTTAACCAGGCGTCGCGTTACAATTTAAGACGTAGAGACGAACAATACCGCGTAGGTGATCTAGTATTGCGTCGGAATCACGCGTTATCGTCGGCCGAAAAAAATATCGCCGCGAAATTAATGCCGAAGTTCCTAGGCCCGTACCGTATCGTTCGTAAGATTTCACCAATAGTTTATGAAATACAGGGGGCGACGGATCGCCAACCAATTAAAGCTCACATTCAAGATTTGAAGCAATTTAAAATGTAACTTACTCCCGTTTC
The DNA here is from genome assembly GCF_050947335.1 of Megachile rotundata. Classification (NCBI taxonomy): domain Eukaryota; kingdom Metazoa; phylum Arthropoda; class Insecta; order Hymenoptera; family Megachilidae; genus Megachile; species Megachile rotundata. The sequence goes on along the minus strand of NW_027473322.1, from coordinate 934,856 downwards.
AGCAGTACCGTATCAACATACCGTACCGAGGCGAAAGCCGCCACCGACCTACCGAGTCACGAGCCAATAAGTACCGCAGCATCGACATGAAAAAGGGCGCCAACTCAAACCCCTGGGACCACCTCCGACCGCACATGCGGGTGTACCAGAGATTCATCAGGGAAAACCCCGCAGCATGGGCGGCCCTTCGACAAGCCGCCGAAGACGCCCGGGAGTTTTTCTATACGACTCACGGAGCAACAGTGCGGGAAATTCCGCCACATACTGAGGCGGGAACCCAGACAGTACCGCTGCAGACGTCGTCAACCGGGGTGCAGGTCGGAGGTGGCAGCCCCAGTATTCCGGGGCGAACTTACCGCAATGTAGCCACGCAGACGTGCCCGATGAGGGAGCCCACCACTCGAGGGACGCAGACCACGGAAGTTGGGACCCGGGCACCCCCTACGGTCGATCGGGCGGTACAGACGGGGGAGGTGGAACGCATCATCACCCCCCGGGTACCTACCCGCGAGTACCCAGCCGCCAGCCAGCGATCCAGCACTTCCGCAAGCGGATCCTCATTGTTCCCCCTGAAGAAGGAAACCGCGGAGTGCTGGAACTGCGGGGGAATCGGCCACAGGTACTCGCAATGTCCAAAGCCGAAGAGCGCGCCGTACTGCTACCGCTGCGGCCGTAAGGGGGTGTCCCTGCGGACGTGTCCCCGATGCGCGGACGAATGGAGGGAGGAGGAAGCCGCCAAAGAGGCGTTGGCGAAGGGTTGCCGACGCGAGACTACGACGAAGTCGCCTCATACCGCATGCCGGCGCGAGAGTCCGCGCCGGGGGCCCGAGGCGCCAAGCGCATCATCTCGGCGCGAAGGACCGAAGGAGGCGCCGAAGAAATCGCGACGCGAACCATCACCGGATATTATCTACCCGGACTACCGGCGCGAGCAAGTCGGCCGACCGCCGAGCGCCACCTTCCGGCGCGGGAGATGAAAAGTACCGTTGCAAAATATTTCCGCGGCGGGGAGAACTGCCAGAGATTCCGTGGCGGACAATATCGTTAACAATAAAGGAGTTTTTATTTTTTTACTATACCTGGAGTCTACAGCGACATTATTCGGTACAACGGTACTGCTGACACCTTACCCTTCTCGTGTTCCTTCTCTATTTTTCTCGCAATACATATCGATAGGAAATAGGCGATCCGTACGCAGCGAAACATTCCGCGGACATTAGACTAGATAATACCGGGTGAAATCGCGAGCGATAGGTAAAGGAGCAGAGAAAGCGAAGGAGGAGAAGCAGACAAACACGGTAAGTAATGTATTAATGTATCGTAATAATTCGGACCATATGGTAATTCGGGTACGTTTCTTTCAATTTTCTTCTCTTTTCCTTTTATTTGGTTGTTGTAATTGTCCAATACAAGAAGTTCACTACCGCACTTTCGTTCTCTCCCGCGAGGGGTTGCCAAGTTGTCCCGCACAAGTGCGCGGGTATTTCGATCAGTATGACCGCACACAGATGCATTGCTTTGATTTTCGTTCGACCGTTCCGGTCTTCCGTAAGGGGGGGGGGGGAGTTGTGACGTGGTATTTTATACCCGTCACAAGGAGCCTCCCCGGGAGACCGGACGGGTCATAGGTCGCAGTCAAATACCGTCTAGAGAGAGAACGAAGCGCGTATACTATCGTAAGAACAAATTCTGTCGCTATACTATTTCATATGTACCGCCGGAGAATGAAGTCACGGTCAACGAAGGAGCGACGTACGTCGAGGGAAAACGCCGCTGCTCTGCCGCTACCCCGCTCGGACCCTCCGATAGACGAAGAGAGGCAGCGGAGTAAGAGGAGAGAACCCAGCGAGATACCGACGTACGCCGAAGGAAAGTGCCGATTCCCTGCCGCTTCCCCGCTCCGGCCCTACGACAGAAGAAGAGAGGCTGCGGAGACGGAAGAAGCCCTGCCGAAGAAGACTTCGATAGAATTCGGAAACTCCGGCAGAGGGTGGGGGTAGGCTACGAGGTGTCCTAATACCGGCGCAAGGGCTCGCGGATTCTTATTCTGTATTCGGCATTTGCCTCAGTTTGTTTCAAAAAAAAAATCAGTATTATCGTTCCGTGAGGAAAAGTATCGAATCCCGATTCCGCTGCGACCTGTGCCTGGACACCTTGGTAAGCCCCCTCAATTACCGCCATATCGTTGTAAAGAGCGCGAAATCGAGATCGTCATATCGTGGGTTGTAGATCACCTGGCTTGCCATTCACGGGCAGGTTCTGCAAAGTGTGACCGGAGTGGCTTTGTATCGTAGGGAAATTAGCTTAAGTTAGAAGGGTAAAGAAACCCGGGGGCCCCTGTCCGGGACGGTCGCGGATCCCGACGTCCGGACTTTTTCGTGTCGTCGAGAGATCGCTTCTCGATCTCTCGAATCGCCACTCGGCCGGATCACCGAACCTGTACCGGGGAATGGTACAGCGTAAGCTACAATTAAAGTATCGTCTCGAGTAGGCCTTTGACAATATTGTACCCTCCCACGTCTCGATTTCGCGAACTCTTGGTACGGGAGTAGAACGTAAAGTGCATGTTTGTCGTACCGGACATTTCGTGTCTGTCGCGTAACTTCTCGCTTTCTCTCTCTAGACGGTCGCCGATACAGAATCGTTCCGCGTGTAGAATTAAATCGCGTCTCGTATAAAACTAAGTGCGTTAGATTCCGTTGCGTTTAGATAATTGCGTTACGTCGCGTCCCGTCGCGTCTCGTCGCGTCTCGTCGCGTTTCGCCGCGTTGCGTTCCGTTAGAATAATTGCGTCGCGTTTGGTTAAGTATTTGCGTTGCGTTTCCGTTAAATTAGTTGCGTCGCGTACCGTTCTGGGAATCGAGGGAATATCAAAGATTGTATTCCGCTTAGGAACTTGCATATTTCGCTTCCGTGGTTAAAATCTCGCGGAGATCGTGTCCCGGCCTTCCGCCGAGAACGTTACGGTTAAATCAAATTCCGATACTGGATCACACTGTACGCCTAGGTTACTTAGATATTAAATAAAACACCGCTGTTAACAAATACCGCTAACTTGAGGTTTCTCGCGAATTATCCCGAATCACGTACTCTCGTCCGCCTCCGCGTCTAGCTCCTTTACCCTTAAAGAATCCCGCCACTCTACCATCGCGTTCGGATACTGAGCTACCGAGCCGTTCCGCCGCCGATTCGAATCTTCCGCGCTTTTCCGAGATCGACATACACGATTTTCCCATCTTCCCGCTATAGAGTCTCGTTTCGCGTCTAAGTTCTTTATCGCGACGCTGAGAAGCGTCTGGCGCCCAATTATCAAATAAAATAAAGCGATATCGAACGGGTTCGGATCGGGCGCCGAAGTGCTACGCGCTCGCGAATCCGCGGAGGCGCCGCGGCGGTCATCGTCGCGGGCACGGTCAAGAGGGGCCGGTCGAGAATTCGCGAGCGAAGCGGGGTCGCGGGCCGTTACCGAGCTAGCCGCGAAATACCGTGTAGCAGATTGTGATGGTATGATTGCGATCGTATGATTGTGATTGTATGATTATGATTGTATGATTGTGATTGTATGATTGCGATTGTATGATTGTGATTGTATGATTGTGATTGTATGATTGTGATTGTATGATTGTGATTGTATGATTGTGACTGTATGATTGCGATTGTATGATTGTGATTGTGTGATTGCGATTGTATGATTGTGATTGTATGATTAGGATTGTATGATTGTGATTGTATGATTGTGATTGTATGACTGTGATTGTATGATTGTGATTGTATGATTGTGATTGTATGATTAGGATTGTATGATTGTGATAGTATGATTGTGATTGTATGATTGTGATTGTATGATTGTGATTGTATGATTGTGATTGTATGATTGTGATTGTATGATTGTATTTGGGAGATTGTATTTTGGAGATTGTAATTGTATGATTGCGATTGTATGATTGTGATTGTATGATTGTGATTGTATGATTGTGATTGTATGATTGTGATTGTATGATTGTGATTGTATGATTGTGATTGTATGATTGTGATTGTATGATTGTGGTGTATGATTGTGATTGTATGATTGTAATTGTATGATTATGATTGTATGATTGTGATTGTATGATTGTGATGGTTTGATTGTGATTGTATGATTGCGATATTATGATTGTGATTGTATGATTGTGATTGTATGATAGCGATTGTATGATTGTGATAGTATGACTGTGATTGTATGACTGTGATTGTATGATTGTGATTGTATGATTGTGATTGTCTGATTGTGGTTGTATGATTGTGATTGTATGATTGTGATTGTATGATTGTCATTGTATGATTGTGATTGTATGATTGTGATTGTATGATTGTGATTGTATGATTGTGATTGTATGATTGTGATTGTATGATTTTATTTGGGAGACTGTATTTTGGAGATTGTAATTGTATGATTGCGATTGTATGATTGTGATTGTATGATTGTGATTGTATGATTGTGATTGTATGATTGTGATTGTATGATTGTGACTGTATGATTGTGATTGTATGATTGTGATTGTGTGATTGTGATTGTATGATTGTGATTGTATGATTGTGATTGTATGATTGTGATTGTATGATTGTGATTGTATGATTGTGATTGTATGATTGTGATAGTATGATTGTGATTGTATGATTGTGATTGTATGATTGTGATTGTATGATTGTGATTGTATGATTGTGATTGTATGATTGTATTTGGGAGATTGTATTTTGGAGATTGTAATTGTATGATTGCGATTGTATGATTGTGATTGTATGATTGTGATTGTATGATTGTGATTGTATGATTGTGATTGTATGATTGTGATTGTATGATTGTGATTGTATGATTGTGATTGTATGATTGTGATTGTATGATTGTGGTGTATGATTGTGATTGTATGATTGTAATTGTATGATTATGATTGTATGATTGTGATTGTATGATTGTGATGGTTTGATTATGATTGTATGATTGCGATATTATGATGGTGATTGTATGATTGTGATTGTATGATTGTGATAGTATGATTGTGATTGTAAGATTGTGATTGTATGACTGTGATTGTATGATTGTGATTGTATGATTGTGATTGTATGATTAGGATTGTATGATTGTGATAGTATGATTGTGATTGTATGATTGTGATTGTATGATTGTGATTGTATGATTGTGATTGTATGATTGTATTTGGGAGATTGTATTTTGGAGATTGTAATTGTATGATTGCGATTGTATGATTGTGATTGTATGATTGTGATTGTATGATTGTGATTGTATGATTGTGATTGTATGATTGTGATTTTATGATTGTGATTGTATGATTGTAATTGTATGATTATGATTGTATGATTGTGATTGTATGATTGTGATGGTTTGATTGTGATTGTATGATTGCGATATTATGATTGTGATTGTATGATTGTGATTGTATGATAGCGATTGTATGTTTGTGATAGTATGACTGTGATTGTATGACTGTGATTGTATGATTGTGATTGTCTGATTGTGGTTGTATGATTGTGATTGTATGATTGTGATTGTATGATTGTCATTGTATGATTATGATTGTATGATTGTGATTGCATGATTTTGAATGTATGATTGTGATTGTATGATTGTGATTGTATGATTGTGATTGTATGATTGTGATTGTATGATTGTGATTGTATGATTGTGATAATATGATTGTGAATGTATGATTGTGATTGTATGTCTGTGATTGTATGATTGTGATTGTATGATTGTGATTGTATGATTGTGATTGTATGATTGTGATTGTATGATTCTGATAGTATGATTGTGATTGTATGATTGTGATTGTATGATTGTATTTGGGAGATTGTATTTGGGAGATTGTAATTGTATGATTGCGATTGTATGATTGAGATTGTGTGATTGTGATTGTATGATTGTGATTGTATGATTGTGATAGTACGATTGTGATTCTGTGATTGTGATTGTATGATTGCGATTGTATGATTGTGATTGTATGATTATGATTGTATGATTAGGATTGTATGATTGTGATAGTATGATTGTGATTGTATGATTGTGATTGTATGATTGTGATTGTATGATTGTGATTGTATGACTGCGATTGTATGATTGTGATTGTATGATTGTGATTGTATGATTAGGATTGTATGATTGTGATTGTATGATTGTATTTGGGAGATTGTATTTTGGAGATTGTAATTGTATGATTGCGATTGTATGATTGTGATTGTATGATTGTGATTGTATGATTGTGATTGTATGATTGTGATCGTATGATTGTGATTGTATGATTGTGATTGTATGATTGTGATTGTATGATTGTAATTGTATGATTATGATTGTATGATTGTGATTGTATGATTGTGATTGTATGACTGTGATTGTATGACTGTGATTGTATGATTGTGATTGTGCGATTGTGATTGTACGATTGTGATTGTACGATTGTGATTGTACGATTATGATTGTATGATTATGATTGTATGATTGTGATAGTATGATTGTGATTGTAAGATTCTGATTGTATGACTGTGATTGTATGATTGTGATTGTATGATTGCGATTGTAGGATTAGGATTGTATGATTGTGATAGTATGATTGTGATTGTATGATTGTGATTGTATGATTGTGATTGTATGATTGTGATTGTATGATTGTGATTGTATGATTGTGATTGTATGATTGTGGTTGTATGATTGTGATTGTATGATTTTATTTGGGAGACTGTATTTTGGAGATTGTAATTGTATGATTGCGATTGTATGATTGTGATTGTATGATTGTGATTGTATGATTGTGATTGTATGATTGTGATTGTATGATTGTGATTGTATGATTGTGGTGTATGATTGTGATTGTATGATTGTAATTGTATGATTATGATTGTATGATCGTGATTGTATGATTGTGATGGTTTGATTGTGATTGTATGATTGCGATATTATGATTGTGATTGTATGATTGTGATTGTATGATTGTGGTAGTATGATTGTGATAGTATGACTGTGATTGTATGACTGTGATTGTATGATTGTGATTGTATGATTGTAATTGTATGATTATGATTGTATGATTGTGATTGTATGATTGTGATGGTTTGATTGTGATTGTATGATTGCGATATTATGATTGTGATTGTATGATTGTGATTGTATGATAGCGATTGTATGATTGTGATAGTATGACTGTGATTGTATGACTGCGATTGTATGATTGTGATTGTATGATTGTGATTGTCTGATTGTGGTTGTATGATTGTGATTGTATGATTGTGATTGTATGATTGTCATTGTATGATTGTGATTGTATGATTGTGATTGTATGATTGTGATTGTATGATTGTGATTGTATGATTGTGATTGTATGATTTTATTTGGGAGACTGTATTTTGGAGATTGTAATTGTATGATTGCGATTGTATGATTGTGATTGTATGATTGTGATTGTATGATTGTGATTGTATGATTGTGATTGTATGATTGTGATTGTATGATTGTGACTGTATGATTGTGATTGTATGATTGTGATTGTGTGATTGTGATTGTATGATTGTGATTGTATGATTGTGATTGTATGATTGTGATTGTATGATTGTGGTTGTATGATTGTGATTGTATGATTGTGATTGTATGATTGTGATTGTATGATTGTAATTGTATGATTATGATTGTATGATTGTGATTGTATGATTGTGATTGTATGACTGTGATTGTATGACTGTGATTGTATGATTGTGATTGTGCGATTGTGATTGTACGATTGTGATTGTACGATTGTGATTGTACGATTGTGAATGTATGATTATGATTGTATGATTGTGATAGTATGATTGTGATTGTAAGATTGTGATTGTATGATTGTGATTGTATGATTGTGATTGTATGATTGTGATTGTATGATTGTGATTGTATGATTGTGATAATATGATTGTGAATGTATGATTGTGATTGTATGTCTGTGTTTGTATGATTGTGATTGTATGATTGTGATTGTATGATTGTGATTGTATGATTCTGATAGTATGATTGTGATTGTATGATTGTGATTGTATGATTGTGATTGTATGATTGTGATTGTATGATTGTATTTGGGAGATTGTATTTGGGAGATTGTAATTGTATGATTGCGATTGTATGATTGAGATTGTATGATTGTGATTGTATGATTGTGATTGTATGATTGTGATAGTATGATTGTGATTGTGTGATTGCGATTGTATGATTGTGATTGTATGATTGTGATTGTATGATTGTGATTGTATGACTGTGATTGTATGATTGCGATTGTATGATTGTGATTGTATGATTGTGATTGTATGATTGTGATTGTATGATTGTGATTGTATGATTGTGATTGTATGATTGTGATTGTATGATTTTATTTGGGAGACTGTATTTTGGAGATTGTAATTGTATGATTGCGATTGTATGATTGTGATTGTATGATTGTGATTGTATGATTGTGATTGTATGATTGTGATAGTATGATTGTGATTGTAAGATTCTGATTGTATGACTGTGATTGTATGATTGTGATTGTATGATTGCGATTGTATGATTAGGATTGTATGATTGTGATATTATGATTGTGATTGTATGATTGTGATTGTATGATTGTGATTGTATGATTGTGATTGTATGATTGTGATTGTATGATTGTGATTGTATGATTGTGATTGTATGATTGTGATTGTATGATTTTATTTGGGAGACTGTATTTTGGAGATTGTAATTGTATGATTGCGATTGTATGATTGTGATTGTATGATTGTGATTGTATGATTGTGATTGTATGATTGTGATTGTATGATTGTGATTGTATGATTGTGGTGTATGATTGTGATTGTATGATTGTAATTGTATGATTATGATTGTATGATCGTGATTGTATGATTGTGATGGTTTGATTGTGATTGTATGATTGCGATATTATGATTGTGATTGTATGATTGTGATTGTATGATTGTGGTAGTATGATTGTGATAGTATGACTGTGATTGTATGACTGTGATTGTATGATTGTGATTGTATGATTGTAATTGTATGATTATGATTGTATGATTGTGATTGTATGATTGTGATTGTATGATTGTGATTGTATGATTAGGATTGTATGATTGTGATAGTATGATTGTGATTGTATGATTGTGATTGTATGATTGTGATTGTATGATTGTGATTGTATGATTGTATTTGGGAGATTGTATTTTGGAGATTGTAATTGTATGATTGCGATTGTATGATTGTGATTGTATGATTGTGATTGTATGATTGTGATTGTATGATTGTGATTGTATGATTGTGATTGTATGATTGTGATTTTATGATTGTGATTGTATGATTGTAATTGTATGATTATGATTGTATGATTGTGATTGTATGATTGTGATGGTTTGATTGTGATTGTATGATTGCGATATTATGATTGTGATTGTATGATTGTGATTGTATGATAGCGATTGTATGTTTGTGATAGTATGACTGTGATTGTATGACTGTGATTGTATGATTGTGATTGTCTGATTGTGGTTGTATGATTGTGATTGTATGATTGTGATTGTATGATTGTCATTGTATGATTATGATTGTATGATTGTGATTGCATGATTTTGAATGTATGATTGTGATTGTATGATTGTGATTGTATGATTGTGATTGTATGATTGTGATTGTATGATTGTGACTGTATGATTGTGATAATATGATTGTGAATGTATGATTGTGATTGTATGTCTGTGATTGTATGATTGTGATTGTATGATTGTGATTGTATGATTGTGATTGTATGATTGTGATTGTATGATTCTGATAGTATGATTGTGATTGTATGATTGTGATTGTATGATTGTATTTGGGAGATTGTATTTGGGAGATTGTAATTGTATGATTGCGATTGTATGATTGAGATTGTGTGATTGTGATTGTATGATTGTGATTGTATGATTGTGATAGTACGATTGTGATTCTGTGATTGTGATTGTATGATTGTGATTGTATGATTGTGATTGTATGATTATGATTGTATGATTAGGATTGTATGATTGTGATAGTATGATTGTGATTGTATGATTGTGATTGTATGATTGTGATTGTATGATTGTGATTGTATGACTGCGATTGTATGATTGTGATTGTATGATTGTGATTGTATGATTAGGATTGTATGATTGTGATTGTATGATTGTATTTGGGAGATTGTATTTTGGAGATTGTAATTGTATGATTGCGATTGTATGATTGTGATTGTATGATTGTGATTGTATGATTGTGATTGTATGATTGTGATCGTATGATTGTGATTGTATGATTGTGATTGTATGATTGTGATTGTATGATTGTAATTGTATGATTATGATTGTATGATTGTGATTGTATGATTGTGATTGTATGACTGTGATTGTATGACTGTGATTGTATGATTGTGATTGTGCGATTGTGATTGTACGATTGTGATTGTACGATTGTGATTGTACGATTATGATTGTATGATTATGATTGTATGATTGTGATAGTATGATTGTGATTGTAAGATTCTGATTGTATGACTGTGATTGTATGATTGTGATAGTATGATTGTGATTGTATGATTGTGATTGTATGATTGTGATTGTACGATTATGATTGTATGATTATGATTGTATGATTGTGATAGTATGATTGTGATTGTAAGATTCTGATTGTATGACTGTGATTGTATGATTGTGATAGTATGATTGTGATTGTATGATTGTGATTGTATGATTGTGATTGTATGATTGTGATTGTATGATTGTGATTGTATGATTGTATTTGGGAGATTGTATTTTGGAGATTGTAATTGTATGATTGCGATTGTATGATTGTGATTGTATGATTGTGATTGTATGATTGTGATTGTATGATTGTGATTGTATGATTGCGATATTATGATTGTGATTGTATGATTGTGATTGTATGATAGCGATTGTATGTTTGTGATAGTATGACTGTGATTGTATGACTGTGATTGTATGATTGTGATTGTCTGATTGTGGTTGTATGATTGTGATTGTATGATTGTGATTGTATGATTGTCATTGTATGATTATGATTGTATGATTGTGATTGCATGATTTTGAATGTATGATTGTGATTGTATGATTGTGATTGTATGATTGTGATTGTATGATTGTGATTGTATGATTGTGACTGTATGATTGTGATAATATGATTGTGAATGTATGATTGTGATTGTATGTCTGTGATTGTATGATTGTGATTGTATGATTATGATTGTATGATTGTGATTGTATGATTGTGATTGTATGATTCTGATAGTATGATTGTGATTGTATGATTGTGATTGTATGATTGTATTTGGGAGATTGTATTTGGGAGATTGTAATTGTATGATTGCGATTGTATGATTGAGATTGTGTGATTGTGATTGTATGATTGTGATTGTATGATTGTGATAGTACGATTGTGATTCTGTGATTGTGATTGTATGATTGTGATTGTATGATTGTGATTGTATGATTATGATTGTATGATTAGGATTGTATGATTGTGATAGTATGATTGTGATTGTATGATTGTGATTGTATGATTGTGATTGTATGATTGTGATTGTATGATTGTGATTGTATGATTGTGGTGTATGATTGTGATTGTATGATTGTAATTGTATGATTATGATTGTATGATTGTGATTGTATGATTGTGATGGTTTGATTATGATTGTATGATTGCGATATTATGATGGTGATTGTATGATTGTGATTGTATGATTGTGATAGTATGATTGTGATTGTAAGATTGTGATTGTATAACTGTGATTGTATGATTGTGATTGTATGATTGTGATTGTATGATTAGGATTGTATGATTGTGATAGTATGATTGTGATTGTATGATTGTGATTGTATGATTGTGATTGTATGATTGTGATTGTATGATTGTATTTGGGAGATTGTATTTTGGAGATTGTAATTGTATGATTGCGATTGTATGATTGTGATTGTATGATTGTGATTGTATGATTGTGATTGTATGATTGTGATTGTATGATTGTGATTTTATGATTGTGATTGTATGATTGTAATTGTATGATTATGATTGTATGATTGTGATTGTATGATTGTGATGGTTTGATTGTGATTGTATGATTGCGATATTATGATTGTGATTGTATGATTGTGATTGTATGATAGCGATTGTATGTTTGTGATAGTATGACTGTGATTGTATGACTGTGATTGTATGATTGTGATTGTCTGATTGTGGTTGTATGATTGTGATTGTATGATTGTGATTGTATGATTGTCATTGTATGATTATGATTGTATGATTGTGATTGCATGATTTTGAATGTATGATTGTGATTGTATGATTGTGATTGTATGATTGTGATTGTATGATTGTGATTGTATGATTGTGATTGTATGATTGTGATAATATGATTGTGAATGTATGATTGTGATTGTATGTCTGTGATTGTATGATTGTGATTGTATGATTGTGATTGTATGATTGTGATTGTATGATTCTGATAGTATGATTGTGATTGTATGATTGTGATTGTATGATTGTATTTGGGAGATTGTATTTGGGAGATTGTAATTGTATGATTGCGATTGTATGATTGAGATTGTGTGATTGTGATTGTATGATTGTGATTGTATGATTGTGACAGTACGATTGTGATTCTGTGATTGTGATTGTATGATTGCGATTGTATGATTGTGATTGTATGATTATGATTGTATGATTAGGATTGTATGATTGTGATAGTATGATTGTGATTGTATGATTGTGATTGTATGATTGTGATTGTATGATTGTGATTGTATGACTGCGATTGTATGATTGTGATTGTATGATTGTGATTGTATGATTAGGATTGTATGATTGTGATTGTATGATTGTATTTGGGAGATTGTATTTTGGAGATTGTAATTGTATGATTGCGATTGTATGATTGCGATTGTATGATTGTGATTGTATGATTGTGATTGTATGATTGTGATCGTATGATTGTGATTGTATGATTGTGATTGTATGATTGTGATTGTATGATTGTAATTGTATGATTATGATTGTATGATTGTGATTGTATGATTGTGATTGTATGACTGTGATTGTATGACTGTGATTGTATGATTGTGATTGTGCGATTGTGATTGTACGATTGTGATTGTACGATTGTGATTGTACGATTATGATTGTATGATTATGATTGTATGATTGTGATAGTATGATTGTGATTGTAAGATTCTGATTGTATGACTGTGATTGTATGATTGTGATTGTATGATTGCGATTGTATGATTAGGATTGTATGATTGTGATAGTACGATTGTGATTGTATGATTGTGATTGTATGATTGTGATTGTATGATTGTGATTGTATGATTGTGATTGTATGATTGTGATTGTATGATTGTGATTGTATGATTGTGATTGTATGATTTTATTTGGGAGACTGTATTTTGGAGATTGTAATTGTATGATTGCGATTGTCTGATTGTGATTGTATGATTGTGATTGTATGATTGTGATTGTATGATTGTGATTGTATGATTGTGATTGTATGATTGTGGTGTATGATTGTGATTGTATGATTGTAATTGTATGATTATGATTGTATGATCGTGATTGTATGATTGTGATGGTTTGATTGTGATTGTATGATTGCGATATTATGATTGTGATTGTATGATTGTGATTGTATGATTGTGGTAGTATGATTGTGATAGTATGACTGTGATTGTATGACTGTGATTGTATGATTGTGATTGTATGATTGTAATTGTATGATTATGATTGTATGATTGTGATTGTATGATTGTGATGGTTTGATTGTGATTGTATGATTGCGATATTATGATTGTGATTGTATGATTGTGATTGTATGATAGCGATTGTATGATTGTGATAGTATGACTGTGATTGTATGACTGTGATTGTATGATTGTGATTGTATGATTGTGATTGTCTGATTGTGGTTGTATGATTGTGATTGTATGATTGTGATTGTATGATTGTCATTGTATGATTGTGATTGTATGATTGTGATTGTATGATTGTGATTGTATGATTGTGATTGTATGATTGTGATTGTATGATTTTATTTGGGAGACTGTATTTTGGAGATTGTAATTGTATGATTGCGATTGTATGATTGTGATTGTATGATTGTGATTGTATGATTGTGATTGTATGATTGTGATTGTATGATTGTGACTGTATGATTGTGATTGTATGATTGTGATTGTGTGATTGTGATTGTATGATTGTGATTGTATGATTGTGATTGTATGATTGTGATTGTATGATTGTGATTGTATGATTGTGATTGTATGATTGTGATAGTATGATTGTGATTGTATGATTGTGATTGTATGATTGTGATTGTATGATTGTGATTGTATGATTGTGATTGTATGATTGTATTTGGGAGATTGTATTTTGGAGATTGTAATTGTATGATTGCGATTGTATGATTGTGATTGTATGATTGTGATTGTATGATTGTGATTGTATGATTGTGATTGTATGATTGTGATTGTATGATTGTGATTGTATGATTGTGATTGTATGATTGTGGTGTATGATTGTGATTGTATGATTGTAATTGTATGATTATGATTGTATGATTGTGATTGTATGATTGTGATGGTTTGATTATGATTGTATGATTGCGATATTATGATGGTGATTGTATGATTGTGATTGTATGATTGTGATAGTATGATTGTGATTGTAAGATTGTGATTGTATGACTGTGATTGTATGATTGTGATTGTATGATTGTGATTGTATGATTAGGATTGTATGATTGTGATAGTATGATTGTGATTGTATGATTGTGATTGTATGATTGTGATTGTATGATTGTGATTGTATGATTGTATTTGGGAGATTGTATTTTGGAGATTGTAATTGTATGATTGCGATTGTATGATTGTGATTGTATGATTGTGATTGTATGATTGTGATTGTATGATTGTGATTGTATGATTGTGATTTTATGATTGTGATTGTATGATTGTAATTGTATGATTATGATTGTATGATTGTGATTGTATGATTGTGATGGTTTGATTGTGATTGTATGATTGCGATATTATGATTGTGATTGTATGATTGTGATTGTATGATAGCGATTGTATGTTTGTGATAGTATGACTGTGATTGTATGACTGTGATTGTATGATTGTGATTGTCTGATTGTGGTTGTATGATTGTGATTGTATGATTGTGATTGTATGATTGGCATTGTATGATTATGATTGTATGATTGTGATTGCATGATTTTGAATGTATGATTGTGATTGTATGATTGTGATTGTATGATTGTGATTGTATGATTGTGATTGTATGATTGTGATTGTATGATTGTGATAATATGATTGTGAATGTATGATTGTGATTGTATGTCTGTGATTGTATGATTGTGATTGTATGATTGTGATTGTATGATTGTGATTGTATGATTGTGATTGTATGATTCTGATAGTATGATTGTGATTGTATGATTGTGATTGTATGATTGTATTTGGGAGATTGTATTTGGGAGATTGTAATTGTATGATTGCGATTGTATGATTGAGATTGTGTGATTGTGATTGTATGATTGTGATTGTATGATTGTGATAGTACGATTGTGATTCTGTGATTGTGATTGTATGATTGCGATTGTATGATTGTGATTGTATGATTATGATTGTATGATTAGGATTGTATGATTGTGATAGTATGATTGTGATTGTATGATTGTGATTGTATGATTGTGATTGTATGATTGTGATTGTATGACTGCGATTGTATGATTGTGATTGTATGATTGTGATTGTATGATTAGGATTGTATGATTGTGATTGTATGATTGTATTTGGGAGATTGTATTTTGGAGATTGTAATTGTATGATTGCGATTGTATGATTGTGATTGTATGATTGTGATTGTATGATTGTGATTGTATGATTGTGATCGTATGATTGTGATTGTATGATTGTGATTGTATGATTGTGATTGTATGATTGTAATTGTATGATTATGATTGTATGATTGTGATTGTATGATTGTGATTGTATGACTGTGATTGTATGACTGTGATTGTATGATTGTGATTGTGCGATTGTGATTGTACGATTGTGATTGTACGATTGTGATTGTACGATTATGATTGTATGATTATGATTGTATGATTGTGATAGTATGATTGTGATTGTAAGATTCTGATTGTATGACTGTGATTGTATGATTGTGATTGTATGATTGCGATTGTAGGATTAGGATTGTATGATTGTGATAGTATGATTGTGATTGTATGATTGTGATTGTATGATTGTGATTGTATGATTGTGATTGTATGATTGTGATTGTATGATTGTGATTGTATGATTGTGGTTGTATGATTGTGATTGTATGATTTTATTTGGGAGACTGTATTTTGGAGATTGTAATTGTATGATTGCGATTGTATGATTGTGATTGTATGATTGTGATTGTATGATTGTGATTGTATGATTGTGATTGTATGATTGTGACTGTATGATTGTGATTGTATGATTGTGATTGTGTGATTGTGATTGTATGATTGTGATTGTATGATTGTGATTGTATGATTGTGATTGTATGATTGTGGTTGTATGATTGTGATTGTATGATTGTGATTGTATGATTGTGATTGTATGATTGTAATTGTATGATTATGATTGTATGATTGTGATTGTATGATTGTGATTGTATGACTGTGATTGTATGACTGTGATTGTATGATTGTGATTGTGCGATTGTGATTGTACGATTGTGATTGTACGATTGTGATTGTACGATTGTGAATGTATGATTATGATTGTATGATTGTGATAGTATGATTGTGATTGTAAGATTGTGATTGTATGATTGTGATTGTATGATTGTGATTGTATGATTGTGATTGTATGATTGTGATTGTATGATTGTGATAATATGATTGTGAATGTATGATTGTGATTGTATGTCTGTGTTTGTATGATTGTGATTGTATGATTGTGATTGTATGATTGTGATTGTATGATTCTGATAGTATGATTGTGATTGTATGATTGTGATTGTATGATTGTGATTGTATGATTGTATTTGGGAGATTGTATTTGGGAGATTGTAATTGTATGATTGCGATTGTATGATTGAGATTGTATGATTGTGATTGTATGATTGTGATTGTATGATTGTGATAGTATGATTGTGATTGTGTGATTGCGATTGTATGATTGTGATTGTATGATTGTGATTGTATGATTGTGATTGTATGACTGTGATTGTATGATTGCGATTGTATGATTGTGATTGTATGATTGTGATTGTATGATTGTGATTGTATGATTGTGATTGTATGATTGTGATTGTATGATTGTGATTGTATGATTTTATTTGGGAGACTGTATTTTGGAGATTGTAATTGTATGATTGCGATTGTATGATTGTGATTGTATGATTGTGATTGTATGATTGTGATTGTATGATTGTGATAGTATGATTGTGATTGTAAGATTCTGATTGTATGACTGTGATTGTATGATTGTGATTGTATGATTGCGATTGTATGATTAGGATTGTATGATTGTGATATTATGATTGTGATTGTATGATTGTGATTGTATGATTGTGATTGTATGATTGTGATTGTATGATTGTGATTGTATGATTGTGATTGTATGATTGTGATTGTATGATTTTATTTGGGAGACTGTATTTTGGAGATTGGAATTGTATGATTGCGATTGTATGATTGTGATTGTATGATTGTGATTGTATGATTGTGATTGTATGATTGTGATTGTATGATTGTGATTGTATGATTGTGGTGTATGATTGTGATTGTATGATTGTAATTGTATGATTATGATTGTATGATCGTGATTGTATGATTGTGATGGTTTGATTGTGATTGTATGATTGCGATATTATGATTGTGATTGTATGATTGTGATTGTATGATTGTGGTAGTATGATTGTGATAGTATGACTGTGATTGTATGACTGTGATTGTATGATTGTGATTGTATGATTGTAATTGTATGATTATGATTGTATGATTGTGATTGTATGATTGTGATTGTATGATTGTGATTGTATGATTAGGATTGTATGATTGTGATAGTATGATTGTGATTGTATGATTGTGATTGTATGATTGTGATTGTATGATTGTGATTGTATGATTGTATTTGGGAGATTGTATTTTGGAGATTGTAATTGTATGATTGCTATTGTATGATTGTGATTGTATGATTGTGATTGTATGATTGTGATTGTATGATTGTGATTGTATGATTGTGATTGTATGATTGTGATTTTATGATTGTGATTGTATGATTGTAATTGTATGATTATGATTGTATGATTGTGATTGTATGATTGTGATGGTTTGATTGTGATTGTATGATTGCGATATTATGATTGTGATTGTATGATTGTGATTGTATGATAGCGATTGTATGTTTGTGATAGTATGACTGTGATTGTATGACTGTGATTGTATGATTGTGATTGTATGATTGTGACTGTATGATTGTGACTGTATGATTGTGATAATATGATTGTGAATGTATGATTGTGATTGTATGTCTGTGATTGTATGATTGTGATTGTATGATTGTGATTGTATGATTGTGATTGTATGATTGTGATTGTATGATTCTGATAGTATGATTGTGATTGTATGATTGTGATTGTATGATTGTATTTGGGAGATTGTATTTGGGAGATTGTAATTGTATGATTGCGATTGTATGATTGAGATTGTGTGATTGTGATTGTATGATTGTGATTGTATGATTGTGATAGTACGATTGTGATTCTGTGATTGTGATTGTATGATTGCGATTGTATGATTGTGATTGTATGATTATGATTGTATGATTAGGATTGTATGATTGTGATAGTATGATTGTGATTGTATGATTCTGATAGTATGATTGTGATTGTATGATTGTGATTGTATGATTGTATTTGGGAGATTGTATTTGGGAGATTGTAATTGTATGATTGCGATTGTATGATTGAGATTGTGTGATTGTGATTGTATGATTGTGATTGTATGATTGTGATTGTATGATTGTGGTGTATGATTCTGATTGTATGATTGTAATTGTATGATTATGATTGTATGATTGTGATTGTATGATTGTGATGGTTTGATTGTGATTGTATGATTGCGATATTATGATTGTGATTGTATGATTGTGATTGTATGATAGCGATTGTATGATTGTGATAGTATGACTGTGATTGTATGACTGTGATTGTATGATTGTGATTGTATGATTGTGATTGTCTGATTGTGGTTGTATGATTGTGATTGTATGATTGTGATTGTATGATTGTCATTGTATGATTGTGATTGTATGATTGTGATTGTATGATTGTGATTGTATGATTGTGATTGTATGATTGTGATTGTATGATTTTATTTGGGAGACTGTATTTTGGAGATTGTAATTGTATGATTGCGATTGTATGATTGTGATTGTATGATTGTGATTGTATGATTGTGATTGTATGATTGTGATTGTATGATTGTGACTGTATGATTGTGATTGTATGATTGTGATTGTGTGATTGTGATTGTATGATTGTGATTGTATGATTGTGATTGTATGATTGTGATTGTATGATTGTGATTGTATGATTGTGATTGTATGATTGTGATAGTATGATTGTGATTGTATGATTGTGATTGTATGATTGTGATTGTATGATTGTGATTGTATGATTGTGATTGTATGATTGTATTTGGGAGATTGTATTTTGGAGATTGTAATTGTATGATTGCGATTGTATGATTGTGATTGTATGATTGTGATTGTATGATTGTGATTGTATGATTGTGATTGTATGATTGTGATTGTATGATTGTGATTGTATGATTGTGATTGTATGATTGTGATTGTATGATTGTGGTGTATGATTGTGATTGTATGATTGTAATTGTATGATTATGATTGTATGATTGTGATTGTATGATTGTGATGGTTTGATTATGATTGTATGATTGCGATATTATGATGGTGATTGTATGATTGTGATTGTATGATTGTGATAGTATGATTGTGATTGTAAGATTGTGATTGTATGACTGTGATTGTATGATTGTGATTGTATGATTGTGATTGTATGATTAGGATTGTATGATTGTGATAGTATGATTGTGATTGTATGATTGTGATTGTATGATTGTGATTGTATGATTGTGATTGTATGATTGTATTTGGGAGATTGTATTTTGGAGATTGTAATTGTATGATTGCGATTGTATGATTGTGATTGTATGATTGTGATTGTATGATTGTGATTGTATGATTGTGATTGTATGATTGTGATTTTATGATTGTGATTGTATGATTGTAATTGTATGATTATGATTGTATGATTGTGATTGTATGATTGTGATGGTTTGATTGTGATTGTATGATTGCGATATTATGATTGTGATTGTATGATTGTGATTGTATGATAGCGATTGTATGTTTGTGATAGTATGACTGTGATTGTATGACTGTAATTGTATGATTGTGATTGTCTGATTGTGGTTGTATGATTGTGATTGTATGATTGTGATTGTATGATTGTCATTGTATGATTATGATTGTATGATTGTGATTGCATGATTTTGAATGTATGATTGTGATTGTATGATTGTGATTGTATGATTGTGATTGTATGATTGTGATTGTATGATTGTGATTGTATGATTGTGATAATATGATTGTGAATGTATGATTGTGATTGTATGTCTGTGATTGTATGATTGTGATTGTATGATTGTGATTGTATGATTGTGATTGTATGATTGTGATTGTATGATTCTGATAGTATGATTGTGATTGTATGATTGTGATTGTATGATTGTATTTGGGAGATTGTATTTGGGAGATTGTAATTGTATGATTGCGATTGTATGATTGAGATTGTGTGATTGTGATTGTATGATTGTGATTGTATGATTGTGATAGTACGATTGTGATTCTGTGATTGTGATTGTATGATTGCGATTGTATGATTGTGATTGTATGATTATGATTGTATGATTAGGATTGTATGATTGTGATAGTATGATTGTGATTGTATGATTGTGATTGTATGATTGTGATTGTATGATTGTGATTGTATGACTGCGATTGTATGATTGTGATTGTATGATTGTGATTGTATGATTAGGATTGTATGATTGTGATTGTATGATTGTATTTGGGAGATTGTATTTTGGAGATTGTAATTGTATGATTGCGATTGTATGATTGTGATTGTATGATTGTGATTGTATGATTGTGATTGTATGATTGTGATCGTATGATTGTGATTGTATGATTGTGATTGTATGATTGTGATTGTATGATTGTAATTGTATGATTATGATTGTATGATTGTGATTGTATGATTGTGATTGTATGACTGTGATTGTATGACTGTGATTGTATGATTGTGATTGTGCGATTGTGATTGTACGATTGTGATTGTACGATTGTGATTGTACGATTATGATTGTATGATTATGATTGTATGATTGTGATAGTATGATTGTGATTGTAAGATTCTGATTGTATGACTGTGATTGTATGATTGTGATTGTATGATTGCGATTGTAGGATTAGGATTGTATGATTGTGATAGTATGATTGTGATTGTATGATTGTGATTGTATGATTGTGATTGTATGATTGTGATTGTATGATTGTGATTGTATGATTGTGATTGTATGATTGTGGTTGTATGATTGTGATTGTATGATTTTATTTGGGAGACTGTATTTTGGAGATTGTAATTGTATGATTGCGATTGTATGATTGTGATTGTATGATTGTGATTGTATGATTGTGATTGTATGATTGTGATTGTATGATTGTGATTGTATGATTGTGGTGTATGATTGTGATTGTATGATTGTAATTGTATGATTATGATTGTATGATCGTGATTGTATGATTGTGATGGTTTGATTGTGATTGTATGATTGCGATATTATGATTGTGATTGTATGATTGTGATTGTATGATTGTGGTAGTATGATTGTGATAGTATGACTGTGATTGTATGACTGTGATTGTATGATTGTGATTGTATGATTGTAATTGTATGATTATGATTGTATGATTGTGATTGTATGATTGTGATGGTTTGATTGTGATTGTATGATTGCGATATTATGATTGTGATTGTATGATTGTGATTGTATGATAGCGATTGTATGATTGTGATAGTATGACTGTGATTGTATGACTGCGATTGTATGATTGTGATTGTATGATTGTGATTGTCTGATTGTGGTTGTATGATTGTGATTGTATGATTGTGATTGTATGATTGTCATTGTATGATTGTGATTGTATGATTGTGATTGTATGATTGTGATTGTATGATTGTGATTGTATGATTGTGATTGTATGATTTTATTTGGGAGACTGTATTTTGGAGATTGTAATTGTATGATTGCGATTGTATGATTGTGATTGTATGATTGTGATTGTATGATTGTGATTGTATGATTGTGATTGTATGATTGTGACTGTATGATTGTGATTGTATGATTGTGATTGTGTGATTGTGATTGTATGATTGTGATTGTATGATTGTGATTGTATGATTGTGATTGTATGATTGTGGTTGTATGATTGTGATTGTATGATTGTGATTGTATGATTGTGATTGTATGATTGTAATTGTATGATTATGATTGTATGATTGTGATTGTATGATTGTGATTGTATGACTGTGATTGTATGACTGTGATTGTATGATTGTGATTGTGCGATTGTGATTGTACGATTGTGATTGTACGATTGTGATTGTACGATTGTGAATGTATGATTATGATTGTATGATTGTGATAGTATGATTGTGATTGTAAGATTGTGATTGTATGATTGTGATTGTATGATTGTGATTGTATGATTGTGATTGTATGATTGTGATTGTATGATTGTGATAATATGATTGTGAATGTATGATTGTGATTGTATGTCTGTGTTTGTATGATTGTGATTGTATGATTGTGATTGTATGATTGTGATTGTATGATTCTGATAGTATGATTGTGATTGTATGATTGTGATTGTATGATTGTGATTGTATGATTGTGATTGTATGATTGTATTTGGGAGATTGTATTTGGGAGATTGTAATTGTATGATTGCGATTGTATGATTGAGATTGTATGATTGTGATTGTATGATTGTGATTGTATGATTGTGATAGTATGATTGTGATTGTGTGATTGCGATTGTATGATTGTGATTGTATGATTGTGATTGTATGATTGTGATTGTATGACTGTGATTGTATGATTGCGATTGTATGATTGTGATTGTATGATTGTGATTGTATGATTGTGATTGTATGATTGTGATTGTATGATTGTGATTGTATGATTGTGATTGTATGATTTTATTTGGGAGACTGTATTTTGGAGATTGTAATTGTATGATTGCGATTGTATGATTGTGATTGTATGATTGTGATTGTATGATTGTGATTGTATGATTGTGATAGTATGATTGTGATTGTAAGATTCTGATTGTATGACTGTGATTGTATGATTGTGATTGTATGATTGCGATTGTATGATTAGGATTGTATGATTGTGATATTATGATTGTGATTGTATGATTGTGATTGTATGATTGTGATTGTATGATTGTGATTGTATGATTGTGATTGTATGATTGTGATTGTATGATTGTGATTGTATGATTGTGATTGTATGATTTTATTTGGGAGACTGTATTTTGGAGATTGTAATTGTATGATTGCGATTGTATGATTGTGATTGTATGATTGTGATTGTATGATTGTGATTGTATGATTGTGATTGTATGATTGTGATTGTATGATTGTGGTGTATGATTGTGATTGTATGATTGTAATTGTATGATTATGATTGTATGATCGTGATTGTATGATTGTGATGGTTTGATTGTGATTGTATGATTGCGATATTATGATTGTGATTGTATGATTGTGATTGTATGATTGTGGTAGTATGATTGTGATAGTATGACTGTGATTGTATGACTGTGATTGTATGATTGTGATTGTATGATTGTAATTGTATGATTATGATTGTATGATTGTGATTGTATGATTGTGATTGTATGATTGTGATTGTATGATTAGGATTGTATGATTGTGATAGTATGATTGTGATTGTATGATTGTGATTGTATGATTGTGATTGTATGATTGTGATTGTATGATTGTATTTGGGAGATTGTATTTTGGAGATTGTAATTGTATGATTGCGATTGTATGATTGTGATTGTATGATTGTGATTGTATGATTGTGATTGTATGATTGTGATTGTATGATTGTGATTGTATGATTGTGATTTTATGATTGTGATTGTATGATTGTAATTGTATGATTATGATTGTATGATTGTGATTGTATGATTGTGATGGTTTGATTGTGATTGTATGATTGCGATATTATGATTGTGATTGTATGATTGTGATTGTATGATAGCGATTGTATGTTTGTGATAGTATGACTGTGATTGTATGACTGTGATTGTATGATTGTGATTGTCTGATTGTGGTTGTATGATTGTGATTGTATGATTGTGATTGTATGATTGTCATTGTATGATTATGATTGTATGATTGTGATTGCATGATTTTGAATGTATGATTGTGATTGTATGATTGTGATTGTATGATTGTGATTGTATGATTGTGATTGTATGATTGTGACTGTATGATTGTGATAATATGATTGTGAATGTATGATTGTGATTGTATGTCTGTGATTGTATGATTGTGATTGTATGATTGTGATTGTATGATTGTGATTGTATGATTGTGATTGTATGATTCTGATAGTATGATTGTGATTGTATGATTGTGATTGTATGATTGTATTTGGGAGATTGTATTTGGGAGATTGTAATTGTATGATTGCGATTGTATGATTGAGATTGTGTGATTGTGATTGTATGATTGTGATTGTATGATTGTGATAGTACGATTGTGATTCTGTGATTGTGATTGTATGATTGTGATTGTATGATTGTGATTGTATGATTATGATTGTATGATTAGGATTGTATGATTGTGATAGTATGATTGTGATTGTATGATTGTGATTGTATGATTGTGATTGTATGATTGTGATTGTATGACTGCGATTGTATGATTGTGATTGTATGATTGTGATTGTATGATTAGGATTGTATGATTGTGATTGTATGATTGTATTTGGGAGATTGTATTTTGGAGATTGTAATTGTATGATTGCGATTGTATGATTGTGATTGTATGATTGTGATTGTATGATTGTGATTGTATGATTGTGATCGTATGATTGTGATTGTATGATTGTGATTGTATGATTGTGATTGTATGATTGTAATTGTATGATTATGATTGTATGATTGTGATTGTATGATTGTGATTGTATGACTGTGATTGTATGACTGTGATTGTATGATTGTGATTGTGCGATTGTGATTGTACGATTGTGATTGTACGATTGTGATTGTACGATTATGATTGTATGATTATGATTGTATGATTGTGATAGTATGATTGTGATTGTAAGATTCTGATTGTATGACTGTGATTGTATGATTGTGATAGTATGATTGTGATTGTATGATTGTGATTGTATGATTGTGATTGTACGATTATGATTGTATGATTATGATTGT
Organism: Megachile rotundata; assembly: GCF_050947335.1. Taxonomy (NCBI): domain Eukaryota; kingdom Metazoa; phylum Arthropoda; class Insecta; order Hymenoptera; family Megachilidae; genus Megachile; species Megachile rotundata. Next base: position 909,200 of record NW_027473322.1, on the reverse strand, counting down.
ATGATTGTGATAGTATGATTGTGATTGTAAGATTCTGATTGTATGACTGTGATTGTATGATTGTGATAGTATGATTGTGATTGTATGATTGTGATTGTATGATTGTGATTGTATGATTGTGATTGTATGATTGTGATTGTATGATTGTATTTGGGAGATTGTATTTTGGAGATTGTAATTGTATGATTGCGATTGTATGATTGTGATTGTATGATTGTGATTGTATGATTGTGATTGTATGATTGTGATTGTATGATTGCGATATTATGATTGTGATTGTATGATTGTGATTGTATGATAGCGATTGTATGTTTGTGATAGTATGACTGTGATTGTATGACTGTGATTGTATGATTGTGATTGTCTGATTGTGGTTGTATGATTGTGATTGTATGATTGTGATTGTATGATTGTCATTGTATGATTATGATTGTATGATTGTGATTGCATGATTTTGAATGTATGATTGTGATTGTATGATTGTGATTGTATGATTGTGATTGTATGATTGTGATTGTATGATTGTGACTGTATGATTGTGATAATATGATTGTGAATGTATGATTGTGATTGTATGTCTGTGATTGTATGATTGTGATTGTATGATTGTGATTGTATGATTGTGATTGTATGATTGTGATTGTATGATTCTGATAGTATGATTGTGATTGTATGATTGTGATTGTATGATTGTATTTGGGAGATTGTATTTGGGAGATTGTAATTGTATGATTGCGATTGTATGATTGAGATTGTGTGATTGTGATTGTATGATTGTGATTGTATGATTGTGATAGTACGATTGTGATTCTGTGATTGTGATTGTATGATTGTGATTGTATGATTGTGATTGTATGATTATGATTGTATGATTAGGATTGTATGATTGTGATAGTATGATTGTGATTGTATGATTGTGATTGTATGATTGTGATTGTATGATTGTGATTGTATGATTGTGGTGTATGATTGTGATTGTATGATTGTAATTGTATGATTATGATTGTATGATTGTGATTGTATGATTGTGATGGTTTGATTATGATTGTATGATTGCGATATTATGATGGTGATTGTATGATTGTGATTGTATGATTGTGATAGTATGATTGTGATTGTAAGATTGTGATTGTATAACTGTGATTGTATGATTGTGATTGTATGATTGTGATTGTATGATTAGGATTGTATGATTGTGATAGTATGATTGTGATTGTATGATTGTGATTGTATGATTGTGATTGTATGATTGTGATTGTATGATTGTATTTGGGAGATTGTATTTTGGAGATTGTAATTGTATGATTGCGATTGTATGATTGTGATTGTATGATTGTGATTGTATGATTGTGATTGTATGATTGTGATTGTATGATTGTGATTTTATGATTGTGATTGTATGATTGTAATTGTATGATTATGATTGTATGATTGTGATTGTATGATTGTGATGGTTTGATTGTGATTGTATGATTGCGATATTATGATTGTGATTGTATGATTGTGATTGTATGATAGCGATTGTATGTTTGTGATAGTATGACTGTGATTGTATGACTGTGATTGTATGATTGTGATTGTCTGATTGTGGTTGTATGATTGTGATTGTATGATTGTGATTGTATGATTGTCATTGTATGATTATGATTGTATGATTGTGATTGCATGATTTTGAATGTATGATTGTGATTGTATGATTGTGATTGTATGATTGTGATTGTATGATTGTGATTGTATGATTGTGATTGTATGATTGTGATAATATGATTGTGAATGTATGATTGTGATTGTATGTCTGTGATTGTATGATTGTGATTGTATGATTGTGATTGTATGATTGTGATTGTATGATTCTGATAGTATGATTGTGATTGTATGATTGTGATTGTATGATTGTATTTGGGAGATTGTATTTGGGAGATTGTAATTGTATGATTGCGATTGTATGATTGAGATTGTGTGATTGTGATTGTATGATTGTGATTGTATGATTGTGACAGTACGATTGTGATTCTGTGATTGTGATTGTATGATTGCGATTGTATGATTGTGATTGTATGATTATGATTGTATGATTAGGATTGTATGATTGTGATAGTATGATTGTGATTGTATGATTGTGATTGTATGATTGTGATTGTATGATTGTGATTGTATGACTGCGATTGTATGATTGTGATTGTATGATTGTGATTGTATGATTAGGATTGTATGATTGTGATTGTATGATTGTATTTGGGAGATTGTATTTTGGAGATTGTAATTGTATGATTGCGATTGTATGATTGCGATTGTATGATTGTGATTGTATGATTGTGATTGTATGATTGTGATCGTATGATTGTGATTGTATGATTGTGATTGTATGATTGTGATTGTATGATTGTAATTGTATGATTATGATTGTATGATTGTGATTGTATGATTGTGATTGTATGACTGTGATTGTATGACTGTGATTGTATGATTGTGATTGTGCGATTGTGATTGTACGATTGTGATTGTACGATTGTGATTGTACGATTATGATTGTATGATTATGATTGTATGATTGTGATAGTATGATTGTGATTGTAAGATTCTGATTGTATGACTGTGATTGTATGATTGTGATTGTATGATTGCGATTGTATGATTAGGATTGTATGATTGTGATAGTACGATTGTGATTGTATGATTGTGATTGTATGATTGTGATTGTATGATTGTGATTGTATGATTGTGATTGTATGATTGTGATTGTATGATTGTGATTGTATGATTGTGATTGTATGATTGTGATTGTATGATTTTATTTGGGAGACTGTATTTTGGAGATTGTAATTGTATGATTGCGATTGTCTGATTGTGATTGTATGATTGTGATTGTATGATTGTGATTGTATGATTGTGATTGTATGATTGTGATTGTATGATTGTGGTGTATGATTGTGATTGTATGATTGTAATTGTATGATTATGATTGTATGATCGTGATTGTATGATTGTGATGGTTTGATTGTGATTGTATGATTGCGATATTATGATTGTGATTGTATGATTGTGATTGTATGATTGTGGTAGTATGATTGTGATAGTATGACTGTGATTGTATGACTGTGATTGTATGATTGTGATTGTATGATTGTAATTGTATGATTATGATTGTATGATTGTGATTGTATGATTGTGATGGTTTGATTGTGATTGTATGATTGCGATATTATGATTGTGATTGTATGATTGTGATTGTATGATAGCGATTGTATGATTGTGATAGTATGACTGTGATTGTATGACTGTGATTGTATGATTGTGATTGTATGATTGTGATTGTCTGATTGTGGTTGTATGATTGTGATTGTATGATTGTGATTGTATGATTGTCATTGTATGATTGTGATTGTATGATTGTGATTGTATGATTGTGATTGTATGATTGTGATTGTATGATTGTGATTGTATGATTTTATTTGGGAGACTGTATTTTGGAGATTGTAATTGTATGATTGCGATTGTATGATTGTGATTGTATGATTGTGATTGTATGATTGTGATTGTATGATTGTGATTGTATGATTGTGACTGTATGATTGTGATTGTATGATTGTGATTGTGTGATTGTGATTGTATGATTGTGATTGTATGATTGTGATTGTATGATTGTGATTGTATGATTGTGATTGTATGATTGTGATTGTATGATTGTGATAGTATGATTGTGATTGTATGATTGTGATTGTATGATTGTGATTGTATGATTGTGATTGTATGATTGTGATTGTATGATTGTATTTGGGAGATTGTATTTTGGAGATTGTAATTGTATGATTGCGATTGTATGATTGTGATTGTATGATTGTGATTGTATGATTGTGATTGTATGATTGTGATTGTATGATTGTGATTGTATGATTGTGATTGTATGATTGTGATTGTATGATTGTGGTGTATGATTGTGATTGTATGATTGTAATTGTATGATTATGATTGTATGATTGTGATTGTATGATTGTGATGGTTTGATTATGATTGTATGATTGCGATATTATGATGGTGATTGTATGATTGTGATTGTATGATTGTGATAGTATGATTGTGATTGTAAGATTGTGATTGTATGACTGTGATTGTATGATTGTGATTGTATGATTGTGATTGTATGATTAGGATTGTATGATTGTGATAGTATGATTGTGATTGTATGATTGTGATTGTATGATTGTGATTGTATGATTGTGATTGTATGATTGTATTTGGGAGATTGTATTTTGGAGATTGTAATTGTATGATTGCGATTGTATGATTGTGATTGTATGATTGTGATTGTATGATTGTGATTGTATGATTGTGATTGTATGATTGTGATTTTATGATTGTGATTGTATGATTGTAATTGTATGATTATGATTGTATGATTGTGATTGTATGATTGTGATGGTTTGATTGTGATTGTATGATTGCGATATTATGATTGTGATTGTATGATTGTGATTGTATGATAGCGATTGTATGTTTGTGATAGTATGACTGTGATTGTATGACTGTGATTGTATGATTGTGATTGTCTGATTGTGGTTGTATGATTGTGATTGTATGATTGTGATTGTATGATTGTCATTGTATGATTATGATTGTATGATTGTGATTGCATGATTTTGAATGTATGATTGTGATTGTATGATTGTGATTGTATGATTGTGATTGTATGATTGTGATTGTATGATTGTGATTGTATGATTGTGATAATATGATTGTGAATGTATGATTGTGATTGTATGTCTGTGATTGTATGATTGTGATTGTATGATTGTGATTGTATGATTGTGATTGTATGATTGTGATTGTATGATTCTGATAGTATGATTGTGATTGTATGATTGTGATTGTATGATTGTATTTGGGAGATTGTATTTGGGAGATTGTAATTGTATGATTGCGATTGTATGATTGAGATTGTGTGATTGTGATTGTATGATTGTGATTGTATGATTGTGATAGTACGATTGTGATTCTGTGATTGTGATTGTATGATTGCGATTGTATGATTGTGATTGTATGATTATGATTGTATGATTAGGATTGTATGATTGTGATAGTATGATTGTGATTGTATGATTGTGATTGTATGATTGTGATTGTATGATTGTGATTGTATGACTGCGATTGTATGATTGTGATTGTATGATTGTGATTGTATGATTAGGATTGTATGATTGTGATTGTATGATTGTATTTGGGAGATTGTATTTTGGAGATTGTAATTGTATGATTGCGATTGTATGATTGTGATTGTATGATTGTGATTGTATGATTGTGATTGTATGATTGTGATCGTATGATTGTGATTGTATGATTGTGATTGTATGATTGTGATTGTATGATTGTAATTGTATGATTATGATTGTATGATTGTGATTGTATGATTGTGATTGTATGACTGTGATTGTATGACTGTGATTGTATGATTGTGATTGTGCGATTGTGATTGTACGATTGTGATTGTACGATTGTGATTGTACGATTATGATTGTATGATTATGATTGTATGATTGTGATAGTATGATTGTGATTGTAAGATTCTGATTGTATGACTGTGATTGTATGATTGTGATTGTATGATTGCGATTGTAGGATTAGGATTGTATGATTGTGATAGTATGATTGTGATTGTATGATTGTGATTGTATGATTGTGATTGTATGATTGTGATTGTATGATTGTGATTGTATGATTGTGATTGTATGATTGTGGTTGTAAGATTGTGATTGTATGATTTTATTTGGGAGACTGTATTTTGGAGATTGTAATTGTATGATTGCGATTGTATGATTGTGATTGTATGATTGTGATTGTATGATTGTGATTGTATGATTGTGATTGTATGATTGTGACTGTATGATTGTGATTGTATGATTGTGATTGTGTGATTGTGATTGTATGATTGTGATTGTATGATTGTGATTGTATGATTGTGATTGTATGATTGTGGTTGTATGATTGTGATTGTATGATTGTGATTGTATGATTGTGATTGTATGATTGTAATTGTATGATTATGATTGTATGATTGTGATTGTATGATTGTGATTGTATGACTGTGATTGTATGACTGTGATTGTATGATTGTGATTGTGCGATTGTGATTGTACGATTGTGATTGTACGATTGTGATTGTACGATTGTGAATGTATGATTATGATTGTATGATTGTGATAGTATGATTGTGATTGTAAGATTGTGATTGTATGATTGTGATTGTATGATTGTGATTGTATGATTGTGATTGTATGATTGTGATTGTATGATTGTGATAATATGATTGTGAATGTATGATTGTGATTGTATGTCTGTGTTTGTATGATTGTGATTGTATGATTGTGATTGTATGATTGTGATTGTATGATTCTGATAGTATGATTGTGATTGTATGATTGTGATTGTATGATTGTGATTGTATGATTGTATTTGGGAGATTGTATTTGGGAGATTGTAATTGTATGATTGCGATTGTATGATTGAGATTGTATGATTGTGATTGTATGATTGTGATTGTATGATTGTGATAGTATGATTGTGATTGTGTGATTGCGATTGTATGATTGTGATTGTATGATTGTGATTGTATGATTGTGATTGTATGACTGTGATTGTATGATTGCGATTGTATGATTGTGATTGTATGATTGTGATTGTATGATTGTGATTGTATGATTGTGATTGTATGATTGTGATTGTATGATTGTGATTGTATGATTTTATTTGGGAGACTGTATTTTGGAGATTGTAATTGTATGATTGCGATTGTATGATTGTGATTGTATGATTGTGATTGTATGATTGTGATTGTATGATTGTGATAGTATGATTGTGATTGTAAGATTCTGATTGTATGACTGTGATTGTATGATTGTGATTGTATGATTGCGATTGTATGATTAGGATTGTATGATTGTGATATTATGATTGTGATTGTATGATTGTGATTGTATGATTGTGATTGTATGATTGTGATTGTATGATTGTGATTGTATGATTGTGATTGTATGATTGTGATTGTATGATTTTATTTGGGAGACTGTATTTTGGAGATTGGAATTGTATGATTGCGATTGTATGATTGTGATTGTATGATTGTGATTGTATGATTGTGATTGTATGATTGTGATTGTATGATTGTGATTGTATGATTGTGGTGTATGATTGTGATTGTATGATTGTAATTGTATGATTATGATTGTATGATCGTGATTGTATGATTGTGATGGTTTGATTGTGATTGTATGATTGCGATATTATGATTGTGATTGTATGATTGTGATTGTATGATTGTGGTAGTATGATTGTGATAGTATGACTGTGATTGTATGACTGTGATTGTATGATTGTGATTGTATGATTGTAATTGTATGATTATGATTGTATGATTGTGATTGTATGATTGTGATTGTATGATTGTGATTGTATGATTAGGATTGTATGATTGTGATAGTATGATTGTGATTGTATGATTGTGATTGTATGATTGTGATTGTATGATTGTGATTGTATGATTGTATTTGGGAGATTGTATTTTGGAGATTGTAATTGTATGATTGCTATTGTATGATTGTGATTGTATGATTGTGATTGTATGATTGTGATTGTATGATTGTGATTGTATGATTGTGATTGTATGATTGTGATTTTATGATTGTGATTGTATGATTGTAATTGTATGATTATGATTGTATGATTGTGATTGTATGATTGTGATGGTTTGATTGTGATTGTATGATTGCGATATTATGATTGTGATTGTATGATTGTGATTGTATGATAGCGATTGTATGTTTGTGATAGTATGACTGTGATTGTATGACTGTGATTGTATGATTGTGATTGTATGATTGTGACTGTATGATTGTGACTGTATGATTGTGATAATATGATTGTGAATGTATGATTGTGATTGTATGTCTGTGATTGTATGATTGTGATTGTATGATTGTGATTGTATGATTGTGATTGTATGATTGTGATTGTATGATTCTGATAGTATGATTGTGATTGTATGATTGTGATTGTATGATTGTATTTGGGAGATTGTATTTGGGAGATTGTAATTGTATGATTGCGATTGTATGATTGAGATTGTGTGATTGTGATTGTATGATTGTGATTGTATGATTGTGATAGTACGATTGTGATTCTGTGATTGTGATTGTATGATTGCGATTGTATGATTGTGATTGTATGATTATGATTGTATGATTAGGATTGTATGATTGTGATAGTATGATTGTGATTGTATGATTGTGATTGTATGATTGTGATTGTATGATTGTGATTGTATGACTGCGATTGTATGATTGTGATTGTATGATTGTGATTGTATGATTAGGATTGTATGATTGTGATTGTATGATTGTATTTGGGAGATTGTATTTTGGAGATTGTAATTGTATGATTGCGATTGTATGATTGTGATTGTATGATTGTGATTGTATGATTGTGATTGTATGATTGTGATCGTATGATTGTGATTGTATGATTGTGATTGTATGATTGTGATTGTATGATTGTAATTGTATGATTATGATTGTATGATTGTGATTGTATGATTGTGATTGTATGACTGTGATTGTATGACTGTGATTGTATGATTGTGATTGTGCGATTGTGATTGTACGATTGTGATTGTACGATTGTGATTGTACGATTATGATTGTATGATTATGATTGTATGATTGTGATAGTATGATTGTGATTGTAAGATTCTGATTGTATGACTGTGATTGTATGATTGTGATTGTATGATTGCGATTGTATGATTAGGATTGTATGATTGTGATAGTATGATTGTGATTGTATGATTGTGATTGTATGATTGTGATTGTATGATTGTGATTGTATGATTGTGATTGTATGATTGTGATTGTATGATTGTGATTGTATGATTTTATTTGGGAGACTGTATTTTGGAGATTGTAATTGTATGATTGCGATTGTATGATTGTGATTGTATGATTGTGATTGTATGATTGTGATTGTATGATTGTGATTGTATGATTGTGATTGTATGATTGTGATTGTATGATTGTGGTGTATGATTGTGATTGTATGATTGTAATTGTATGATTATGATTGTATGATCGTGATTGTATGATTGTGATGGTTTGATTGTGATTGTATGATTGCGATATTATGATTGTGATTGTATGATTGTGATTGTATGATTGTGGTAGTATGATTGTGATAGTATGACTGTGATTGTATGACTGTGATTGTATGATTGTGATTGTATGATTGTAATTGTATGATTATGATTGTATGATTGTGATTGTATGATTGTGATGGTTTGATTGTGATTGTATGATTGCGATATTATGATTGTGATTGTATGATTGTGATTGTATGATAGCGATTGTATGATTGTGATAGTATGACTGTGATTGTATGACTGTGATTGTATGATTGTGATTGTATGATTGTGATTGTCTGATTGTGGTTGTATGATTGTGATTGTATGATTGTGATTGTATGATTGTCATTGTATGATTGTGATTGTATGATTGTGATTGTATGATTGTGATTGTATGATTGTGATTGTATGATTGTGATGGTATGATTGTGATTGTATGATTGCGATAGTATGATTGTGATTGTATGATTGTGATTGTATTATTGTGATTGTATGATTATGATAGTATGGTTGTGATTGTATGATTTCGATTGTATGTCTGTGATTGTATGATTGCGATTGTATGATTGTGATTGTATGATTGTGATTGTATGATTGCGATATTATGATTGTGATTGTATGATTGTGATTGTATGATAGCGATTGTATGATTGTGATAGTATGACTGAGATTGTATGACTGTGATTGTATGATTGTGATTGTATGATTGTGATTGTCTGATTGTGATTGTATGATTGTGGTTGTATGATTGTGATTGTATGATTGTGATTGTATGATTGTGGTGTATGATTGTGATTGTATGATTGTAATTGTATGGTTGTGACTGTATGATTGTGATTGTATGATTGTGATTGTATGATTGTGATTGTATGATTGTGACTGTATGATTGCGATTGTATGATTGTGATTGTGTGATTGCGATTGTATGATTGCGATTGTATGATTGTGATTGTATGATTGTGATTGTATGATTTTATTTGGGAGACTGTATTTTGGAGATTGTAATTGTATGATTGCGATTGTATGATTGTGATTGTATGATTGTGATTGTATGATTGTGATTGTATGATTGTGATTGTATGATTGTGATTGTATGATTGTGATTGTATGATTGTAATTGTATGATTATGATTGTATGATTGTGATTGTATGATTGTGATTGTATGACTGTGATTGTATGACTGTGATTGTATGATTGTGATTGTGCGATTGTGATTGTATGATTGTGATTGTATGATTGTGATTGTATGATTTTATTTGGGAGACTGTATTTTGGAGATTGTAATTGTATGATTGCGATTGTATGATTGTGATTGTATGATTGTGTTTGTATGATTGTGATTGTATGATTGTGATTGTATGATTGTGGTGTATGATTGTGATTGTATGATTGTAATTGTATGGTTGTGACTGTATGATTGTGATGGTATGATTGCGATCGTATGATTGTGATTGTATGATTATGATTGTATGATTGTGATTGTATGATTGCGATTGTATGATTGTGATTGTATGATTGTGATTGTATGATTGTGATTGTATGATTGTGATTGTGTGATTGTGACTGTATGATTGCGATTGTATGATTGTGATTGTGTGATTGCGATTGTATGATTGCGATTGTATGATTGTGATTGTATGATTGTGATTGTATGACTGTGATTGTATGACTGTGATTGTATGATTGTGATTGTATGATTGTGATTGTATGATTAGGATTGTATGATTGTGATAGTATGATTGTGATTGTATGATTGTGATTGTATGATTGTGATTGTATGATTGTGATTGTAAGATTGTGAATGTATGATTGTGATTGTATGATTAGGATTGTATGATTGTGATAGTATGATTGTGATTGTATGATTGTGCTTGTATGATTGTGATAATATGATTGTGATTGTATGACTGTGATTGTATGACTGTGATTGTATGATTGTGATTGTATGATTCTGATAGTATGATTGTGATTGTATGATTGTATTTGGGAGATTGTATTTGGGAGATTGTGATTGTATGATTGTGATTGTATGATTGCGATTGTATGATTGTGATTGTATGATTGTGATTGTACGATTGTGATTGTATGATTGTGATTGTATGATTGTGACTGTATGATTGTGATTGTATGATTGTGATTGTGTGATTGCGATTGTATGATTGCGATTGTATGATTGTGATTGTATGATTGTGATTGTATGATTGTGATTGTATGACTGTGATTGTATGATTGTGATTGTATGATTGTGATTGTATGATTAGGATTGTATGATTGTGATAGTATGATTGTGGTGTATGATTGTGATTGTATGATTGTAATTGTATGGTTGTGACTGTATGATTGTGATGGTATGATTGCGATCGTATGATTGTGATTGTATGATTATGATTGTATGATTGTGATTGTATGATTGCGATTGTATGATTGTGATTGTATGATTGTGATTGTATGATTGTGATTGTATGATTGTGATTGTGTGATTGTGACTGTATGATTGCGATTGTATGATTGTGATTGTGTGATTGCGATTGTATGATTGCGATTGTATGATTGTGATTGTATGATTGTGATTGTATGACTGTGATTGTATGACTGTGATTGTATGATTGTGATTGTATGATTGTGATTGTATGATTAGGATTGTATGATTGTGATAGTATGATTGTGATTGTATGATTGTGATTGTATGATTGTGATTGTATGATTGTGATTGTAAGATTGTGAATGTATGATTGTGATTGTATGATTAGGATTGTATGATTGTGATAGTATGATTGTGATTGTATGATTGTGATTGTATGATTGTGATAATATGATTGTGATTGTATGACTGTGATTGTATGACTGTGATTGTATGATTGTGATTGTATGATTCTGATAGTATGATTGTGATTGTATGATTGTATTTGGGAGATTGTATTTGGGAGATTGTGATTGTATGATTGTGATTGTATGATTGCGATTGTATGATTGTGATTGTATGATTGTGATTGTATGATTGTGATTGTATGATTGTGATTGTATGATTGTGACTGTATGATTGTGATTGTATGATTGTGATTGTGTGATTGCGATTGTATGATTGCGATTGTATGATTGTGATTGTATGATTGTGATTGTATGATTGTGATTGTATGACTGTGATTGTATGATTGTGATTGTATGATTGTGATTGTATGATTAGGATTGTATGATTGTGATAGTATGATTGTGATTGTATGATTGTGATTGTATGATTGTCATTGTATGATTGTGATTGTATGATTGTCATTGTATGATTGTGATTGTATGATTGTGATTGTATGACTGTGATTGTATGATTGTGATTGTATGATTGTGATTGTATGATTGTGATTGTATGATTAGGATTGTATGATTGTGATAGTATGATTGTGATTGTATGATTGTGATTGTATGATTGTGATTGTATGATTGTGATTGTATGATTGTGATTGTATGATTGTATTTGGGAGATTGTATTTTGGAGATTGTAATTGTATGATTGCGATTGTATGATTGCGATTGTATGATTGCGATTGTATGATTGTGATTGTATGATTGTGATTGTATGATTGTGATTGTATGATTGTGATTGTATGATTGTGATTGTATGATTGTAATTGCATGATTATGATTGTATGATTGTGATTGTATGATTGTGAATGTATGACTGTGATTGTATGATTGTGATTGTGCGATTGTGATTGTACGATTGTGATTGTACGATTGTGATTGTACGATTGTGATTGTATGATTATGATTGTATGATTGTGATAGTATGATTGTGATTGTAAGATTGTGATTGTATGACTGTGATTGTATGATTGTGATAGTATGATTGTGATTGTATGATTAGGATTGTATGATTGTGATAGTATGATTGTGATTGAATGATTGTGATTGTATGATTGTGATTGTATGATTGTGATTGTATGATTGTGATAGTATGATTGTGATTGTATGATTGTGATTGTATGATTGTGATTGTATGATTGTGATTGTATGATCGTGAATGTATGATTGTGATTGTATGATTAGGATTGTATGATTGTGATTGTATGATTGTGATTGTATGATTGTGATTGTATGATTGTGATTGTATGATTGTGATTGTATGATTGTGATTGTGTGATTGTGATTGTAGGATTGCGATTGTATGATTGTGATTGTATGATTATGATTGTATGATTGTGATTGTATGGTTGTGACTGTATGATGGTGATGGTATGATTGCGATCGTATGATTGTGATCGTATGATTATGATTGTATGATTGTGATTGTATGTTTGCGATTGTATGATTGCGATTGTATGATTGTGATTGTATGATTGTGATTGTATAATTGTGATTGTATGATTGTGACTGTATGATTGTGATTGTATGATTGTGATTGTGTGATTGCGATTGTATGATTGCGATTGTATGATTGCGATTGTATGATTGTGATTGTATGATTGTGATTGTATGACTGTGATTGTATGATTGTGATTGTATGATTGTGATTGTATGATTAGGATTGTATGATTGTGATAGTATGATTGTGATTGTATGATTGTGATTGTATGATTGTGATTGTATGATTGTGATTGTATGATTATGATTGTATGATTGTGATTGTATGATTGTGATTGTATGATTGTGATTGTATGATTGTATTTGGGAGATTGTATTTTGGAGATTGTAATTGTATGATTGTGATTGTATGATTGTGATTGTATGATTGTGATAGTATGATTGTGATTGTAAGATTGTGATTGTATGATTGTCATTGTATGATTATGGTTGTATGATTGTGATTGCATGATTGTGATTGTATGATTGTGATGGTATGATTGTGATTGTATGATTGCGATAGTATGATTGTGATTGTATGATTGTGATTGTATTATTGTGATTGTATGATTATGATAGTATGGTTGTGATTGTATGATTTCGATTGTATGTCTGTGATTGTATGATTGCGATTGTATGATTGTGATTGTATGATTGTGATTGTATGATTGCGATATTATGATTGTGATTGTATGATTGTGATTGTATGATAGCGATTGTATGATTGTGATAGTATGACTGAGATTGTATGACTGTGATTGTATGATTGTGATTGTATGATTGTGATTGTCTGATTGTGGTTGTATGATTGTGATTGTATGATTGTGATTGTATGATTGTCATTGTATGATTATGATTGTATGATTGTGATTGCATGATTGTGATTGTATGATTGTGATTGTATGATTGTATTTGGGAGATTGTATTTGGGAGATTGTAATTGTATGATTGCGATTGTATGATTGAGATTGTATGATTGAGATTGTATGATTGTGATTGTATGATTGTGATTGTATGATTATGATAGTATGATTGTGATTGTGTGATTGTGATTGTATGATTGCGATTGTATGATTGTGATTGTATGATTGTGATTGTATGATTGTGATTGTATGATTATGATTGCATGGTTGTGACTGTATGATTGTGATGGTATGATTGCGATCGTATGATTGTGATCGTATGATTATGATTCTATGATTGTGATTGTATGATTGCGATTGTATGATTGTGATTGTATGATTGTGATTGTATGACTGTGATTGTATGATTGTGATTGTATGATTGTGATTGTATGATTAGGATTGTATGATTGTGATAGTATGATTGTGATTGTATGATTGTGATTGTATGATTGTCATTGTATGATTGTGATTGTATGATTGTGATTGTATGACTGTGATTGTATGATTGTGATTGTATGATTGTGATTGTATGATTGTGATTGTATGATTAGGATTGTATGATTGTGATAGTATGATTGTGATTGTATGATTGTGATTGTATGATTGTGATTGTATGATTGTGATTGTATGATTGTGATTGTATGATTAGGATTGTATGATTGTGATAGTATGATTGTGATTGTATGATTGTGATTGTATGATTGTGATTGTATGATTGTGATTGTATGATTGTGATTGTATGATTGTATTTGGGAGATTGTATTTTGGAGATTGTAATTGTATGATTGCGATTGTATGATTGCGATTGTATGATTGTGATTGTATGATTGTGATTGTATGATTGTGATTGTATGATTGTGATTGTATGATTGTGATTGTATGATTTTAATTGCATGATTATGATTGTATGATTGTGATTGTATGATTGTGATTGTATGACTGTGATTGTATGATTGTCATTGTATGATTATGATTGTATGATTGTGATTGCATGATTGTGATTGCATGATTGTGATTGTATGATTGTATTTGGGAGATTGTATTTGGGAGATTGTAATTGTATGATTGCGATTGTATGATTGAGATTGTATGATTGAGATTGTATGATTGTGATTGTATGATTGTGATTGTATGATTATGATAGTATGATTGTGATTGTGTGATTTTGATTGTATGATTGCGATCGTATGATTGCGATTGTATGATTGTGATTGTATGATTGTGATTGTATGATTATGATTGCATGGTTGTGACTGTATGATTGTGATGGTATGATTGCGATCGTATGATTGTGATCGTATGATTATGATTCTATGATTGTGATTGTATGATTGCGATTGTATGATTGTGATTGTATGATTGTGATTGTATGATTGTGATTGTATGATTGTGATTGTATGATTGTGACTGTATGATTGTGATTGTATGATTGTGATTGTGTGATTGCGATTGTATGATTGCGATTGTATGATTGTGATCGTATGATTGTGATTGTATGATTGTGATTGTATGACTGTGATTGTATGATTGTGATTGTATGATTGTGATTGTATGATTAGGATTGTATGATTGTGATAGTATGATTGTGATTGTATGATTGTGATTGTATGATTGTGATTGTATGACTGTGATTGTATGATTGTGATTGTATGATTGTGATGGTATGATTAGGATTGTATGATTGTGATTGTATGATTGTATTTGGGAGATTGTATTTTGGAGATTGTAATTGTATGATTGCGATTGTATGATTGTGATTGTATGATTGTGATTGTATGATTGTGATTGTATGATTGTGATTGTATGATTGTGATTGTATGATTGTGATTGTATGATTGTGATTGTATGATTGTGATTGTATGATTGTGATTGTATGATTGTGATTGTATGATTGTGATTGTATGATTGTGATTGTATGATTGTGATTGTATGATTAGGATTGTATGATTGTGATAGTATGATTGTGATTGTATGATTGTGATTGTATGATTGTGATTGTATGATTGTGATTGTATGATTGTGATTGTATGATTGTATTTGGGAGATTGTATTTTGGAGATTGTAATTGTATGATTGTGATCGTATGATTGTGATTGTATGATTGTGATTGTATGACTGTGATTGTATGATTGTGATTGTATGATTGTGATTGTATGATTAGGATTGTATGATTGTGATAGTATGATTGTGATTGTATGATTGTGATTGTATGATTGTGATTGTATGACTGTGATTGCATGATTTTGAATGTATGATTGTGATTGTATGATTGTGATAGTATGATTGTGATTGTGTGATTGTGATTGTATGATTGCGATTGTATGATTGCGATTGTATGACTGTGATTGTATGATTGTGATTGTATGATTGTGATTGTATGATTAGGATTGTATGATTGTGATAGTATGATTGTGATTGTATGATTGTGATTGTATGATTGTGATTGTATGATTGTGATTGTATGACTGTGATTGTATGATTGTGATTGTATGATTGTGATTGTATGATTAGGATTGTATGATTGTGATTGTATGATTGTATTTGGGAGATTGTATTTTGGAGATTGTAATTGTATGATTGCGATTGTATGATTGTGATTGTATGATTGTGATTGTATGATTGTGATTGTATGATTGTGATTGTATGATTGTGATTGTATGATTGTGACTGTATGATTGTGATTGTATGATTGTGATTGTGTGATTGCGATTGTATGATTGCGATTGTATGATTGCGATTGTATGATTGTGATTGTATGATTGTGATTGTATGACTGTGATTGTATGATTGTGATTGTATGATTGTGATTGTATGATTAGGATTGTATGATTGTGATAGTATGATTGTGATAGTATGACTGTAATTGTATGACTGTGATTGTATGATTGTGATTGTATGATTGTGATTGTATGATTGTAATTGTATGATTATGATTGTATGATTGTGATTGTATGATTGTGATGGTTTGATTGTGATTGTATGATTGCGATATTATGATTGTGATTGTATGATTGTGATTGTATGATAGCGATTGTATGATTGTTATAGTATGACTGTGATTGTATGACTGTGATTGTATGATTGTGATTGTATGATTGTGATTGTCTGATTGTGGTTGTATGATTGTGATAATATGATTGTGAATGTATGATTGTGATTGTATGTCTGTGAGTGTATGATTGTGATTGTATGATTGTGATTGTATGATTGTGATTGTATGATTCTGATAGTATGATTGTGATTGTATGATTGTGATTGTATGATTGTGATTGTATGATTGTGATTGTATGATTGTATTTGGGAGATTGTATTTGGGAGATTGTAATTGTATGATTGCGATTGTATGATTGAGATTGTATGATTGTGATTGTATGATTGTGATTGTATGATTGTGATAGTATGATTGTGATTGTGTGATTGTGATTGTATGATTGCGATTGTATGATTGTGATTGTATGACTGTGATTGTATGATTGTGATTGTATGATTGTGATTGTATGATTAGGATTGTATGATTGTGATAGTATGATTGTGATTGTATGATTGTGATTGTATGATTGTGATTGTATGATTGTGATTGTATGACTGTGATTGTATGATTGTGATTGTATGATTGTGATTGTATGATTAGGATTGTATGATTGTGATTGTATGATTGTATTTGGGAGATTGTATTTTGGAGATTGTAATTGTATGATTGCGATTGTATGATTGTGATTGTATGATTGTGATTGTATGATTGTGATTGTATGATTGTGATTGTATGATTGTGATTGTATGATTGTAATTGTATGATTATGATTGTATGATTGTGATTGTATGATTGTGATGGTTTGATTGTGATTGTATGATTGCGATATTATGATTGTGATTGTATGATTGTGATTGTATGACTGTGATTGTATGATTGTGATTGTATGATTGTGATTGTATGATTGTGACTGTATGATTGTGATTGTGTGATTGTGATTGTGTGATTGCGATTGTATGATTGCGATTGTATGATTGCGATTGTATGATTGTGATTGTATGATTGTGATTGTATGACTGTGATTGTATGATTGTGATTGTATGATTGTGATTGTATGATTAGGATTGTATGATTGTGATAGTATGATTGTGATTGTATGATTGTGATTGTATGATTGTGATTGTATGATTGTGATTGTATGACTGTGATTGTATGACTGTGATTGTATGATTGTGATTGTATGATTGTGATTGTATGATTGTAATTGTATGATTATGATTGTATGATTGTGATTGTATGATTGTGATGGTTTGATTGTGATTGTATGATTGCGATATTATGATTGTGATTGTATGATTGTGATTGTATGATAGCGATTGTATGATTGTGATAGTATGACTGTGATTGTATGACTGTGATTGTATGATTGTGATTGTATGATTGTGATTGTCTGATTGTGGTTGTATGATTGTGATTTTATGATTGTGATTGTATGATTGTCATTGTATGATTATGATTGTATGATTGTGATTGCATGATTGTGATTGTATGATTGAGATTGCATGATTTTGTATGTATGATTGTGATTGTATGATTGTGATTGTATGATTGTGATAGTATGATTGTGATTGTAAAATTGTGATTGTATGATTGTCATTGTACGATTATGGTTGTATGATTGTGATTGCATGATTGTGATTGTATGATTGTGATTGCATGATTTTGAATGTATGATTGTGATTGCATGATTGTGATTGTATGATTGTGATTGTATGATTGTGATTGTATGATTGTGATAATATGATTGTGAATGTATGATTGTGATTGTATGTCTGTGAGTGTATGATTGTGATTGTATGATTGTGATTGTATGATTGTGATTGTATGATTCTGATAGTATGATTGTGATTGTATGATTGTGATTGTATGATTGTGATTGTATGATTGTATTTGGGAGATTGTATTTGGGAGATTGTAATTGTATGATTGCGATTGTATGATTGAGATTGTATGATTGTGATTGTATGATTGTGATTGTATGATTGTGATAGTATGATTGTGATTGTGTGATTGTGATTGTATGATTGCGATTGTATGATTGTGATTGTATGACTGTGATTGTATGATTGTGATTGTATGATTGTGATTGTATGATTAGGATTGTATGATTGTGATAGTATGATTGTGATTGTATGATTGTGATTGTATGATTGTGATTGTATGATTGTGATTGTATGACTGTGATTGTATGATTGTGATTGTATGATTGTGATTGTATGATTAGGATTGTATGATTGTGATTGTATGATTGTATTTGGGAGATTGTATTTTGGAGATTGTAATTGTATGATTGCGATTGTATGATTGTGATTGTATGATTGTGATTGTATGATTGTGATTGTATGATTGTGATTGTATGATTGTGACTGTATGATTGTGATTGTATGATTGTGATTGTGTGATTGCGATTGTATGATTGCGATTGTATGATTGCGATTGTATGATTGTGATTGTATGATTGTGATTGTATGACTGTGATTGTATGATTGTGATTGTATGATTGTGATTGTATGATTAGGATTGTATGATTGTGATAGTATGATTGTGATTGTATGATTGTGATTGTATGATTGTGATTGTATGATTGTGATTGTATGACTGTGATTGTATGATTGTGATTGTATGATTGTGATTGTATGATTAGGATTGTATGATTGTGATTGTATGATTGTATTTGGGAGATTGTATTTTGGAGATTGTAATTGTATGATTGTGATAGTATGATTGTGATTGTAAGATTGTGATTGTATGACTGTGATTGTATGATTGTGATTGTATGATTGTGATTGTATGATTAGGATTGTATGATTGTGATAGTATGATTGTGATTGTATGATTGTGATTGTATGACTGTGATTGTATGATTGTGATTGTATGATTGTGATTGTATGATTAGGATTGTATGATTGTGATAGTATGATTGTGATTGTATGATTGTGATTGTATGATTGTGATTGTATGATTGTGAATGTATGATTGTGATTGTATGATTGTGATAGTATGATTGTGATTGTATGATTGTGATTGTATGATTGTGATAATATGATTGTGATTGTATGACTGTGATTGTATGACTGTGATTGTATGATTGTGATTGTATGATTCTGATAGTATGATTGTGATTGTATGATTGTGATTGTATGATTGTGATTGTATGATTGTGATTGTATGATTGTATTTGGGAGATTGTATTTGGGAGATTGTATTTGGGAGATTGTGATTGTATGATTGTGATTGTATGATTGTGATTGTATGATTGTGATTGTATGATTGTGATTGTATGATTGTGATTTTATGATTGTGAATGTATGATTGTGATTGTATGATTGTGATTGTATGATTGTGATTGTATGATTGTGATTGTATGACTGTGATTGTATGATTGTGATTGTATGATTAGGATTGTATGATTGTGATAGTATGATTGTGATTGTATGATTGTGATTGTATGATTGTCATTGTATGATTGTGATTGTATGACTGTGATTGTATGATTGTGATTGTATGATTGTGATTGTATGATTGTGATTGTATGATTAGGATTGTATGATTGTGATAGTATGATTGTGATTGTATGATTGTGATTGTATGATTGTGATTGTATGATTGTGATTGTATGATTGTGATTGTATGATTGTGATTGTATGATTGTGATTGTATGATGGTGATAATATGATTGTGATTGTATGACTGTGATTGTATGACTGTGATTGTATGACTGTGATTGTATGATTGTGATAGTATGATTGTGATTGTGTGATTGCGATTGTATGATTGCGATTGTATGATTGTGATTGTATGATTGTGATTGTATGATTGTGATTGTATGACTGTGATTGTATGATTGTGATTGTATGATTGTGATTGTATGATTAGGATTGTATGATTGTGATAGTATGATTGTGATTGTATGATTGTGATTGTATGATTGTCATTGTATGATTGTGATTGTATGACTGTGATTGTATGATTGTGAATGTATGATTGTGATTGTATGATTAGGATTGTATGATTGTGATAGTATGATTGTGATTGTATGATTGTGATTGTATGATTGTGATTTTATGATTGTGATTGTATGATTGTGATTGTATGATTGTGATTGTATGATTGTATTTGGGAGATTGTATTTTGGAGATTGTAATTGTATGATTGCGATTGTATGATTGCGATTGTATGATTGTGATTGTATGATTGTGATTGTATGATTGTGATTGTATGATTGTGATTGTATGATTGTGATTGTATGATTGTAATTGTATGATTATGATTGTATGATTGTGATTGTATGATTGTGATTGTATGACTGTGATTGTATGATTGTGATTGTGCGATTGTGATTGTACGATTGTGATTGTACGATTGTGATTGTACGATTGTGATTGTATGATTATGATTGTATGATTGTGATAGTAAGATTGTGATTGTAAGATTGTGATTGTATGACTGTGATTGTATGATTGTGATTGTATGATTGTGATTGTATGACTGTGATTGTATGACTGTGATCGTATGATTGTGATTGTGCGATTGTGATTGTACGATTGTGATTGTACGATTGTGATTGTACGATTGTGATTGTACGATTATGATTGTATGATTGTGATAGTATGATTGTGATTGTAAGATTGTGATTGTATGACTGTGATTGTGTGATTGCGATTGTATGATTGCGATTGTATGATTGTGATTGTATGATTGTGATTGTATGATTGTGATTGTATGACTGTGATTGTATGATTGTGATTGTATGATTGTGATTGTATGATTAGGATTGTATGATTGTGATAGTATGATTGTGATTGTATGATTGTGATTGTATGATTGTGATTGTATGATTGTGAATGTATGATTGTGATTGTATGATTGTGATTGTATGATTGTGATTGTATGATTGTGATTGTATGATTGTGATTGTATGATTGTGAATGTATGATTATGATTGTATGATTAGGATTGTATGATTGTGATTGTATGATTGTGATTGTATGATTGTGATTGTATGATTGTGATTGTATGATTGTGATTGTGTGATTGTGATTGTATGATTGCGATTGTATGATTGTGATTGTATGATTATGATTGTATGATTGTGATTGTATGATTGTGATTGTATGATTATGATTGTATGGTTGTGACTGTATGATTGTGATGGTATGATTGCGATCGTATGATTGTGATCGTATGATTATGATTGTATGATTGTGATTGTATGTTTGCGATTGTATGATTGCGATTGTATGATTGTGATTGTATGATTGTGATTGTATAATTGTGATTGTATGATTGTGACTGTATGATTGTGATTGTATGATTTTATTTGGGAGACTGTATTTTGGAGATTGTAATTGTATGATTGCGATTGTATGATTGTGATTGTATGATTGTGATTGTATGATTGTGATTGTATGATTGTGATTGTATGATTAGGATTGTATGATTGTGATAGTATGATTGTGATTGTATGATTGTGATTTTATGATTGTGATTGTATGATTGTGATTGTATGATTGTGATTGTATGATTGTGATTGTATGATTGTGATTGTATGATTGTATTTGGGAGATTGTATTTTGGAGATTGTAATTGTATGATTGCGATTGTATGATTGCGATTGTATGATTGTGATTGTATGATTGTGATTGTATGATTGTGATTGTATGATTGTGATTGTATGATTGTGATTGTATGATTGTGATTGTATGATTGTAATTGTATGATTATGATTGTATGATTGTGATTGTATGATTGTGATTGTATGACTGTGATTGTATGATTGTGATTGTGCGATTGTGATTGTACGATTGTGATTGTACGATTGTGATTGTACGATTGTGATTGTATGATTATGATTGTATGATTGTGATATTAAGATTGTGATTGTAAGATTGTGATTGTATGACTGTGATTGTATGATTGTGATTGTATGATTGTGATTGTATGACTGTGATTGTATGACTGTGATCGTATGATTGTGATTGTGCGATTGTGATTGTACGATTGTGATTGTACGATTGTGATTGTACGATTGTGATTGTACGATTATGATTGTATGATTGTGATAGTATGATTGTGATTGTAAGATTGTGATTGTATGACTGTGATTGTATGATTGTGATTGTATGATTGTGATTGTATGATTGCGATTGTATGATTGTGATTGTATGATTGTGATTGTGTGATTGCGATTGTATGATTGCGATTGTGTGATTGCGATTGTATGATTGCGATTGTATGATTGCGATTGTATGATTGTGATTGTATGATTGTGATTGTATGACTGTGATTGTATGATTGTGATTGTATGATTGTGATTGTATGATTAGGATTGTATGATTGTGATAGTATGATTGTGATTGTATGATTGTGATTGTATGATTGTGATTGTATGATTGTGAATGTATGATTGTGATTGTATGATTGTGATTGTATGATTGTGATTGTATGATTGTGATTGTATGATTGTGATTGTATGATTGTGAATGTATGATTATGATTGTATGATTAGGATTGTATGATTGTGATTGTATGATTGTGATTGTATGATTGTGATTGTATGATTGTGATTGTATGATTGTGATTGTGTGATTGTGATTGTATGATTGCGATTGTATGATTGTGATTGTATGATTATGATTGTATGATTGTGATTGTATGATTGTGATTGTATGATTATGATTGTATGGTTGTGACTGTATGATTGTGATGGTATGATTGCGATCGTATGATTGTGATCGTATGATTATGATTGTATGATTGTGATTGTATGTTTGCGATTGTATGATTGCGATTGTATGATTGTGATTGTATGATTGTGATTGTATAATTGTGATTGTATGATTGTGACTGTATGATTGTGATTGTATGATTTTATTTGGGAGACTGTATTTTGGAGATTGTAATTGTATGATTGCGATTGTATGATTGTGATTGTATGATTGTGATTGTATGATTGTGATTGTATGATTGTGATTGTATGATTGTGGTGTATGATTGTGATTGTATGATTGTAATTGTATGGTTGTGACTGTGTGATTGTGATGGTATGATTGCGATCGTATGATTGTGATTGTATGATTATGATTGTATGATTGTGATTGTATGATTGCGATTGTATGATTGTGATTGTATGATTGTGATTGTATGATTGTGATTGTATGATTGTGATAGTATGATTGTGATTGTAAGATTCTGATTGTATGACTGTGATTGTATGATTGTGATTGTATGATTGCGATTGTATGATTAGGATTGTATGATTGTGATATTATGATTGTGATTGTATGATTGTGATTGTATGATTGTGATTGTATGATTGTGATTGTATGATTGTGATTGTATGATTGTGATTGTATGATTGTGATTGTATGATTTTATTTGGGAGACTGTATTTTGGAGATTGTAATTGTATGATTGCGATTGTATGATTGTGATTGTATGATTGTGATTGTATGATTGTGATTGTATGATTGTGATTGTATGATTGTGATTGTATGATTGTGGTGTATGATTGTGATTGTATGATTGTAATTGTATGATTATGATTGTATGATCGTGATTGTATGATTGTGATGGTTTGATTGTGATTGTATGATTGCGATATTATGATTGTGATTGTATGATTGTGATTGTATGATTGTGGTAGTATGATTGTGATAGTATGACTGTGATTGTATGACTGTGATTGTATGATTGTGATTGTATGATTGTAATTGTATGATTATGATTGTATGATTGTGATTGTATGATTGTGATTGTATGATTGTGATTGTATGATTAGGATTGTATGATTGTGATAGTATGATTGTGATTGTATGATTGTGATTGTATGATTGTGATTGTATGATTGTGATTGTATGATTGTATTTGGGAGATTGTATTTTGGAGATTGTAATTGTATGATTGCGATTGTATGATTGTGATTGTATGATTGTGATTGTATGATTGTGATTGTATGATTGTGATTGTATGATTGTGATTGTATGATTGTGATTTTATGATTGTGATTGTATGATTGTAATTGTATGATTATGATTGTATGATTGTGATTGTATGATTGTGATGGTTTGATTGTGATTGTATGATTGCGATATTATGATTGTGATTGTATGATTGTGATTGTATGATAGCGATTGTATGTTTGTGATAGTATGACTGTGATTGTATGACTGTGATTGTATGATTGTGATTGTATGATTGTGACTATATGATTGTGACTGTATGATTGTGATAATATGATTGTGAATGTATGATTGTGATTGTATGTCTGTGATTGTATGATTGTGATTGTATGATTGTGATTGTATGATTGTGATTGTATGATTGTAATTGTATGATTATGATTGTATGATTGTGATTGTATGATTGTGATGGTTTGATTGTGATTGTATGATTGCGATATTATGATTGTGATTGTATGATTGTGATTGTATGACTGTGATTGTATGATTGTGATTGTATGATTGTGATTGTATGATTGTGACTGTATGATTGTGATTGTGTGATTGTGATTGTGTGATTGCGATTGTATGATTGCGATTGTATGATTGCGATTGTATGATTGTGATTGTATGATTGTGATTGTATGACTGTGATTGTATGATTGTGATTGTATGATTGTGATTGTATGATTAGGATTGTATGATTGTGATAGTATGATTGTGATTGTATGATTGTGATTGTATGATTGTGATTGTATGATTGTGATTGTATGACTGTGATTGTATGACTGTGATTGTATGATTGTGATTGTATGATTGTGATTGTATGATTGTAATTGTATGATTATGATTGTATGATTGTGATTGTATGATTGTGATGGTTTGATTGTGATTGTATGATTGCGATATTATGATTGTGATTGTATGATTGTGATTGTATGATAGCGATTGTATGATTGTGATAGTATGACTGTGATTGTATGACTGTGATTGTATGATTGTGATTGTATGATTGTGATTGTCTGATTGTGGTTGTATGATTGTGATTTTATGATTGTGATTGTATGATTGTCATTGTATGATTATGATTGTATGATTGTGATTGCATGATTGTGATTGTATGATTGAGATTGCATGATTTTGTATGTATGATTGTGATTGTATGATTGTGATTGTATGATTGTGATAGTATGATTGTGATTGTAAAATTGTGATTGTATGATTGTCATTGTATGATTATGGTTGTATGATTGTGATTGCATGATTGTGATTGTATGATTGTGATTGCATGATTTTGAATGTATGATTGTGATTGCATGATTGTGATTGTATGATTGTGATTGTATGATTGTGATTGTATGATTGTGATAATATGATTGTGAATGTATGATTGTGATTGTATGTCTGTGATTGTATGACTGTGATTGTATGATTGTGATTGTATGATTGTGATTGTATGATTAGGATTGTATGATTGTGATAGTATGATTGTGATTGTATGATTGTGATTGTATGATTGTGATTGTATGATTGTGATTGTATGACTGTGATTGTATGATTGTGATTGTATGATTGTGATTGTATGATTAGGATTGTATGATTGTGATTGTATGATTGTATTTGGGAGATTGTATTTTGGAGATTGTAATTGTATGATTGCGATTGTATGATTGTGATTGTATGATTGTGATTGTATGATTGTGATTGTATGATTGTGATTGTATGATTGTGACTGTATGATTGTGATTGTATGATTGTGATTGTGTGATTGCGATTGTATGATTGCGATTGTATGATTGCGATTGTATGATTGTGATTGTATGATTGTGATTGTATGACTGTGATTGTATGATTGTGATTGTATGATTGTGATTGTATGATTAGGATTGTATGATTGTGATAGTATGATTGTGATTGTATGATTGTGATTGTATGATTGTGATTGTATGATTGTGATTGTATGACTGTGATTGTATGATTGTGATTGTATGATTGTGATTGTATGATTAGGATTGTATGATTGTGATTGTATGATTGTATTTGGGAGATTGTATTTTGGAGATTGTAATTGTATGATTGTGATAGTATGATTGTGATTGTAAGATTGTGATTGTATGACTGTGATTGTATGATTGTGATTGTATGATTGTGATTGTATGATTAGGATTGTATGATTGTGATAGTATGATTGTGATTGTATGATTGTGATTGTATGACTGTGATTGTATGATTGTGATTGTATGATTGTGATTGTATGATTAGGATTGTATGATTGTGATAGTATGATTGTGATTGTATGATTGTGATTGTATGATTGTGATTGTATGATTGTGAATGTATGATTGTGATTGTATGATTGTGATAGTATGATTGTGATTGTATGATTGTGATTGTATGATTGTGATAATATGATTGTGATTGTATGACTGTGATTGTATGACTGTGATTGTATGATTGTGATTGTATGATTCTGATAGTATGATTGTGATTGTATGATTGTGATTGTATGATTGTGATTGTATGATTGTGATTGTATGATTGTATTTGGGAGATTGTATTTGGGAGATTGTATTTGGGAGATTGTGATTGTATGATTGTGATTGTATGATTGTGATTGTATGATTGTGATTGTATGATTGTGATTGTATGATTGTGATTTTATGATTGTGAATGTATGATTGTGATTGTATGATTGTGATTGTATGATTGTGATTGTATGATTGTGATTGTATGACTGTGATTGTATGATTGTGATTGTATGATTAGGATTGTATGATTGTGATAGTATGATTGTGATTGTATGATTGTGATTGTATGATTGTCATTGTATGATTGTGATTGTATGACTGTGATTGTATGATTGTGATTGTATGATTGTGATTGTATGATTGTGATTGTATGATTAGGATTGTATGATTGTGATAGTATGATTGTGATTGTATGATTGTGATTGTATGATTGTGATTGTATGATTGTGATTGTATGATTGTGATTGTATGATTGTGATTGTATGATTGTGATTGTATGATGGTGATAATATGATTGTGATTGTATGACTGTGATTGTATGACTGTGATTGTATGACTGTGATTGTATGATTGTGATAGTATGATTGTGATTGTGTGATTGCGATTGTATGATTGCGATTGTATGATTGTGATTGTATGATTGTGATTGTATGATTGTGATTGTATGACTGTGATTGTATGATTGTGATTGTATGATTGTGATTGTATGATTAGGATTGTATGATTGTGATAGTATGATTGTGATTGTATGATTGTGATTGTATGATTGTCATTGTATGATTGTGATTGTATGACTGTGATTGTATGATTGTGAATGTATGATTGTGATTGTATGATTAGGATTGTATGATTGTGATAGTATGATTGTGATTGTATGATTGTGATTGTATGATTGTGATTGTATGATTGTGATTGTATGATTGTATTTGGGAGATTGTATTTTGGAGATTGTAATTGTATGATTGCGATTGTATGATTGCGATTGTATGATTGTGATTGTATGATTGTGATTGTATGATTGTGATTGTATGATTGTGATTGTATGATTGTGATTGTATGATTGTAATTGTATGATTATGATTGTATGATTGTGATTGTATGATTGTGATTGTATGACTGTGATTGTATGATTGTGATTGTGCGATTGTGATTGTACGATTGTGATTGTACGATTGTGATTGTACGATTGTGATTGTATGATTATGATTGTATGATTGTGATAGTAAGATTGTGATTGTTAGATTGTGATTGTATGACTGTGATTGTATGATTGTGATTGTATGATTGTGATTGTATGACTGTGATTGTATGACTGTGATCGTATGATTGTGATTGTGCGATTGTGATTGTACGATTGTGATTGTACGATTGTGATTGTACGATTGTGATTGTACGATTATGATTGTATGATTGTGATAGTATGATTGTGATTGTAAGATTGTGATTGTATGACTGTGATTGTGTGATTGCGATTGTATGATTGCGATTGTATGATTGTGATTGTATGATTGTGATTGTATGATTGTGATTGTATGACTGTGATTGTATGATTGTGATTGTATGATTGTGATTGTATGATTAGGATTGTATGATTGTGATAGTATGATTGTGATTGTATGATTGTGATTGTATGATTGTGATTGTATGATTGTGAATGTATGATTGTGATTGTATGATTGTGATTGTATGATTGTGATTGTATGATTGTGATTGTATGATTGTGATTGTATGATTGTGAATGTATGATTATGATTGTATGATTAGGATTGTATGATTGTGATTGTATGATTGTGATTGTATGATTGTGATTGTATGATTGTGATTGTATGATTGTGATTGTGTGATTGTGATTGTATGATTGCGATTGTATGATTGTGATTGTATGATTATGATTGTATGATTGTGATTGTATGATTGTGATTGTATGATTATGACTGTATGGTTGTGACTGTATGATTGTGATGGTATGATTGCGATCGTATGATTGTGATCGTATGATTATGATTGTATGATTGTGATTGTATGTTTGCGATTGTATGATTGCGATTGTATGATTGTGATTGTATGATTGTGAATGTATGATTGTGATTGTATGATTGTGATTGTATGATTGTGATTGTATGATTGTGATTGTATGATTGTGATTGTATGATTGTGAATGTATGATTATGATTGTATGATTAGGATTGTATGATTGTGATTGTATGATTGTGATTGTATGATTGTGATTGTATGATTGTGATTGTATGATTGTGATTGTGTGATTGTGATTGTATGATTGCGATTGTATGATTGTGATTGTATGATTATGATTGTATGATTGTGATTGTATGATTGTGATTGTATGATTATGATTGTATGGTTGTGACTGTATGATTGTGATGGTATGATTGCGATCGTATGATTGTGATCGTATGATTATGATTGTATGATTGTGATTGTATGTTTGCGATTGTATGATTGCGATTGTATGATTGTGATTGTATGATTGTGATTGTATAATTGTGATTGTATGATTGTGACTGTATGATTGTGATTGTATGATTTTATTTGGGAGACTGTATTTTGGAGATTGTAATTGTATGATTGCGATTGTATGATTGTGATTGTATGATTGTGATTGTATGATTGTGATTGTATGATTGTGATTGTATGATTGTGGTGTATGATTGTGATTGTATGATTGTAATTGTATGGTTGTGACTGTGTGATTGTGATGGTATGATTGCGATCGTATGATTGTGATTGTATGATTATGATTGTATGATTGTGATTGTATGATTGCGATTGTATGATTGTGATTGTATGATTGTGATTGTATGATTGTGATTGTATGATTGTGATAGTATGATTGTGATTGTAAGATTCTGATTGTATGACTGTGATTGTATGATTGTGATTGTATGATTGCGATTGTATGATTAGGATTGTATGATTGTGATATTATGATTGTGATTGTATGATTGTGATTGTATGATTGTGATTGTATGATTGTGATTGTATGATTGTGATTGTATGATTGTGATTGTATGATTGTGATTGTATGATTTTATTTGGGAGACTGTATTTTGGAGATTGTAATTGTATGATTGCGATTGTATGATTGTGATTGTATGATTGTGATTGTATGATTGTGATTGTATGATTGTGATTGTATGATTGTGATTGTATGATTGTGGTGTATGATTGTGATTGTATGATTGTAATTGTATGATTATGATTGTATGATCGTGATTGTATGATTGTGATGGTTTGATTGTGATTGTATGATTGCGATATTATGATTGTGATTGTATGATTGTGATTGTATGATTGTGGTAGTATGATTGTGATAGTATGACTGTGATTGTATGACTGTGATTGTATGATTGTGATTGTATGATTGTAATTGTATGATTATGATTGTATGATTGTGATTGTATGATTGTGATTGTATGATTGTGATTGTATGATTAGGATTGTATGATTGTGATAGTATGATTGTGATTGTATGATTGTGATTGTATGATTGTGATTGTATGATTGTGATTGTATGATTGTATTTGGGAGATTGTATTTTGGAGATTGTAATTGTATGATTGCGATTGTATGATTGTGATTGTATGATTGTGATTGTATGATTGTGATTGTATGATTGTGATTGTATGATTGTGATTGTATGATTGTGATTTTATGATTGTGATTGTATGATTGTAATTGTATGATTATGATTGTATGATTGTGATTGTATGATTGTGATGGTTTGATTGTGATTGTATGATTGCGATATTATGATTGTGATTGTATGATTGTGATTGTATGATAGCGATTGTATGTTTGTGATAGTATGACTGTGATTGTATGACTGTGATTGTATGATTGTGATTGTATGATTGTGACTGTATGATTGTGACTGTATGATTGTGATAATATGATTGTGAATGTATGATTGTGATTGTATGTCTGTGATTGTATGATTGTGATTGTATGATTGTGATTGTATGATTGTGATTGTATGATTGTAATTGTATGATTATGATTGTATGATTGTGATTGTATGATTGTGATGGTTTGATTGTGATTGTATGATTGCGATATTATGATTGTGATTGTATGATTGTGATTGTATGACTGTGATTGTATGATTGTGATTGTATGATTGTGATTGTATGATTGTGACTGTATGATTGTGATTGTGTGATTGTGATTGTGTGATTGCGATTGTATGATTGCGATTGTATGATTGCGATTGTATGATTGTGATTGTATGATTGTGATTGTATGACTGTGATTGTATGATTGTGATTGTATGATTGTGATTGTATGATTAGGATTGTATGATTGTGATAGTATGATTGTGATTGTATGATTGTGATTGTATGATTGTGATTGTATGATTGTGATTGTATGACTGTGATTGTATGACTGTGATTGTATGATTGTGATTGTATGATTGTGATTGTATGATTGTAATTGTATGATTATGATTGTATGATTGTGATTGTATGATTGTGATGGTTTGATTGTGATTGTATGATTGCGATATTATGATTGTGATTGTATGATTGTGATTGTATGATAGCGATTGTATGATTGTGATAGTATGACTGTGATTGTATGACTGTGATTGTATGATTGTGATTGTATGATTGTGATTGTCTGATTGTGGTTGTATGATTGTGATTTTATGATTGTGATTGTATGATTGTCATTGTATGATTATGATTGTATGATTGTGATTGCATGATTGTGATTGTATGATTGAGATTGCATGATTTTGTATGTATGATTGTGATTGTATGATTGTGATTGTATGATTGTGATAGTATGATTGTGATTGTAAAATTGTGATTGTATGATTGTCATTGTATGATTATGGTTGTATGATTGTGATTGCATGATTGTGATTGTATGATTGTGATTGCATGATTTTGAATGTATGATTGTGATTGCATGATTGTGATTGTATGATTGTGATTGTATGATTGTGATTGTATGATTGTGATAATATGATTGTGAATGTATGATTGTGATTGTATGTCTGTGATTGTATGACTGTGATTGTATGATTGTGATTGTATGATTGTGATTGTATGATTAGGATTGTATGATTGTGATAGTATGATTGTGATTGTATGATTGTGATTGTATGATTGTGATTGTATGATTGTGATTGTATGACTGTGATTGTATGATTGTGATTGTATGATTGTGATTGTATGATTAGGATTGTATGATTGTGATTGTATGATTGTATTTGGGAGATTGTATTTTGGAGATTGTAATTGTATGATTGCGATTGTATGATTGTGATTGTATGATTGTGATTGTATGATTGTGATTGTATGATTGTGATTGTATGATTGTGACTGTATGATTGTGATTGTATGATTGTGATTGTGTGATTGCGATTGTATGATTGCGATTGTATGATTGCGATTGTATGATTGTGATTGTATGATTGTGATTGTATGACTGTGATTGTATGATTGTGATTGTATGATTGTGATTGTATGATTAGGATTGTATGATTGTGATAGTATGATTGTGATTGTATGATTGTGATTGTATGATTGTGATTGTATGATTGTGATTGTATGACTGTGATTGTATGATTGTGATTGTATGATTGTGATTGTATGATTAGGATTGTATGATTGTGATTGTATGATTGTATTTGGGAGATTGTATTTTGGAGATTGTAATTGTATGATTGTGATAGTATGATTGTGATTGTAAGATTGTGATTGTATGACTGTGATTGTATGATTGTGATTGTATGATTGTGATTGTATGATTAGGATTGT
This sequence comes from Megachile rotundata, assembly GCF_050947335.1. Classification (NCBI taxonomy): domain Eukaryota; kingdom Metazoa; phylum Arthropoda; class Insecta; order Hymenoptera; family Megachilidae; genus Megachile; species Megachile rotundata. The sequence goes on along the minus strand of NW_027473322.1, from coordinate 875,514 downwards.
ATGATTGTGATAGTATGATTGTGATTGTATGATTGTGATTGTATGACTGTGATTGTATGATTGTGATTGTATGATTGTGATTGTATGATTAGGATTGTATGATTGTGATAGTATGATTGTGATTGTATGATTGTGATTGTATGATTGTGATTGTATGATTGTGAATGTATGATTGTGATTGTATGATTGTGATAGTATGATTGTGATTGTATGATTGTGATTGTATGATTGTGATAATATGATTGTGATTGTATGACTGTGATTGTATGACTGTGATTGTATGATTGTGATTGTATGATTCTGATAGTATGATTGTGATTGTATGATTGTGATTGTATGATTGTGATTGTATGATTGTGATTGTATGATTGTATTTGGGAGATTGTATTTGGGAGATTGTATTTGGGAGATTGTGATTGTATGATTGTGATTGTATGATTGTGATTGTATGATTGTGATTGTATGATTGTGATTGTATGATTGTGATTTTATGATTGTGAATGTATGATTGTGATTGTATGATTGTGATTGTATGATTGTGATTGTATGATTGTGATTGTATGACTGTGATTGTATGATTGTGATTGTATGATTAGGATTGTATGATTGTGATAGTATGATTGTGATTGTATGATTGTGATTGTATGATTGTCATTGTATGATTGTGATAGTATGATTGTGATTGTGTGATTGCGATTGTATGATTGCGATTGTATGATTGTGATTGTATGATTGTGATTGTATGATTGTGATTGTATGACTGTGATTGTATGATTGTGATTGTATGATTGTGATTGTATGATTAGGATTGTATGATTGTGATAGTATGATTGTGATTGTATGATTGTGATTGTATGATTGTCATTGTATGATTGTGATTGTATGACTGTGATTGTATGATTGTGAATGTATGATTGTGATTGTATGATTAGGATTGTATGATTGTGATAGTATGATTGTGATTGTATGATTGTGATTGTATGATTGTGATTGTATGATTGTGATTGTATGATTGTGATTGTATGATTGTGATTGTATGATTGTATTTGGGAGATTGTATTTTGGAGATTGTAATTGTATGATTGCGATTGTATGATTGCGATTGTATGATTGTGATTGTATGATTGTGATTGTATGATTGTGATTGTATGATTGTGATTGTATGATTGTGATTGTATGATTGTAATTGTATGATTATGATTGTATGATTGTGATTGTATGATTGTGATTGTATGACTGTGATTGTATGATTGTGATTGTGCGATTGTGATTGTACGATTGTGATTGTACGATTGTGATTGTACGATTGTGATTGTATGATTATGATTGTATGATTGTGATAGTAAGATTGTGATTGTAAGATTGTGATTGTATGACTGTGATTGTATGATTGTGATTGTATGATTGTGATTGTATGACTGTGATTGTATGACTGTGATCGTATGATTGTGATCGTGCGATTGTGATTGTACGATTGTGATTGTACGATTGTGATTGTACGATTGTGATTGTACGATTATGATTGTATGATTGTGATAGTATGATTGTGATTGTAAGATTGTGATTGTATGACTGTGATTGTGTGATTGCGATTGTATGATTGCGATTGTATGATTGTGATTGTATGATTGTGATTGTATGATTGTGATTGTATGACTGTGATTGTATGATTGTGATTGTATGATTGTGATTGTATGATTAGGATTGTATGATTGTGATAGTATGATTGTGATTGTATGATTGTGATTGTATGATTGTGATTGTATGATTGTGAATGTATGATTGTGATTGTATGATTGTGATTGTATGATTGTGATTGTATGATTGTGATTGTATGATTGTGATTGTATGATTGTGAATGTATGATTATGATTGTATGATTAGGATTGTATGATTGTGATTGTATGATTGTGATTGTATGATTGTGATTGTATGATTGTGATTGTATGATTGTGATTGTGTGATTGTGATTGTATGATTGCGATTGTATGATTGTGATTGTATGATTATGATTGTATGATTGTGATTGTATGATTGTGATTGTATGATTATGATTGTATGGTTGTGACTGTATGATTGTGATGGTATGATTGCGATCGTATGATTGTGATCGTATGATTATGATTGTATGATTGTGATTGTATGTTTGCGATTGTATGATTGCGATTGTATGATTGTGATTGTATGATTGTGATTGTATAATTGTGATTGTATGATTGTGACTGTATGATTGTGATTGTATGATTTTATTTGGGAGACTGTATTTTGGAGATTGTAATTGTATGATTGCGATTGTATGATTGTGATTGTATGATTGTGATTGTATGATTGTGATTGTATGATTGTGATTGTATGATTAGGATTGTATGATTGTGATAGTATGATTGTGATTGTATGATTGTGATTTTATGATTGTGATTGTATGATTGTGATTGTATGATTGTGATTGTATGATTGTGATTGTATGATTGTGATTGTATGATTGTATTTGGGAGATTGTATTTTGGAGATTGTAATTGTATGATTGCGATTGTATGATTGCGATTGTATGATTGTGATTGTATGATTGTGATTGTATGATTGTGATTGTATGATTGTGATTGTATGATTGTGATTGTATGATTGTAATTGTATGATTATGATTGTATGATTGTGATTGTATGATTGTGATTGTATGACTGTGATTGTATGATTGTGATTGTGCGATTGTGATTGTACGATTGTGATTGTACGATTGTGATTGTACGATTGTGATTGTATGATTATGATTGTATGATTGTGATAGTAAGATTGTGATTGTAAGATTGTGATTGTATGACTGTGATTGTATGATTGTGATTGTATGATTGTGATTGTATGACTGTGATTGTATGACTGTGATCGTATGATTGTGATTGTGCGATTGTGATTGTACGATTGTGATTGTACGATTGTGATTGTACGATTGTGATTGTACGATTATGATTGTATGATTGTGATAGTATGATTGTGATTGTAAGATTGTGATTGTATGACTGTGATTGTATGATTGTGATTGTATGATTGTGATTGTATGATTGCGATTGTATGATTGTGATTGTATGATTGTGATTGTGTGATTGCGATTGTATGATTGCGATTGTGTGATTGCGATTGTATGATTGCGATTGTATGATTGTGATTGTATGATTGTGATTGTATGATTGTGATTGTATGACTGTGATTGTATGATTGTGATTGTATGATTGTGATTGTATGATTAGGATTGTATGATTGTGATAGTATGATTGTGATTGTATGATTGTGATTGTATGATTGTGATTGTATGATTGTGAATGTATGATTGTGATTGTATGATTGTGATTGTATGATTGTGATTGTATGATTGTGATTGTATGATTGTGATTGTATGATTGTGAATGTATGATTATGATTGTATGATTAGGATTGTATGATTGTGATTGTATGATTGTGATTGTATGATTGTGATTGTATGATTGTGATTGTATGATTGTGATTGTGTGATTGTGATTGTATGATTGCGATTGTATGATTGTGATTGTATGATTATGATTGTATGATTGTGATTGTATGATTGTGATTGTATGATTATGATTGTATGGTTGTGACTGTATGATTGTGATGGTATGATTGCGATCGTATGATTGTGATCGTATGATTATGATTGTATGATTGTGATTGTATGTTTGCGATTGTATGATTGCGATTGTATGATTGTGATTGTATGATTGTGATTGTATAATTGTGATTGTATGATTGTGACTGTATGATTGTGATTGTATGATTTTATTTGGGAGACTGTATTTTGGAGATTGTAATTGTATGATTGCGATTGTATGATTGTGATTGTATGATTGTGATTGTATGATTGTGATTGTATGATTGTGATTGTATGATTGTGGTGTATGATTGTGATTGTATGATTGTAATTGTATGGTTGTGACTGTGTGATTGTGATGGTATGATTGCGATCGTATGATTGTGATTGTATGATTATGATTGTATGATTGTGATTGTATGATTGCGATTGTATGATTGTGATTGTATGATTGTGATTGTATGATTGTGATTGTATGATTGTGATAGTATGATTGTGATTGTAAGATTCTGATTGTATGACTGTGATTGTATGATTGTGATTGTATGATTGCGATTGTATGATTAGGATTGTATGATTGTGATATTATGATTGTGATTGTATGATTGTGATTGTATGATTGTGATTGTATGATTGTGATTGTATGATTGTGATTGTATGATTGTGATTGTATGATTGTGATTGTATGATTTTATTTGGGAGACTGTATTTTGGAGATTGTAATTGTATGATTGCGATTGTATGATTGTGATTGTATGATTGTGATTGTATGATTGTGATTGTATGATTGTGATTGTATGATTGTGATTGTATGATTGTGGTGTATGATTGTGATTGTATGATTGTAATTGTATGATTATGATTGTATGATCGTGATTGTATGATTGTGATGGTTTGATTGTGATTGTATGATTGCGATATTATGATTGTGATTGTATGATTGTGATTGTATGATTGTGGTAGTATGATTGTGATAGTATGACTGTGATTGTATGACTGTGATTGTATGATTGTGATTGTATGATTGTAATTGTATGATTATGATTGTATGATTGTGATTGTATGATTGTGATTGTATGATTGTGATTGTATGATTAGGATTGTATGATTGTGATAGTATGATTGTGATTGTATGATTGTGATTGTATGATTGTGATTGTATGATTGTGATTGTATGATTGTGATTGTATGATTGTATTTGGGAGATTGTATTTTGGAGATTGTAATTGTATGATTGCGATTGTATGATTGTGATTGTATGATTGTGATTGTATGATTGTGATTGTACGATTGTGATTGTATGATTGTGATTGTATGATTGTGATTTTATGATTGTGATTGTATGATTGTAATTGTATGATTATGATTGTATGATTGTGATTGTATGATTGTGATGGTTTGATTGTGATTGTATGATTGCGATATTATGATTGTGATTGTATGATTGTGATTGTATGATAGCGATTGTATGTTTGTGATAGTATGACTGTGATTGTATGACTGTGATTGTATGATTGTGACTGTATGATTGTGACTGTATGATTGTGATAATATGATTGTGAATGTATGATTGTGATTGTATGTCTGTGATTGTATGATTGTGATTGTATGATTGTGATTGTATGATTGTGATTGTATGATTGTGATTGTATGATTCTGATAGTATGATTGTGATTGTATGATTGTGATTGTATGATTGTCTTTGGGAGATTGTATTTGGGAGATTGTAATTGTATGATTGCGATTGTATGATTGAGATTGTGTGATTGTGATTGTATGATTGTGATTGTATGATTGTGATAGTACGATTGTGATTCTGTGATTGTGATTGTATGATTGCGATTGTATGATTGTGATTGTATGATTATGATTGTATGATTAGGATTGTATGATTGTGATAGTATGATTGTGATTGTATGATTGTGATTGTATGATTGTGATTGTATGATTGTGATTGTATGACTGCGATTGTATGATTGTGATTGTATGATTGTGATTGTATGATTAGGATTGTATGATTGTGATTGTATGATTGTATTTGGGAGATTGTATTTTGGAGATTGTAATTGTATGATTGCGATTGTATGATTGTGATTGTATGATTGTGATTGTATGATTGTGATTGTATGATTGTGATCGTATGATTGTGATTGTATGATTGTGATTGTATGATTGTAATTGTATGGTTGTGACTGTATGATTGTGATGGTATGATTGCGATCGTATGATTGTGATTGTATGATTATGATTGTATGATTGTGATTGTATGATTGCGATTGTATGATTGTGATTGTATGATTGTGATTGTATGATTGTGATTGTATGATTGTGATTGTGTGATTGTGACTGTATGATTGCGATTGTATGATTGTGATTGTGTGATTGCGATTGTATGATTGCGATTGTATGATTGTGATTGTATGATTGTGATTGTATGACTGTGATTGTATGACTGTGATTGTATGATTGTGATTGTATGATTGTGATTGTATGATTAGGATTGTATGATTGTGATAGTATGATTGTGATTGTATGATTGTGATTGTATGATTGTGATTGTATGATTGTGATTGTAAGATTGTGAATGTATGATTGTGATTGTATGATTAGGATTGTATGATTGTGATAGTATGATTGTGATTGTATGATTGTGCTTGTATGATTGTGATAATATGATTGTGATTGTATGACTGTGATTGTATGACTGTGATTGTATGATTGTGATTGTATGATTCTGATAGTATGATTGTGATTGTATGATTGTATTTGGGAGATTGTATTTGGGAGATTGTGATTGTATGATTGTGATTGTATGATTGCGATTGTATGATTGTGATTGTATGATTGTGATTGTATGATTGTGATTGTATGATTGTGATTGTATGATTGTGACTGTATGATTGTGATTGTATGATTGTGATTGTGTGATTGCGATTGTATGATTGCGATTGTATGATTGTGATTGTATGATTGTGATTGTATGATTGTGATTGTATGACTGTGATTGTATGATTGTGATTGTATGATTGTGATTGTATGATTAGGATTGTATGATTGTGATAGTATGATTGTGGTGTATGATTGTGATTGTATGATTGTAATTGTATGGTTGTGACTGTATGATTGTGATGGTATGATTGCGATCGTATGATTGTGATTGTATGATTATGATTGTATGATTGTGATTGTATGATTGCGATTGTATGATTGTGATTGTATGATTGTGATTGTATGATTGTGATTGTATGATTGTGATTGTGTGATTGTGACTGTATGATTGCGATTGTATGATTGTGATTGTGTGATTGCGATTGTATGATTGCGATTGTATGATTGTGATTGTATGATTGTGATTGTATGACTGTGATTGTATGACTGTGATTGTATGATTGTGATTGTATGATTGTGATTGTATGATTAGGATTGTATGATTGTGATAGTATGATTGTGATTGTATGATTGTGATTGTATGATTGTGATTGTATGATTGTGATTGTAAGATTGTGAATGTATGATTGTGATTGTATGATTAGGATTGTATGATTGTGATAGTATGATTGTGATTGTATGATTGTGATTGTATGATTGTGATAATATGATTGTGATTGTATGACTGTGATTGTATGACTGTGATTGTATGATTGTGATTGTATGATTCTGATAGTATGATTGTGATTGTATGATTGTATTTGGGAGATTGTATTTGGGAGATTGTGATTGTATGATTGTGATTGTATGATTGCGATTGTATGATTGTGATTGTATGATTGTGATTGTATGATTGTGATTGTATGATTGTGATTGTATGATTGTGACTGTATGATTGTGATTGTATGATTGTGATTGTGTGATTGCGATTGTATGATTGCGATTGTATGATTGTGATTGCATGATTGTGATTGTATGATTGTGATTGTATGACTGTGATTGTATGATTGTGATTGTATGATTGTGATTGTATGATTAGGATTGTATGATTGTGATAGTATGATTGTGATTGTATGATTGTGATTGTATGATTGTCATTGTATGATTGTGATTGTATGATTGTCATTGTATGATTGTGATTGTATGATTGTGATTGTATGACTGTGATTGTATGATTGTGATTGTATGATTGTGATTGTATGATTGTGATTGTATGATTAGGATTGTATGATTGTGATAGTATGATTGTGATTGTATGATTGTGATTGTATGATTGTGATTGTATGATTGTGATTGTATGATTGTGATTGTATGATTGTGATTGTATGATTGTATTTGGGAGATTGTATTTTGGAGATTGTAATTGTATGATTGCGATTGTATGATTGCGATTGTATGATTGCGATTGTATGATTGTGATTGTATGATTGTGATTGTATGATTGTGATTGTATGATTGTGATTGTATGATTGTGATTGTATGATTGTAATTGCATGATTATGATTGTATGATTGTGATTGTATGATTGTGAATGTATGACTGTGATTGTATGATTGTGATTGTGCGATTGTGATTGTACGATTGTGATTGTACGATTGTGATTGTACGATTGTGATTGTATGATTATGATTGTATGATTGTGATAGTATGATTGTGATTGTAAGATTGTGATTGTATGACTGTGATTGTATGATTGTGATAGTATGATTGTGATTGTATGATTAGGATTGTATGATTGTGATAGTATGATTGTGATTGAATGATTGTGATTCTATGATTGTGATTGTATGATTGTGATTGTATGATTGTGATAGTATGATTGTGATTGTATGATTGTGATTGTATGATTGTGATTGTATGATTGTGATTGTATGATCGTGAATGTATGATTGTGATTGTATGATTAGGATTGTATGATTGTGATTGTATGATTGTGATTGTATGATTGTGATTGTATGATTGTGATTGTATGATTGTATTTGGGAGATTGTATTTTGGAGATTGTAATTGTATGATTGTGATTGTATGATTGTGATTGTATGATTGTGATAGTATGATTGTGATTGTAAGATTGTGATTGTATGATTGTCATTGTATGATTATGGTTGTATGATTGTGATTGCATGATTGTGATTGTATGATTGTGATGGTATGATTGTGATTGTATGATTGCGATAGTATGATTGTGATTGTATGATTGTGATTGTATTATTGTGATTGTATGATTATGATAGTATGGTTGTGATTGTATGATTTCGATTGTATGTCTGTGATTGTATGATTGCGATTGTATGATTGTGATTGTATGATTGTGATTGTATGATTGCGATATTATGATTGTGATTGTATGATTGTGATTGTATGATAGCGATTGTATGATTGTGATAGTATGACTGAGATTGTATGACTGTGATTGTATGATTGTGATTGTATGATTGTGATTGTCTGATTGTGGTTGTATGATTGTGATTGTATGATTGTGATTGTATGATTGTCATTGTATGATTATGATTGTATGATTGTGATTGCATGATTGTGATTGTATGATTGTGATTGTATGATTGTATTTGGGAGATTGTATTTGGGAGATTGTAATTGTATGATTGCGATTGTATGATTGAGATTGTATGATTGAGATTGTATGATTGTGATTGTATGATTGTGATTGTATGATTATGATAGTATGATTGTGATTGTGTGATTGTGATTGTATGATTGCGATTGTATGATTGTGATTGTATGATTGTGATTGTATGATTGTGATTGTATGATTATGATTGCATGGTTGTGACTGTATGATTGTGATGGTATGATTGCGATCGTATGATTGTGATCGTATGATTATGATTCTATGATTGTGATTGTATGATTGCGATTGTATGATTGTGATTGTATGATTGTGATTGTATGACTGTGATTGTATGATTGTGATTGTATGATTGTGATTGTATGATTAGGATTGTATGATTGTGATGGTATGATTGTGATTGTATGATTGTGATTGTATGATTGTCATTGTATGATTGTGATTGTATGATTGTGATTGTATGACTGTGATTGTATGATTGTGATTGTATGATTGTGATTGTATGATTGTGATTGTATGATTAGGATTGTATGATTGTGATAGTATGATTGTGATTGTATGATTGTGATTGTATGATTGTGATTGTATGATTGTGATTGTATGATTGTGATTGTATGATTGTATTTGGGAGATTGTATTTTGGAGATTGTAATTGTATGATTGCGATTGTATGATTGCGATTGTATGATTGTGATTGTATGATTGTGATTGTATGATTGTGATTGTATGATTGTGATTGTATGATTGTGATTGTATGATTTTAATTGCATGATTATGATTGTATGATTGTGATTGTATGATTGTGATTGTATGACTGTGATTGTATGATTGTCATTGTATGATTATGATTGTATGATTGTGATTGCATGATTGTGATTGCATGATTGTGATTGTATGATTGTATTTGGGAGATTGTATTTGGGAGATTGTAATTGTATGATTGCGATTGTATGATTGAGATTGTATGATTGAGATTGTATGATTGTGATTGTATGATTGTGATTGTATGATTATGATAGTATGATTGTGATTGTGTGATTTTGATTGTATGATTGCGATCGTATGATTGCGATTGTATGATTGTGATTGTATGATTGTGATTGTATGATTATGATTGCATGGTTGTGACTGTATGATTGTGATGGTATGATTGCGATCGTATGATTGTGATCGTATGATTATGATTCTATGATTGTGATTGTATGATTGCGATTGTATGATTGTGATTGTATGATTGTGATTGTATGATTGTGATTGTATGATTGTGATTGTATGATTGTGACTGTATGATTGTGATTGTATGATTGTGATTGTGTGATTGCGATTGTATGATTGCGATTGTATGATTGTGATTGTATGATTGTGATTGTATGATTGTGATTGTATGACTGTGATTGTATGATTGTGATTGTATGATTGTGATTGTATGATTAGGATTGTATGATTGTGATAGTATGATTGTGATTGTATGATTGTGATTGTATGATTGTGATTGTATGACTGTGATTGTATGATTGTGATTGTATGATTGTGATGGTATGATTAGGATTGTATGATTGTGATTGTATGATTGTATTTGGGAGATTGTATTTTGGAGATTGTAATTGTATGATTGCGATTGTATGATTGTGATTGTATGATTGTGATTGTATGATTGTGATTGTATGATTGTGATTGTATGATTGTGATTGTATGATTGTGATTGTATGATTGTGATTGTATGATTGTGATTGTATGATTGTGATTGTATGATTGTGATTGTATGATTGTGATTGTATGATTTTATTTGGGAGACTGTATTTTGGAGATTGTAATTGTATGATTGCGATTGTATGATTGTGATTGTATGATTGTGATTGTATGATTGTCATTGTATGATTATGATTGTATGATTGTGATTGTATGATTGTGATGGTTTGATTGTGATTGTATGATTGCGATATTATGATTGTGATTGTATGATTGTGATTGTATGATTGTGATAGTATGATTGTGATAGTATGACTGTGATTGTATGACTGTGATTGTATGATTGTGATTGTATGATTGTGATTTTATGATTGTAATTGTATGATTATGATTGTATGATTGTGATTGTATGATTGTAATGGTTTGATTGTGATTGTATGATTGCGATATTATGATTGTGATTGTATGATTGTGATTGTATGATAGCGATTGTATGATTGTGATAGTATGACTGTGATTGTATGACTGTGATTGTATGATTGTGATTGTATGATTGTGATTGTCTGATTGTGGTTGTATGATTGTGATTGTATGATTGTCATTGTATGATTATGATTGTATGATTGTGATTGCATGATTGTGATTGTATGATTGAGATTGCATGATTTTGTATGTATGATTGTGATTGTATGATTGTGATTGTATGATTGTGATAGTATGATTGTGATTGTAAAATTGTGATTGTATGATTGTCATTGTATGATTATGGTTGTATGATTGTGATTGCATGATTGTGATTGTATGATTGTGATTGCATGATTTTGAATGTATGATTGTGATTGTATGATTGTGATTGTATGATTGTGATTGTATGATTGTGATTGTATGATTGTGATAATATGATTGTGAATGTATGATTGTGATTGTATGTCTGTGAGTGTATGATTGTGATTGTATGATTGTGATTGTATGATTGTGATTGTATGATTCTGATAGTATGATTGTGATTGTATGATTGTGATTGTATGATTGTGATTGTATGATTGTATTTGGGAGATTGTATTTGGGAGATTGTAATTGTATGATTGCGATTGTATGATTGAGATTGTATGATTGTGATTGTATGATTGTGATTGTATGATTGTGATAGTATGATTGTGATTGTGTGATTGTGATTGTATGATTGCGATTGTATGATTGCGATTGTATGACTGTGATTGTATGATTGTGATTGTATGATTGTGATTGTATGATTAGGATTGTATGATTGTGATAGTATGATTGTGATTGTATGATTGTGATTGTATGATTGTGATTGTATGATTGTGATTGTATGACTGTGATTGTATGATTGTGATTGTATGATTGTGATTGTATGATTAGGATTGTATGATTGTGATTGTATGATTGTATTTGGGAGATTGTATTTTGGAGATTGTAATTGTATGATTGCGATTGTATGATTGTGATTGTATGATTGTGATTGTATGATTGTGATTGTATGATTGTGATTGTATGATTGTGATTGTATGATTGTGACTGTATGATTGTGATTGTATGATTGTGATTGTGTGATTGCGATTGTATGATTGCGATTGTATGATTGCGATTGTATGATTGTGATTGTATGATTGTGATTGTATGACTGTGATTGTATGATTGTGATTGTATGATTGTGATTGTATGATTAGGATTGTATGATTGTGATAGTATGATTGTGATAGTATGACTGTGATTGTATGACTGTGATTGTATGATTGTGATTGTATGATTGTGATTGTATGATTGTAATTGTATGATTATGATTGTATGATTGTGATTGTATGATTGTGATGGTTTGATTGTGATTGTATGATTGCGATATTATGATTGTGATTGTATGATTGTGATTGTATGATAGCGATTGTATGATTGTTATAGTATGACTGTGATTGTATGACTGTGATTGTATGATTGTGATTGTATGATTGTGATTGTCTGATTGTGGTTGTATGATTGTGATAATATGATTGTGAATGTATGATTGTGATTGTATGTCTGTGAGTGTATGATTGTGATTGTATGATTGTGATTGTATGATTGTGATTGTATGATTCTGATAGTATGATTGTGATTGTATGATTGTGATTGTATGATTGTGATTGTATGATTGTGATTGTATGATTGTATTTGGGAGATTGTATTTGGGAGATTGTAATTGTATGATTGCGATTGTATGATTGAGATTGTATGATTGTGATTGTATGATTGTGATTGTATGATTGTGATAGTATGATTGTGATTGTGTGATTGTGATTGTATGATTGCGATTGTATGATTGTGATTGTATGACTGTGATTGTATGATTGTGATTGTATGATTGTGATTGTATGATTAGGATTGTATGATTGTGATAGTATGATTGTGATTGTATGATTGTGATTGTATGATTGTGATTGTATGATTGTGATTGTATGACTGTGATTGTATGATTGTGATTGTATGATTGTGATTGTATGATTAGGATTGTATGATTGTGATTGTATGATTGTATTTGGGAGATTGTATTTTGGAGATTGTAATTGTATGATTGCGATTGTATGATTGTGATTGTATGATTGTGATTGTATGATTGTGATTGTATGATTGTGATTGTATGATTGTAATTGTATGATTATGATTGTATGATTGTGATTGTATGATTGTGATGGTTTGATTGTGATTGTATGATTGCGATATTATGATTGTGATTGTATGATTGTGATTGTATGACTGTGATTGTATGATTGTGATTGTATGATTGTGATTGTATGATTGTGACTGTATGATTGTGATTGTGTGATTGTGATTGTGTGATTGCGATTGTATGATTGCGATTGTATGATTGCGATTGTATGATTGTGATTGTATGATTGTGATTGTATGACTGTGATTGTATGATTGTGATTGTATGATTGTGATTGTATGATTAGGATTGTATGATTGTGATAGTATGATTGTGATTGTATGATTGTGATTGTATGATTGTGATTGTATGATTGTGATTGTATGACTGTGATTGTATGACTGTGATTGTATGATTGTGATTGTATGATTGTGATTGTATGATTGTAATTGTATGATTATGATTGTATGATTGTGATTGTATGATTGTGATGGTTTGATTGTGATTGTATGATTGCGATATTATGATTGTGATTGTATGATTGTGATTGTATGATAGCGATTGTATGATTGTGATAGTATGACTGTGATTGTATGACTGTGATTGTATGATTGTGATTGTATGATTGTGATTGTCTGATTGTGGTTGTATGATTGTGATTTTATGATTGTGATTGTATGATTGTCACTGTATGATTATGATTGTATGATTGTGATTGCATGATTGTGATTGTATGATTGAGATTGCATGATTTTGTATGTATGATTGTGATTGTATGATTGTGATTGTATGATTGTGATAGTATGATTGTGATTGTAAAATTGTGATTGTATGATTGTCATTGTATGATTATGGTTGTATGATTGTGATTGCATGATTGTGATTGTATGATTGTGATTGCATGATTTTGAATGTATGATTGTGATTGCATGATTGTGATTGTATGATTGTGATTGTATGATTGTGATTGTATGATTGTGATAATATGATTGTGAATGTATGATTGTGATTGTATGTCTGTGAGTGTATGATTGTGATTGTATGATTGTGATTGTATGATTGTGATTGTATGATTCTGATAGTATGATTGTGATTGTATGATTGTGATTGTATGATTGTGATTGTATGATTGTATTTGGGAGATTGTATTTGGGAGATTGTAATTGTATGATTGCGATTGTATGATTGAGATTGTATGATTGTGATTGTATGATTGTGATTGTATGATTGTGATAGTATGATTGTGATTGTGTGATTGTGATTGTATGATTGCGATTGTATGATTGTGATTGTATGACTGTGATTGTATGATTGTGATTGTATGATTGTGATTGTATGATTAGGATTGTATGATTGTGATAGTATGATTGTGATTGTATGATTGTGATTGTATGATTGTGATTGTATGATTGTGATTGTATGACTGTGATTGTATGATTGTGATTGTATGATTGTGATTGTATGATTAGGATTGTATGATTGTGATTGTATGATTGTATTTGGGAGATTGTATTTTGGAGATTGTAATTGTATGATTGCGATTGTATGATTGTGATTGTATGATTGTGATTGTATGATTGTGATTGTATGATTGTGATTGTATGATTGTGACTGTATGATTGTGATTGTATGATTGTGATTGTGTGATTGCGATTGTATGATTGCGATTGTATGATTGCGATTGTATGATTGTGATTGTATGATTGTGATTGTATGACTGTGATTGTATGATTGTGATTGTATGATTGTGATTGTATGATTAGGATTGTATGATTGTGATAGTATGATTGTGATTGTATGATTGTGATTGTATGATTGTGATTGTATGATTGTGATTGTATGACTGTGATTGTATGATTGTGATTGTATGATTGTGATTGTATGATTAGGATTGTATGATTGTGATTGTATGATTGTATTTGGGAGATTGTATTTTGGAGATTGTAATTGTATGATTGTGATAGTATGATTGTGATTGTAAGATTGTGATTGTATGACTGTGATTGTATGATTGTGATTGTATGATTGTGATTGTATGATTAGGATTGTATGATTGTGATAGTATGATTGTGATTGTATGATTGTGATTGTATGACTGTGATTGTATGATTGTGATTGTATGATTGTGATTGTATGATTAGGATTGTATGATTGTGATAGTATGATTGTGATTGTATGATTGTGATTGTATGATTGTGATTGTATGATTGTGAATGTATGATTGTGATTGTATGATTGTGATAGTATGATTGTGATTGTATGATTGTGATTGTATGATTGTGATAATATGATTGTGATTGTATGACTGTGATTGTATGACTGTGATTGTATGATTGTGATTGTATGATTCTGATAGTATGATTGTGATTGTATGATTGTGATTGTATGATTGTGATTGTATGATTGTGATTGTATGATTGTATTTGGGAGATTGTATTTGGGAGATTGTATTTGGGAGATTGTGATTGTATGATTGTGATTGTATGATTGTGATTGTATGATTGTGATTGTATGATTGTGATTGTATGATTGTGATTTTATGATTGTGAATGTATGATTGTGATTGTATGATTGTGATTGTATGATTGTGATTGTATGATTGTGATTGTATGACTGTGATTGTATGATTGTGATTGTATGATTAGGATTGTATGATTGTGATAGTATGATTGTGATTGTATGATTGTGATTGTATGATTGTCATTGTATGATTGTGATTGTATGACTGTGATTGTATGATTGTGATTGTATGATTGTGATTGTATGATTGTGATTGTATGATTAGGATTGTATGATTGTGATAGTATGATTGTGATTGTATGATTGTGATTGTATGATTGTGATTGTATGATTGTGATTGTATGATTGTGATTGTATGATTGTGATTGTATGATTGTGATTGTATGATGGTGATAATATGATTGTGATTGTATGACTGTGATTGTATGACTGTGATTGTATGACTGTGATTGTATGATTGTGATAGTATGATTGTGATTGTGTGATTGCGATTGTATGATTGCGATTGTATGATTGTGATTGTATGATTGTGATTGTATGATTGTGATTGTATGACTGTGATTGTATGATTGTGATTGTATGATTGTGATTGTATGATTAGGATTGTATGATTGTGATAGTATGATTGTGATTGTATGATTGTGATTGTATGATTGTCATTGTATGATTGTGATTGTATGACTGTGATTGTATGATTGTGAATGTATGATTGTGATTGTATGATTAGGATTGTATGATTGTGATAGTATGATTGTGATTGTATGATTGTGATTGTATGATTGTGATTGTATGATTGTGATTGTATGATTGTGATTGTATGATTGTGATTGTATGATTGTATTTGGGAGATTGTATTTTGGAGATTGTAATTGTATGATTGCGATTGTATGATTGCGATTGTATGATTGTGATTGTATGATTGTGATTGTATGATTGTGATTGTATGATTGTGATTGTATGATTGTGATTGTATGATTGTAATTGTATGATTATGATTGTATGATTGTGATTGTATGATTGTGATTGTATGACTGTGATTGTATGATTGTGATTGTGCGATTGTGATTGTACGATTGTGATTGTACGATTGTGATTGTACGATTGTGATTGTATGATTATGATTGTATGATTGTGATAGTAAGATTGTGATTGTAAGATTGTGATTGTATGACTGTGATTGTATGATTGTGATTGTATGATTGTGATTGTATGACTGTGATTGTATGACTGTGATCGTATGATTGTGATTGTGCGATTGTGATTGTACGATTGTGATTGTACGATTGTGATTGTACGATTGTGATTGTACGATTATGATTGTATGATTGTGATAGTATGATTGTGATTGTAAGATTGTGATTGTATGACTGTGATTGTATGATTGTGATTGTATGATTGTGATTGTATGATTGCGATTGTATGATTGTGATTGTATGATTGTGATTGTGTGATTGCGATTGTATGATTGCGATTGTGTGATTGCGATTGTATGATTGCGATTGTATGATTGTGATTGTATGATTGTGATTGTATGATTGTGATTGTATGACTGTGATTGTATGATTGTGATTGTATGATTGTGATTGTATGATTAGGATTGTATGATTGTGATAGTATGATTGTGATTGTATGATTGTGATTGTATGATTGTGATTGTATGATTGTGAATGTATGATTGTGATTGTATGATTGTGATTGTATGATTGTGATTGTATGATTGTGATTGTATGATTGTGATTGTATGATTGTGAATGTATGATTATGATTGTATGATTAGGATTGTATGATTGTGATTGTATGATTGTGATTGTATGATTGTGATTGTATGATTGTGATTGTATGATTGTGATTGTGTGATTGTGATTGTATGATTGCGATTGTATGATTGTGATTGTATGATTATGATTGTATGATTGTGATTGTATGATTGTGATTGTATGATTATGATTGTATGGTTGTGACTGTATGATTGTGATGGTATGATTGCGATCGTATGATTGTGATCGTATGATTATGATTGTATGATTGTGATTGTATGTTTGCGATTGTATGATTGCGATTGTATGATTGTGATTGTATGATTGTGATTGTATAATTGTGATTGTATGATTGTGACTGTATGATTGTGATTGTATGATTTTATTTGGGAGACTGTATTTTGGAGATTGTAATTGTATGATTGCGATTGCATGATTGTGATTGTATGATTGTGATTGTATGATTGTGATTGTATGATTGTGATTGTATGATTAGGATTGTATGATTGTGATAGTATGATTGTGATTGTATGATTGTGATTTTATGATTGTGATTGTATGATTGTGATTGTATGATTGTGATTGTATGATTGTGATTGTATGATTGTGATTGTATGATTGTATTTGGGAGATTGTATTTTGGAGATTGTAATTGTATGATTGCGATTGTATGATTGCGATTGTATGATTGTGATTGTATGATTGTGATTGTATGATTGTGATTGTATGATTGTGATTGTATGATTGTAATTGTATGATTATGATTGTATGATTGTGATTGTATGATTGTGATTGTATGACTGTGATTGTATGATTGTGATTGTGCGATTGTGATTGTACGATTGTGATTGTACGATTGTGATTGTACGATTGTGATTGTATGATTATGATTGTATGATTGTGATAGTAAGATTGTGATTGTAAGATTGTGATTGTATGACTGTGATTGTATGATTGTGATTGTATGATTGTGATTGTATGACTGTGATTGTATGACTGTGATCGTATGATTGTGATTGTGCGATTGTGATTGTACGATTGTGATTGTACGATTGTGATTGTACGATTGTGATTGTACGATTATGATTGTATGATTGTGATAGTATGATTGTGATTGTAAGATTGTGATTGTATGACTGTGATTGTATGATTGTGATTGTATGATTGTGATTGTATGATTGCGATTGTATGATTGTGATTGTATGATTGTGATTGTGTGATTGCGATTGTATGATTGCGATTGTGTGATTGCGATTGTATGATTGCGATTGTATGATTGTGATTGTATGATTGTGATTGTATGATTGTGATTGTATGACTGTGATTGTATGATTGTGATTGTATGATTGTGATTGTATGATTAGGATTGTATGATTGTGATAGTATGATTGTGATTGTATGATTGTGATTGTATGATTGTGATTGTATGATTGTGAATGTATGATTGTGATTGTATGATTGTGATAGTATGATTGTGATTGTATGATTGTGATTGTATGATTGTGATAATATGATTGTGATTGTATGACTGTGATTGTATGACTGTGATTGTATGATTGTGATTGTATGATTCTGATAGTATGATTGTGATTGTATGATTGTGATTGTATGATTGTGATTGTATGATTGTGATTGTATGATTGTATTTGGGAGATTGTATTTGGGAGATTGTATTTGGGAGATTGTGATTGTATGATTGTGATTGTATGATTGTGATTGTATGATTGTGATTGTATGATTGTGATTGTATGATTGTGATTTTATGATTGTGAATGTATGATTGTGATTGTATGATTGTGATTGTATGATTGTGATTGTATGATTGTGATTGTATGACTGTGATTGTATGATTGTGATTGTATGATTAGGATTGTATGATTGTGATAGTATGATTGTGATTGTATGATTGTGATTGTATGATTGTCATTGTATGATTGTGATTGTATGACTGTGATTGTATGATTGTGATTGTATGATTGTGATTGTATGATTGTGATTGTATGATTAGGATTGTATGATTGTGATAGTATGATTGTGATTGTATGATTGTGATTGTATGATTGTGATTGTATGATTGTGATTGTATGATTGTGATTGTATGATTGTGATTGTATGATTGTGATTGTATGATGGTGATAATATGATTGTGATTGTATGACTGTGATTGTATGACTGTGATTGTATGACTGTGATTGTATGATTGTGATAGTATGATTGTGATTGTGTGATTGCGATTGTATGATTGCGATTGTATGATTGTGATTGTATGATTGTGATTGTATGATTGTGATTGTATGACTGTGATTGTATGATTGTGATTGTATGATTGTGATTGTATGATTAGGATTGTATGATTGTGATAGTATGATTGTGATTGTATGATTGTGATTGTATGATTGTCATTGTATGATTGTGATTGTATGACTGTGATTGTATGATTGTGAATGTATGATTGTGATTGTATGATTAGGATTGTATGATTGTGATAGTATGATTGTGATTGTATGATTGTGATTGTATGATTGTGATTTTATGATTGTGATTGTATGATTGTGATTGTATGATTGTGATTGTATGATTGTATTTGGGAGATTGTATTTTGGAGATTGTAATTGTATGATTGCGATTGTATGATTGCGATTGTATGATTGTGATTGTATGATTGTGATTGTATGATTGTGATTGTATGATTGTGATTGTATGATTGTGATTGTATGATTGTAATTGTATGATTATGATTGTATGATTGTGATTGTATGATTGTGATTGTATGACTGTGATTGTATGATTGTGATTGTGCGATTGTGATTGTACGATTGTGATTGTACGATTGTGATTGTACGATTGTGATTGTATGATTATGATTGTATGATTGTGATAGTAAGATTGTGATTGTAAGATTGTGATTGTATGACTGTGATTGTATGATTGTGATTGTATGATTGTGATTGTATGACTGTGATTGTATGACTGTGATCGTATGATTGTGATTGTGCGATTGTGATTGTACGATTGTGATTGTACGATTGTGATTGTACGATTGTGATTGTACGATTATGATTGTATGATTGTGATAGTATGATTGTGATTGTAAGATTGTGATTGTATGACTGTGATTGTGTGATTGCGATTGTATGATTGCGATTGTATGATTGTGATTGTATGATTGTGATTGTATGATTGTGATTGTATGACTGTGATTGTATGATTGTGATTGTATGATTGTGATTGTATGATTAGGATTGTATGATTGTGATAGTATGATTGTGATTGTATGATTGTGATTGTATGATTGTGATTGTATGATTGTGAATGTATGATTGTGATTGTATGATTGTGATTGTATGATTGTGATTGTATGATTGTGATTGTATGATTGTGATTGTATGATTGTGAATGTATGATTATGATTGTATGATTAGGATTGTATGATTGTGATTGTATGATTGTGATTGTATGATTGTGATTGTATGATTGTGATTGTATGATTGTGATTGTGTGATTGTGATTGTATGATTGCGATTGTATGATTGTGATTGTATGATTATGATTGTATGATTGTGATTGTATGATTGTGATTGTATGATTATGATTGTATGGTTGTGACTGTATGATTGTGATGGTATGATTGCGATCGTATGATTGTGATCGTATGATTATGATTGTATGATTGTGATTGTATGTTTGCGATTGTATGATTGCGATTGTATGATTGTGATTGTATGATTGTGATTGTATAATTGTGATTGTATGATTGTGACTGTATGATTGTGATTGTATGATTTTATTTGGGAGACTGTATTTTGGAGATTGTAATTGTATGATTGCGATTGTATGATTGTGATTGTATGATTGTGATTGTATGATTGTGATTGTATGATTGTGATTGTATGATTAGGATTGTATGATTGTGATAGTATGATTGTGATTGTATGATTGTGATTTTATGATTGTGATTGTATGATTGTGATTGTATGATTGTGATTGTATGATTGTGATTGTATGATTGTGATTGTATGATTGTATTTGGGAGATTGTATTTTGGAGATTGTAATTGTATGATTGCGATTGTATGATTGTGATTGTATGATTGTGATTGTATGATTGTGATTGTATGATTGTGATTGTATGATTGTGATTGTATGATTGTGATTGTATGATTGTAATTGTATGATTATGATTGTATGATTGTGATTGTATGATTGTGATTGTATGACTGTGATTGTATGATTGTGATTGTGCGATTGTGATTGTACGATTGTGATTGTACGATTGTGATTGTACGATTGTGATTGTATGATTATGATTGTATGATTGTGATATTAAGATTGTGATTGTAAGATTGTGATTGTATGACTGTGATTGTATGATTGTGATTGTATGATTGTGATTGTATGACTGTGATTGTATGACTGTGATCGTATGATTGTGATTGTGCGATTGTGATTGTACGATTGTGATTGTACGATTGTGATTGTACGATTGTGATTGTACGATTATGATTGTATGATTGTGATAGTATGATTGTGATTGTAAGATTGTGATTGTATGACTGTGATTGTATGATTGTGATTGTATGATTGTGATTGTATGATTGCGATTGTATGATTGTGATTGTATGATTGTGATTGTGTGATTGCGATTGTATGATTGCGATTGTGTGATTGCGATTGTATGATTGCGATTGTATGATTGCGATTGTATGATTGTGATTGTATGATTGTGATTGTATGACTGTGATTGTATGATTGTGATTGTATGATTGTGATTGTATGATTAGGATTGTATGATTGTGATAGTATGATTGTGATTGTATGATTGTGATTGTATGATTGTGATTGTATGATTGTGAATGTATGATTGTGATTGTATGATTGTGATTGTATGATTGTGATTGTATGATTGTGATTGTATGATTGTGATTGTATGATTGTGAATGTATGATTATGATTGTATGATTAGGATTGTATGATTGTGATTGTATGATTGTGATTGTATGATTGTGATTGTATGATTGTGATTGTATGATTGTGATTGTGTGATTGTGATTGTATGATTGCGATTGTATGATTGTGATTGTATGATTATGATTGTATGATTGTGATTGTATGATTGTGATTGTATGATTATGATTGTATGGTTGTGACTGTATGATTGTGATGGTATGATTGCGATCGTATGATTGTGATCGTATGATTATGATTGTATGATTGTGATTGTATGTTTGCGATTGTATGATTGCGATTGTATGATTGTGATTGTATGATTGTGATTGTATAATTGTGATTGTATGATTGTGACTGTATGATTGTGATTGTATGATTTTATTTGGGAGACTGTATTTTGGAGATTGTAATTGTATGATTGCGATTGTATGATTGTGATTGTATGATTGTGATTGTATGATTGTGATTGTATGATTGTGATTGTATGATTGTGGTGTATGATTGTGATTGTATGATTGTAATTGTATGGTTGTGACTGTGTGATTGTGATGGTATGATTGCGATCGTATGATTGTGATTGTATGATTATGATTGTATGATTGTGATTGTATGATTGCGATTGTATGATTGTGATTGTATGATTGTGATTGTATGATTGTGATTGTATGATTGTGATAGTATGATTGTGATTGTAAGATTCTGATTGTATGACTGTGATTGTATGATTGTGATTGTATGATTGCGATTGTATGATTAGGATTGTATGATTGTGATATTATGATTGTGATTGTATGATTGTGATTGTATGATTGTGATTGTATGATTGTGATTGTATGATTGTGATTGTATGATTATGATTGTATGATTGTGATTGTATGATTTTATTTGGGAGACTGTATTTTGGAGATTGTAATTGTATGATTGCGATTGTATGATTGTGATTGTATGATTGTGATTGTATGATTGTGATTGTATGATTGTGATTGTATGATTGTGATTGTATGATTGTGGTGTATGATTGTGATTGTATGATTGTAATTGTATGATTATGATTGTATGATCGTGATTGTATGATTGTGATGGTTTGATTGTGATTGTATGATTGCGATATTATGATTGTGATTGTATGATTGTGATTGTATGATTGTGGTAGTATGATTGTGATAGTATGACTGTGATTGTATGACTGTGATTGTATGATTGTGATTGTATGATTGTAATTGTATGATTATGATTGTATGATTGTGATTGTATGATTGTGATTGTATGATTGTGATTGTATGATTAGGATTGTATGATTGTGATAGTATGATTGTGATTGTATGATTGTGATTGTATGATTGTGATTGTATGATTGTGATTGTATGATTGTATTTGGGAGATTGTATTTTGGAGATTGTAATTGTATGATTGCGATTGTATGATTGTGATTGTATGATTGTGATTGTATGATTGTGATTGTATGATTGTGATTGTATGATTGTGATTGTATGATTGTGATTTTATGATTGTGATTGTATGATTGTAATTGTATGATTATGATTGTATGATTGTGATTGTATGATTGTGATGGTTTGATTGTGATTGTATGATTGCGATATTATGATTGTGATTGTATGATTGTGATTGTATGATAGCGATTGTATGTTTGTGATAGTATGACTGTGATTGTATGACTGTGATTGTATGATTGTGATTGTATGATTGTGACTGTATGATTGTGACTGTATGATTGTGATAATATGATTGTGAATGTATGATTGTGATTGTATGTCTGTGATTGTATGATTGTGATTGTATGATTGTGATTGTATGATTGTGATTGTATGATTGTAATTGTATGATTATGATTGTATGATTGTGATTGTATGATTGTGATGGTTTGATTGTGATTGTATGATTGCGATATTATGATTGTGATTGTATGATTGTGATTGTATGACTGTGATTGTATGATTGTGATTGTATGATTGTGATTGTATGATTGTGACTGTATGATTGTGATTGTGTGATTGTGATTGTGTGATTGCGATTGTATGATTGCGATTGTATGATTGCGATTGTATGATTGTGATTGTATGATTGTGATTGTATGACTGTGATTGTATGATTGTGATTGTATGATTGTGATTGTATGATTAGGATTGTATGATTGTGATAGTATGATTGTGATTGTATGATTGTGATTGTATGATTGTGATTGTATGATTGTGATTGTATGACTGTGATTGTATGACTGTGATTGTATGATTGTGATTGTATGATTGTGATTGTATGATTGTAATTGTATGATTATGATTGTATGATTGTGATTGTATGATTGTGATGGTTTGATTGTGATTGTATGATTGCGATATTATGATTGTGATTGTATGATTGTGATTGTATGATAGCGATTGTATGATTGTGATAGTATGACTGTGATTGTATGACTGTGATTGTATGATTGTGATTGTATGATTGTGATTGTCTGATTGTGGTTGTATGATTGTGATTTTATGATTGTGATTGTATGATTGTCATTGTATGATTATGATTGTATGATTGTGATTGCATGATTGTGATTGTATGATTGAGATTGCATGATTTTGTATGTATGATTGTGATTGTATGATTGTGATTGTATGATTGTGATAGTATGATTGTGATTGTAAAATTGTGATTGTATGATTGTCATTGTATGATTATGGTTGTATGATTGTGATTGCATGATTGTGATTGTATGATTGTGATTGCATGATTTTGAATGTATGATTGTGATTGCATGATTGTGATTGTATGATT
The DNA here is from genome assembly GCF_050947335.1 of Megachile rotundata. Lineage (NCBI taxonomy): Eukaryota > Metazoa > Arthropoda > Insecta > Hymenoptera > Megachilidae > Megachile > Megachile rotundata. Next base: position 850,061 of record NW_027473322.1, on the reverse strand, counting down.
GTGATTGTATGATTGTGATTGTATGATTGTGATAATATGATTGTGAATGTATGATTGTGATTGTATGTCTGTGATTGTATGACTGTGATTGTATGATTGTGATTGTATGATTGTGATTGTATGATTAGGATTGTATGATTGTGATAGTATGATTGTGATTGTATGATTGTGATTGTATGATTGTGATTGTATGATTGTGATTGTATGACTGTGATTGTATGATTGTGATTGTATGATTGTGATTGTATGATTAGGATTGTATGATTGTGATTGTATGATTGTATTTGGGAGATTGTATTTTGGAGATTGTAATTGTATGATTGCGATTGTATGATTGTGATTGTATGATTGTGATTGTATGATTGTGATTGTATGATTGTGATTGTATGATTGTGACTGTATGATTGTGATTGTATGATTGTGATTGTGTGATTGCGATTGTATGATTGCGATTGTATGATTGCGATTGTATGATTGTGATTGTATGATTGTGATTGTATGACTGTGATTGTATGATTGTGATTGTATGATTGTGATTGTATGATTAGGATTGTATGATTGTGATAGTATGATTGTGATTGTATGATTGTGATTGTATGATTGTGATTGTATGATTGTGATTGTATGACTGTGATTGTATGATTGTGATTGTATGATTGTGATTGTATGATTAGGATTGTATGATTGTGATTGTATGATTGTATTTGGGAGATTGTATTTTGGAGATTGTAATTGTATGATTGTGATAGTATGATTGTGATTGTAAGATTGTGATTGTATGACTGTGATTGTATGATTGTGATTGTATGATTGTGATTGTATGATTAGGATTGTATGATTGTGATAGTATGATTGTGATTGTATGATTGTGATTGTATGACTGTGATTGTATGATTGTGATTGTATGATTGTGATTGTATGATTAGGATTGTATGATTGTGATAGTATGATTGTGATTGTATGATTGTGATTGTATGATTGTGATTGTATGATTGTGAATGTATGATTGTGATTGTATGATTGTGATAGTATGATTGTGATTGTATGATTGTGATTGTATGATTGTGATAATATGATTGTGATTGTATGACTGTGATTGTATGACTGTGATTGTATGATTGTGATTGTATGATTCTGATAGTATGATTGTGATTGTATGATTGTGATTGTATGATTGTGATTGTATGATTGTGATTGTATGATTGTATTTGGGAGATTGTATTTGGGAGATTGTATTTGGGAGATTGTGATTGTATGATTGTGATTGTATGATTGTGATTGTATGATTGTGATTGTATGATTGTGATTGTATGATTGTGATTTTATGATTGTGAATGTATGATTGTGATTGTATGATTGTGATTGTATGATTGTGATTGTATGATTGTGATTGTATGACTGTGATTGTATGATTGTGATTGTATGATTAGGATTGTATGATTGTGATAGTATGATTGTGATTGTATGATTGTGATTGTATGATTGTCATTGTATGATTGTGATTGTATGACTGTGATTGTATGATTGTGATTGTATGATTGTGATTGTATGATTGTGATTGTATGATTAGGATTGTATGATTGTGATAGTATGATTGTGATTGTATGATTGTGATTGTATGATTGTGATTGTATGATTGTGATTGTATGATTGTGATTGTATGATTGTGATTGTATGATTGTGATTGTATGATGGTGATAATATGATTGTGATTGTATGACTGTGATTGTATGACTGTGATTGTATGACTGTGATTGTATGATTGTGATAGTATGATTGTGATTGTGTGATTGCGATTGTATGATTGCGATTGTATGATTGTGATTGTATGATTGTGATTGTATGATTGTGATTGTATGACTGTGATTGTATGATTGTGATTGTATGATTGTGATTGTATGATTAGGATTGTATGATTGTGATAGTATGATTGTGATTGTATGATTGTGATTGTATGATTGTCATTGTATGATTGTGATTGTATGACTGTGATTGTATGATTGTGAATGTATGATTGTGATTGTATGATTAGGATTGTATGATTGTGATAGTATGATTGTGATTGTATGATTGTGATTGTATGATTGTGATTGTATGATTGTATTTGGGAGATTGTATTTTGGAGATTGTAATTGTATGATTGCGATTGTATGATTGCGATTGTATGATTGTGATTGTATGATTGTGATTGTATGATTGTGATTGTATGATTGTGATTGTATGATTGTGATTGTATGATTGTAATTGTATGATTATGATTGTATGATTGTGATTGTATGATTGTGATTGTATGACTGTGATTGTATGATTGTGATTGTGCGATTGTGATTGTACGATTGTGATTGTACGATTGTGATTGTACGATTGTGATTGTATGATTATGATTGTATGATTGTGATAGTAAGATTGTGATTGTTAGATTGTGATTGTATGACTGTGATTGTATGATTGTGATTGTATGATTGTGATTGTATGACTGTGATTGTATGACTGTGATCGTATGATTGTGATTGTGCGATTGTGATTGTACGATTGTGATTGTACGATTGTGATTGTACGATTGTGATTGTACGATTATGATTGTATGATTGTGATAGTATGATTGTGATTGTAAGATTGTGATTGTATGACTGTGATTGTGTGATTGCGATTGTATGATTGCGATTGTATGATTGTGATTGTATGATTGTGATTGTATGATTGTGATTGTATGACTGTGATTGTATGATTGTGATTGTATGATTGTGATTGTATGATTAGGATTGTATGATTGTGATAGTATGATTGTGATTGTATGATTGTGATTGTATGATTGTGATTGTATGATTGTGAATGTATGATTGTGATTGTATGATTGTGATTGTATGATTGTGATTGTATGATTGTGATTGTATGATTGTGATTGTATGATTGTGAATGTATGATTATGATTGTATGATTAGGATTGTATGATTGTGATTGTATGATTGTGATTGTATGATTGTGATTGTATGATTGTGATTGTATGATTGTGATTGTGTGATTGTGATTGTATGATTGCGATTGTATGATTGTGATTGTATGATTATGATTGTATGATTGTGATTGTATGATTGTGATTGTATGATTATGACTGTATGGTTGTGACTGTATGATTGTGATGGTATGATTGCGATCGTATGATTGTGATCGTATGATTATGATTGTATGATTGTGATTGTATGTTTGCGATTGTATGATTGCGATTGTATGATTGTGATTGTATGATTGTGAATGTATGATTGTGATTGTATGATTGTGATTGTATGATTGTGATTGTATGATTGTGATTGTATGATTGTGATTGTATGATTGTGAATGTATGATTATGATTGTATGATTAGGATTGTATGATTGTGATTGTATGATTGTGATTGTATGATTGTGATTGTATGATTGTGATTGTATGATTGTGATTGTGTGATTGTGATTGTATGATTGCGATTGTATGATTGTGATTGTATGATTATGATTGTATGATTGTGATTGTATGATTGTGATTGTATGATTATGATTGTATGGTTGTGACTGTATGATTGTGATGGTATGATTGCGATCGTATGATTGTGATCGTATGATTATGATTGTATGATTGTGATTGTATGTTTGCGATTGTATGATTGCGATTGTATGATTGTGATTGTATGATTGTGATTGTATAATTGTGATTGTATGATTGTGACTGTATGATTGTGATTGTATGATTTTATTTGGGAGACTGTATTTTGGAGATTGTAATTGTATGATTGCGATTGTATGATTGTGATTGTATGATTGTGATTGTATGATTGTGATTGTATGATTGTGATTGTATGATTGTGGTGTATGATTGTGATTGTATGATTGTAATTGTATGGTTGTGACTGTGTGATTGTGATGGTATGATTGCGATCGTATGATTGTGATTGTATGATTATGATTGTATGATTGTGATTGTATGATTGCGATTGTATGATTGTGATTGTATGATTGTGATTGTATGATTGTGATTGTATGATTGTGATAGTATGATTGTGATTGTAAGATTCTGATTGTATGACTGTGATTGTATGATTGTGATTGTATGATTGCGATTGTATGATTAGGATTGTATGATTGTGATATTATGATTGTGATTGTATGATTGTGATTGTATGATTGTGATTGTATGATTGTGATTGTATGATTGTGATTGTATGATTGTGATTGTATGATTGTGATTGTATGATTTTATTTGGGAGACTGTATTTTGGAGATTGTAATTGTATGATTGCGATTGTATGATTGTGATTGTATGATTGTGATTGTATGATTGTGATTGTATGATTGTGATTGTATGATTGTGATTGTATGATTGTGGTGTATGATTGTGATTGTATGATTGTAATTGTATGATTATGATTGTATGATCGTGATTGTATGATTGTGATGGTTTGATTGTGATTGTATGATTGCGATATTATGATTGTGATTGTATGATTGTGATTGTATGATTGTGGTAGTATGATTGTGATAGTATGACTGTGATTGTATGACTGTGATTGTATGATTGTGATTGTATGATTGTAATTGTATGATTATGATTGTATGATTGTGATTGTATGATTGTGATTGTATGATTGTGATTGTATGATTAGGATTGTATGATTGTGATAGTATGATTGTGATTGTATGATTGTGATTGTATGATTGTGATTGTATGATTGTGATTGTATGATTGTATTTGGGAGATTGTATTTTGGAGATTGTAATTGTATGATTGCGATTGTATGATTGTGATTGTATGATTGTGATTGTATGATTGTGATTGTATGATTGTGATTGTATGATTGTGATTGTATGATTGTGATTTTATGATTGTGATTGTATGATTGTAATTGTATGATTATGATTGTATGATTGTGATTGTATGATTGTGATGGTTTGATTGTGATTGTATGATTGCGATATTATGATTGTGATTGTATGATTGTGATTGTATGATAGCGATTGTATGTTTGTGATAGTATGACTGTGATTGTATGACTGTGATTGTATGATTGTGATTGTATGATTGTGACTGTATGATTGTGACTGTATGATTGTGATAATATGATTGTGAATGTATGATTGTGATTGTATGTCTGTGATTGTATGATTGTGATTGTATGATTGTGATTGTATGATTGTGATTGTATGATTGTAATTGTATGATTATGATTGTATGATTGTGATTGTATGATTGTGATGGTTTGATTGTGATTGTATGATTGCGATATTATGATTGTGATTGTATGATTGTGATTGTATGACTGTGATTGTATGATTGTGATTGTATGATTGTGATTGTATGATTGTGACTGTATGATTGTGATTGTGTGATTGTGATTGTGTGATTGCGATTGTATGATTGCGATTGTATGATTGCGATTGTATGATTGTGATTGTATGATTGTGATTGTATGACTGTGATTGTATGATTGTGATTGTATGATTGTGATTGTATGATTAGGATTGTATGATTGTGATAGTATGATTGTGATTGTATGATTGTGATTGTATGATTGTGATTGTATGATTGTGATTGTATGACTGTGATTGTATGACTGTGATTGTATGATTGTGATTGTATGATTGTGATTGTATGATTGTAATTGTATGATTATGATTGTATGATTGTGATTGTATGATTGTGATGGTTTGATTGTGATTGTATGATTGCGATATTATGATTGTGATTGTATGATTGTGATTGTATGATAGCGATTGTATGATTGTGATAGTATGACTGTGATTGTATGACTGTGATTGTATGATTGTGATTGTATGATTGTGATTGTCTGATTGTGGTTGTATGATTGTGATTTTATGATTGTGATTGTATGATTGTCATTGTATGATTATGATTGTATGATTGTGATTGCATGATTGTGATTGTATGATTGAGATTGCATGATTTTGTATGTATGATTGTGATTGTATGATTGTGATTGTATGATTGTGATAGTATGATTGTGATTGTAAAATTGTGATTGTATGATTGTCATTGTATGATTATGGTTGTATGATTGTGATTGCATGATTGTGATTGTATGATTGTGATTGCATGATTTTGAATGTATGATTGTGATTGCATGATTGTGATTATATGATTGTGATTGTATGATTGTGATTGTATGATTGTGATAATATGATTGTGAATGTATGATTGTGATTGTATGTCTGTGATTGTATGACTGTGATTGTATGATTGTGATTGTATGATTGTGATTGTATGATTAGGATTGTATGATTGTGATAGTATGATTGTGATTGTATGATTGTGATTGTATGATTGTGATTGTATGATTGTGATTGTATGACTGTGATTGTATGATTGTGATTGTATGATTGTGATTGTATGATTAGGATTGTATGATTGTGATTGTATGATTGTATTTGGGAGATTGTATTTTGGAGATTGTAATTGTATGATTGCGATTGTATGATTGTGATTGTATGATTGTGATTGTATGATTGTGATTGTATGATTGTGATTGTATGATTGTGACTGTATGATTGTGATTGTATGATTGTGATTGTGTGATTGCGATTGTATGATTGCGATTGTATGATTGCGATTGTATGATTGTGATTGTATGATTGTGATTGTATGACTGTGATTGTATGATTGTGATTGTATGATTGTGATTGTATGATTAGGATTGTATGATTGTGATAGTATGATTGTGATTGTATGATTGTGATTGTATGATTGTGATTGTATGATTGTGATTGTATGACTGTGATTGTATGATTGTGATTGTATGATTGTGATTGTATGATTAGGATTGTATGATTGTGATTGTATGATTGTATTTGGGAGATTGTATTTTGGAGATTGTAATTGTATGATTGTGATAGTATGATTGTGATTGTAAGATTGTGATTGTATGACTGTGATTGTATGATTGTGATTGTATGATTGTGATTGTATGATTAGGATTGTATGATTGTGATAGTATGATTGTGATTGTATGATTGTGATTGTATGACTGTGATTGTATGATTGTGATTGTATGATTGTGATTGTATGATTAGGATTGTATGATTGTGATAGTATGATTGTGATTGTATGATTGTGATTGTATGATTGTGATTGTATGATTGTGAATGTATGATTGTGATTGTATGATTGTGATAGTATGATTGTGATTGTATGATTGTGATTGTATGATTGTGATAATATGATTGTGATTGTATGACTGTGATTGTATGACTGTGATTGTATGATTGTGATTGTATGATTCTGATAGTATGATTGTGATTGTATGATTGTGATTGTATGATTGTGATTGTATGATTGTGATTGTATGATTGTATTTGGGAGATTGTATTTGGGAGATTGTATTTGGGAGATTGTGATTGTATGATTGTGATTGTATGATTGTGATTGTATGATTGTGATTGTATGATTGTGATTGTATGATTGTGATTTTATGATTGTGAATGTATGATTGTGATTGTATGATTGTGATTGTATGATTGTGATTGTATGATTGTGATTGTATGACTGTGATTGTATGATTGTGATTGTATGATTAGGATTGTATGATTGTGATAGTATGATTGTGATTGTATGATTGTGATTGTATGATTGTCATTGTATGATTGTGATAGTATGATTGTGATTGTGTGATTGCGATTGTATGATTGCGATTGTATGATTGTGATTGTATGATTGTGATTGTATGATTGTGATTGTATGACTGTGATTGTATGATTGTGATTGTATGATTGTGATTGTATGATTAGGATTGTATGATTGTGATAGTATGATTGTGATTGTATGATTGTGATTGTATGATTGTCATTGTATGATTGTGATTGTATGACTGTGATTGTATGATTGTGAATGTATGATTGTGATTGTATGATTAGGATTGTATGATTGTGATAGTATGATTGTGATTGTATGATTGTGATTGTATGATTGTGATTGTATGATTGTGATTGTATGATTGTGATTGTATGATTGTGATTGTATGATTGTATTTGGGAGATTGTATTTTGGAGATTGTAATTGTATGATTGCGATTGTATGATTGCGATTGTATGATTGTGATTGTATGATTGTGATTGTATGATTGTGATTGTATGATTGTGATTGTATGATTGTGATTGTATGATTGTAATTGTATGATTATGATTGTATGATTGTGATTGTATGATTGTGATTGTATGACTGTGATTGTATGATTGTGATTGTGCGATTGTGATTGTACGATTGTGATTGTACGATTGTGATTGTACGATTGTGATTGTATGATTATGATTGTATGATTGTGATAGTAAGATTGTGATTGTAAGATTGTGATTGTATGACTGTGATTGTATGATTGTGATTGTATGATTGTGATTGTATGACTGTGATTGTATGACTGTGATCGTATGATTGTGATCGTGCGATTGTGATTGTACGATTGTGATTGTACGATTGTGATTGTACGATTGTGATTGTACGATTATGATTGTATGATTGTGATAGTATGATTGTGATTGTAAGATTGTGATTGTATGACTGTGATTGTGTGATTGCGATTGTATGATTGCGATTGTATGATTGTGATTGTATGATTGTGATTGTATGATTGTGATTGTATGACTGTGATTGTATGATTGTGATTGTATGATTGTGATTGTATGATTAGGATTGTATGATTGTGATAGTATGATTGTGATTGTATGATTGTGATTGTATGATTGTGATTGTATGATTGTGAATGTATGATTGTGATTGTATGATTGTGATTGTATGATTGTGATTGTATGATTGTGATTGTATGATTGTGATTGTATGATTGTGAATGTATGATTATGATTGTATGATTAGGATTGTATGATTGTGATTGTATGATTGTGATTGTATGATTGTGATTGTATGATTGTGATTGTATGATTGTGATTGTGTGATTGTGATTGTATGATTGCGATTGTATGATTGTGATTGTATGATTATGATTGTATGATTGTGATTGTATGATTGTGATTGTATGATTATGATTGTATGGTTGTGACTGTATGATTGTGATGGTATGATTGCGATCGTATGATTGTGATCGTATGATTATGATTGTATGATTGTGATTGTATGTTTGCGATTGTATGATTGCGATTGTATGATTGTGATTGTATGATTGTGATTGTATAATTGTGATTGTATGATTGTGACTGTATGATTGTGATTGTATGATTTTATTTGGGAGACTGTATTTTGGAGATTGTAATTGTATGATTGCGATTGTATGATTGTGATTGTATGATTGTGATTGTATGATTGTGATTGTATGATTGTGATTGTATGATTAGGATTGTATGATTGTGATAGTATGATTGTGATTGTATGATTGTGATTTTATGATTGTGATTGTATGATTGTGATTGTATGATTGTGATTGTATGATTGTGATTGTATGATTGTGATTGTATGATTGTATTTGGGAGATTGTATTTTGGAGATTGTAATTGTATGATTGCGATTGTATGATTGCGATTGTATGATTGTGATTGTATGATTGTGATTGTATGATTGTGATTGTATGATTGTGATTGTATGATTGTGATTGTATGATTGTAATTGTATGATTATGATTGTATGATTGTGATTGTATGATTGTGATTGTATGACTGTGATTGTATGATTGTGATTGTGCGATTGTGATTGTACGATTGTGATTGTACGATTGTGATTGTACGATTGTGATTGTATGATTATGATTGTATGATTGTGATAGTAAGATTGTGATTGTAAGATTGTGATTGTATGACTGTGATTGTATGATTGTGATTGTATGATTGTGATTGTATGACTGTGATTGTATGACTGTGATCGTATGATTGTGATTGTGCGATTGTGATTGTACGATTGTGATTGTACGATTGTGATTGTACGATTGTGATTGTACGATTATGATTGTATGATTGTGATAGTATGATTGTGATTGTAAGATTGTGATTGTATGACTGTGATTGTATGATTGTGATTGTATGATTGTGATTGTATGATTGCGATTGTATGATTGTGATTGTATGATTGTGATTGTGTGATTGCGATTGTATGATTGCGATTGTGTGATTGCGATTGTATGATTGCGATTGTATGATTGTGATTGTATGATTGTGATTGTATGATTGTGATTGTATGACTGTGATTGTATGATTGTGATTGTATGATTGTGATTGTATGATTAGGATTGTATGATTGTGATAGTATGATTGTGATTGTATGATTGTGATTGTATGATTGTGATTGTATGATTGTGAATGTATGATTGTGATTGTATGATTGTGATTGTATGATTGTGATTGTATGATTGTGATTGTATGATTGTGATTGTATGATTGTGAATGTATGATTATGATTGTATGATTAGGATTGTATGATTGTGATTGTATGATTGTGATTGTATGATTGTGATTGTATGATTGTGATTGTATGATTGTGATTGTATGATTGTGATTGTGTGATTGTGATTGTATGATTGCGATTGTATGATTGTGATTGTATGATTATGATTGTATGATTGTGATTGTATGATTGTGATTGTATGATTATGATTGTATGGTTGTGACTGTATGATTGTGATGGTATGATTGCGATCGTATGATTGTGATCGTATGATTATGATTGTATGATTGTGATTGTATGTTTGCGATTGTATGATTGCGATTGTATGATTGTGATTGTATGATTGTGATTGTATAATTGTGATTGTATGATTGTGACTGTATGATTGTGATTGTATGATTTTATTTGGGAGACTGTATTTTGGAGATTGTAATTGTATGATTGCGATTGTATGATTGTGATTGTATGATTGTGATTGTATGATTGTGATTGTATGATTGTGATTGTATGATTGTGGTGTATGATTGTGATTGTATGATTGTAATTGTATGGTTGTGACTGTGTGATTGTGATGGTATGATTGCGATCGTATGATTGTGATTGTATGATTATGATTGTATGATTGTGATTGTATGATTGCGATTGTATGATTGTGATTGTATGATTGTGATTGTATGATTGTGATTGTATGATTGTGATAGTATGATTGTGATTGTAAGATTCTGATTGTATGACTGTGATTGTATGATTGTGATTGTATGATTGCGATTGTATGATTAGGATTGTATGATTGTGATATTATGATTGTGATTGTATGATTGTGATTGTATGATTGTGATTGTATGATTGTGATTGTATGATTGTGATTGTATGATTGTGATTGTATGATTGTGATTGTATGATTTTATTTGGGAGACTGTATTTTGGAGATTGTAATTGTATGATTGCGATTGTATGATTGTGATTGTATGATTGTGATTGTATGATTGTGATTGTATGATTGTGATTGTATGATTGTGATTGTATGATTGTGGTGTATGATTGTGATTGTATGATTGTAATTGTATGATTATGATTGTATGATCGTGATTGTATGATTGTGATGGTTTGATTGTGATTGTATGATTGCGATATTATGATTGTGATTGTATGATTGTGATTGTATGATTGTGGTAGTATGATTGTGATAGTATGACTGTGATTGTATGACTGTGATTGTATGATTGTGATTGTATGATTGTAATTGTATGATTATGATTGTATGATTGTGATTGTATGATTGTGATTGTATGATTGTGATTGTATGATTAGGATTGTATGATTGTGATAGTATGATTGTGATTGTATGATTGTGATTGTATGATTGTGATTGTATGATTGTGATTGTATGATTGTGATTGTATGATTGTATTTGGGAGATTGTATTTTGGAGATTGTAATTGTATGATTGCGATTGTATGATTGTGATTGTATGATTGTGATTGTATGATTGTGATTGTATGATTGTGATTGTATGATTGTGATTGTATGATTGTGATTTTATGATTGTGATTGTATGATTGTAATTGTATGATTATGATTGTATGATTGTGATTGTATGATTGTGATGGTTTGATTGTGATTGTATGATTGCGATATTATGATTGTGATTGTATGATTGTGATTGTATGATAGCGATTGTATGTTTGTGATAGTATGACTGTGATTGTATGACTGTGATTGTATGATTGTGACTGTATGATTGTGACTGTATGATTGTGATAATATGATTGTGAATGTATGATTGTGATTGTATGTCTGTGATTGTATGATTGTGATTGTATGATTGTGATTGTATGATTGTGATTGTATGATTGTGATTGTATGATTCTGATAGTATGATTGTGATTGTATGATTGTGATTGTATGATTGTCTTTGGGAGATTGTATTTGGGAGATTGTAATTGTATGATTGCGATTGTATGATTGAGATTGTGTGATTGTGATTGTATGATTGTGATTGTATGATTGTGATAGTACGATTGTGATTCTGTGATTGTGATTGTATGATTGCGATTGTATGATTGTGATTGTATGATTATGATTGTATGATTAGGATTGTATGATTGTGATAGTATGATTGTGATTGTATGATTGTGATTGTATGATTGTGATTGTATGATTGTGATTGTATGACTGCGATTGTATGATTGTGATTGTATGATTGTGATTGTATGATTAGGATTGTATGATTGTGATTGTATGATTGTATTTGGGAGATTGTATTTTGGAGATTGTAATTGTATGATTGCGATTGTATGATTGTGATTGTATGATTGTGATTGTATGATTGTGATTGTATGATTGTGATCGTATGATTGTGATTGTATGATTGTGATTGTATGATTGTGATTGTATGATTGTAATTGTATGATTATGATTGTATGATTGTGATTGTATGATTGTGATTGTATGACTGTGATTGTATGACTGTGATTGTATGATTGTGATTGTGCGATTGTGATTGTACGATTGTGATTGTACGATTGTGATTGTACGATTATGATTGTATGATTATGATTGTATGATTGTGATAGTATGATTGTGATTGTAAGATTCTGATTGTATGACTGTGATTGTATGATTGTGATTGTATGATTGCGATTGTATGATTAGGATTGTATGATTGTGATAGTATGATTGTGATTGTATGATTGTGATTGTATGATTGTGATTGTATGATTGTGATTGTATGATTGTGATTGTATGATTGTGATTGTATGATTGTGATTGTATGATTTTATTTGGGAGACTGTATTTTGGAGATTGTAATTGTATGATTGCGATTGTATGATTGTGATTGTATGATTGTGATTGTATGATTGTGATTGTATGATTGTGATTGTATGATTGTGATTGTATGATTGTGATTGTATGATTGTGGTGTATGATTGTGATTGTATGATTGTAATTGTATGATTATGATTGTATGATCGTGATTGTATGATTGTGATGGTTTGATTGTGATTGTATGATTGCGATATTATGATTGTGATTGTATGATTGTGATTGTATGATTGTGGTAGTATGATTGTGATAGTATGACTGTGATTGTATGACTGTGATTGTATGATTGTGATTGTATGATTGTAATTGTATGATTATGATTGTATGATTGTGATTGTATGATTGTGATGGTTTGATTGTGATTGTATGATTGCGATATTATGATTGTGATTGTATGATTGTGATTGTATGATAGCGATTGTATGATTGTGATAGTATGACTGTGATTGTATGACTGTGATTGTATGATTGTGATTGTATGATTGTGATTGTCTGATTGTGGTTGTATGATTGTGATTGTATGATTGTGATTGTATGATTGTCATTGTATGATTGTGATTGTATGATTGTGATTGTATGATTGTGATTGTATGATTGTGATTGTATGATTGTGATTGTATGATTTTATTTGGGAGACTGTATTTTGGAGATTGTAATTGTATGATTGCGATTGTATGATTGTGATTGTATGATTGTGATTGTATGATTGTGATTGTATGATTGTGATTGTATGATTGTGATTGTATGATTGTGACTGTATGATTGCGATTGTATGATTGTGATTGTGTGATTGCGATTGTATGATTGCGATTGTATGATTGTGGTGTATGATTGTGATTGTATGATTGTAATTGTATGGTTGTGACTGTATGATTGTGATTGTATGATTGTGATTGTATGATTGTGATTGTATGATTGTGACTGTATGATTGCGATTGTATGATTGTGATTGTGTGATTGCGATTGTATGATTGCGATTGTATGATTGTGATTGTATGATTGTGATTGTATGATTTTATTTGGGAGACTGTATTTTGGAGATTGTAATTGTATGATTGCGATTGTATGAATGTGATTGTATGATTGTGATTGTATGATTGTGATTGTATGATTGTGATTGTATGATTGTGATTGTATGATTGTGATTGTATGATTGTAATTGTATGATTATGATTGTATGATTGTGATTGTATGATTGTGATTGTATGACTGTGATTGTATGACTGTGATTGTATGATTGTGATTGTGCGATTGTGATTGTATGATTGTGATTGTATGATTGTGATTGTATGATTGTGATTGTATGATTTTATTTGGGAGACTGTATTTTGGAGATTGTAATTGTATGATTGCGATTGTATGATTGTGATTGTATGATTGTGTTTGTATGATTGTGATTGTATGATTGTGATTGTATGATTGTGGTGTATGATTGTGATTGTATGATTGTAATTGTATGGTTGTGACTGTATGATTGTGATGGTATGATTGCGATCGTATGATTGTGATTGTATGATTATGATTGTATGATTGTGATTGTATGATTGCGATTGTATGATTGTGATTGTATGATTGTGATTGTATGATTGTGATTGTATGATTGTGATTGTGTGATTGTGACTGTATGATTGCGATTGTATGATTGTGATTGTGTGATTGCGATTGTATGATTGCGATTGTATGATTGTGATTGTATGATTGTGATTGTATGACTGTGATTGTATGACTGTGATTGTATGATTGTGATTGTATGATTGTGATTGTATGATTAGGATTGTATGATTGTGATAGTATGATTGTGATTGTATGATTGTGATTGTATGATTGTGATTGTATGATTGTGATTGTAAGATTGTGAATGTATGATTGTGATTGTATGATTAGGATTGTATGATTGTGATAGTATGATTGTGATTGTATGATTGTGCTTGTATGATTGTGATAATATGATTGTGATTGTATGACTGTGATTGTATGACTGTGATTGTATGATTGTGATTGTATGATTCTGATAGTATGATTGTGATTGTATGATTGTATTTGGGAGATTGTATTTGGGAGATTGTGATTGTATGATTGTGATTGTATGATTGCGATTGTATGATTGTGATTGTATGATTGTGATTGTATGATTTTATTTGGGAGACTGTATTTTGGAGATTGTAATTGTATGATTGCGATTGTATGAATGTGATTGTATGATTGTGATTGTATGATTGTGATTGTATGATTGTGATTGTATGATTGTGATTGTATGATTGTGATTGTATGATTGTAATTGTATGATTATGATTGTATGATTGTGATTGTATGATTGTGATTGTATGACTGTGATTGTATGACTGTGATTGTATGATTGTGATTGTGCGATTGTGATTGTATGATTGTGATTGTATGATTGTGATTGTATGATTGTGATTGTATGATTTTATTTGGGAGACTGTATTTTGGAGATTGTAATTGTATGATTGCGATTGTATGATTGTGATTGTATGATTGTGTTTGTATGATTGTGATTGTATGATTGTGATTGTATGATTGTGGTGTATGATTGTGATTGTATGATTGTAATTGTATGGTTGTGACTGTATGATTGTGATGGTATGATTGCGATCGTATGATTGTGATTGTATGATTATGATTGTATGATTGTGATTGTATGATTGCGATTGTATGATTGTGATTGTATGATTGTGATTGTATGATTGTGATTGTATGATTGTGATTGTGTGATTGTGACTGTATGATTGCGATTGTATGATTGTGATTGTGTGATTGCGATTGTATGATTGCGATTGTATGATTGTGATTGTATGATTGTGATTGTATGACTGTGATTGTATGACTGTGATTGTATGATTGTGATTGTATGATTGTGATTGTATGATTAGGATTGTATGATTGTGATAGTATGATTGTGATTGTATGATTGTGATTGTATGATTGTGATTGTATGATTGTGATTGTAAGATTGTGAATGTATGATTGTGATTGTATGATTAGGATTGTATGATTGTGATAGTATGATTGTGATTGTATGATTGTGCTTGTATGATTGTGATAATATGATTGTGATTGTATGACTGTGATTGTATGACTGTGATTGTATGATTGTGATTGTATGATTCTGATAGTATGATTGTGATTGTATGATTGTATTTGGGAGATTGTATTTGGGAGATTGTGATTGTATGATTGTGATTGTATGATTGCGATTGTATGATTGTGATTGTATGATTGTGATTGTATGATTGTGATTGTATGATTGTGATTGTATGATTGTGACTGTATGATTGTGATTGTATGATTGTGATTGTGTGATTGCGATTGTATGATTGCGATTGTATGATTGTGATTGTATGATTGTGATTGTATGATTGTGATTGTATGACTGTGATTGTATGATTGTGATTGTATGATTGTGATTGTATGATTAGGATTGTATGATTGTGATAGTATGATTGTGGTGTATGATTGTGATTGTATGATTGTAATTGTATGGTTGTGACTGTATGATTGTGATGGTATGATTGCGATCGTATGATTGTGATTGTATGATTATGATTGTATGATTGTGATTGTATGATTGCGATTGTATGATTGTGATTGTATGATTGTGATTGTATGATTGTGATTGTATGATTGTGATTGTGTGATTGTGACTGTATGATTGCGATTGTATGATTGTGATTGTGTGATTGCGATTGTATGATTGCGATTGTATGATTGTGATTGTATGATTGTGATTGTATGACTGTGATTGTATGACTGTGATTGTATGATTGTGATTGTATGATTGTGATTGTATGATTAGGATTGTATGATTGTGATAGTATGATTGTGATTGTATGATTGTGATTGTATGATTGTGATTGTATGATTGTGATTGTAAGATTGTGAATGTATGATTGTGATTGTATGATTAGGATTGTATGATTGTGATAGTATGATTGTGATTGTATGATTGTGATTGTATGATTGTGATAATATGATTGTGATTGTATGACTGTGATTGTATGACTGTGATTGTATGATTGTGATTGTATGATTCTGATAGTATGATTGTGATTGTATGATTGTATTTGGGAGATTGTATTTGGGAGATTGTGATTGTATGATTGTGATTGTATGATTGCGATTGTATGATTGTGATTGTATGATTGTGATTGTATGATTGTGATTGTATGATTGTGATTGTATGATTGTGACTGTATGATTGTGATTGTATGATTGTGATTGTGTGATTGCGATTGTATGATTGCGATTGTATGATTGTGATTGCATGATTGTGATTGTATGATTGTGATTGTATGACTGTGATTGTATGATTGTGATTGTATGATTGTGATTGTATGATTAGGATTGTATGATTGTGATAGTATGATTGTGATTGTATGATTGTGATTGTATGATTGTCATTGTATGATTGTGATTGTATGATTGTCATTGTATGATTGTGATTGTATGATTGTGATTGTATGACTGTGATTGTATGATTGTGATTGTATGATTGTGATTGTATGATTGTGATTGTATGATTAGGATTGTATGATTGTGATAGTATGATTGTGATTGTATGATTGTGATTGTATGATTGTGATTGTATGATTGTGATTGTATGATTGTGATTGTATGATTGTATTTGGGAGATTGTATTTTGGAGATTGTAATTGTATGATTGCGATTGTATGATTGCGATTGTATGATTGCGATTGTATGATTGTGATTGTATGATTGTGATTGTATGATTGTGATTGTATGATTGTGATTGTATGATTGTGATTGTATGATTGTAATTGCATGATTATGATTGTATGATTGTGATTGTATGATTGTGAATGTATGACTGTGATTGTATGATTGTGATTGTGCGATTGTGATTGTACGATTGTGATTGTACGATTGTGATTGTACGATTGTGATTGTATGATTATGATTGTATGATTGTGATAGTATGATTGTGATTGTAAGATTGTGATTGTATGACTGTGATTGTATGATTGTGATAGTATGATTGTGATTGTATGATTAGGATTGTATGATTGTGATAGTATGATTGTGATTGAATGATTGTGATTCTATGATTGTGATTGTATGATTGTGATTGTATGATTGTGATAGTATGATTGTGATTGTATGATTGTGATTGTATGATTGTGATTGTATGATTGTGATTGTATGATCGTGAATGTATGATTGTGATTGTATGATTAGGATTGTATGATTGTGATTGTATGATTGTGATTGTATGATTGTGATTGTATGATTGTGATTGTATGATTGTATTTGGGAGATTGTATTTTGGAGATTGTAATTGTATGATTGTGATTGTATGATTGTGATTGTATGATTGTGATAGTATGATTGTGATTGTAAGATTGTGATTGTATGATTGTCATTGTATGATTATGGTTGTATGATTGTGATTGCATGATTGTGATTGTATGATTGTGATGGTATGATTGTGATTGTATGATTGCGATAGTATGATTGTGATTGTATGATTGTGATTGTATTATTGTGATTGTATGATTATGATAGTATGGTTGTGATTGTATGATTTCGATTGTATGTCTGTGATTGTATGATTGCGATTGTATGATTGTGATTGTATGATTGTGATTGTATGATTGCGATATTATGATTGTGATTGTATGATTGTGATTGTATGATAGCGATTGTATGATTGTGATAGTATGACTGAGATTGTATGACTGTGATTGTATGATTGTGATTGTATGATTGTGATTGTCTGATTGTGGTTGTATGATTGTGATTGTATGATTGTGATTGTATGATTGTCATTGTATGATTATGATTGTATGATTGTGATTGCATGATTGTGATTGTATGATTGTGATTGTATGATTGTATTTGGGAGATTGTATTTGGGAGATTGTAATTGTATGATTGCGATTGTATGATTGAGATTGTATGATTGAGATTGTATGATTGTGATTGTATGATTGTGATTGTATGATTATGATAGTATGATTGTGATTGTGTGATTGTGATTGTATGATTGCGATTGTATGATTGTGATTGTATGATTGTGATTGTATGATTGTGATTGTATGATTATGATTGCATGGTTGTGACTGTATGATTGTGATGGTATGATTGCGATCGTATGATTGTGATCGTATGATTATGATTCTATGATTGTGATTGTATGATTGCGATTGTATGATTGTGATTGTATGATTGTGATTGTATGACTGTGATTGTATGATTGTGATTGTATGATTGTGATTGTATGATTAGGATTGTATGATTGTGATGGTATGATTGTGATTGTATGATTGTGATTGTATGATTGTCATTGTATGATTGTGATTGTATGATTGTGATTGTATGACTGTGATTGTATGATTGTGATTGTATGATTGTGATTGTATGATTGTGATTGTATGATTAGGATTGTATGATTGTGATAGTATGATTGTGATTGTATGATTGTGATTGTATGATTGTGATTGTATGATTGTGATTGTATGATTGTGATTGTATGATTGTATTTGGGAGATTGTATTTTGGAGATTGTAATTGTATGATTGCGATTGTATGATTGCGATTGTATGATTGTGATTGTATGATTGTGATTGTATGATTGTGATTGTATGATTGTGATTGTATGATTGTGATTGTATGATTTTAATTGCATGATTATGATTGTATGATTGTGATTGTATGATTGTGATTGTATGACTGTGATTGTATGATTGTCATTGTATGATTATGATTGTATGATTGTGATTGCATGATTGTGATTGCATGATTGTGATTGTATGATTGTATTTGGGAGATTGTATTTGGGAGATTGTAATTGTATGATTGCGATTGTATGATTGAGATTGTATGATTGAGATTGTATGATTGTGATTGTATGATTGTGATTGTATGATTATGATAGTATGATTGTGATTGTGTGATTTTGATTGTATGATTGCGATCGTATGATTGCGATTGTATGATTGTGATTGTATGATTGTGATTGTATGATTATGATTGCATGGTTGTGACTGTATGATTGTGATGGTATGATTGCGATCGTATGATTGTGATCGTATGATTATGATTCTATGATTGTGATTGTATGATTGCGATTGTATGATTGTGATTGTATGATTGTGATTGTATGATTGTGATTGTATGATTGTGATTGTATGATTGTGACTGTATGATTGTGATTGTATGATTGTGATTGTGTGATTGCGATTGTATGATTGCGATTGTATGATTGTGATTGTATGATTGTGATTGTATGATTGTGATTGTATGACTGTGATTGTATGATTGTGATTGTATGATTGTGATTGTATGATTAGGATTGTATGATTGTGATAGTATGATTGTGATTGTATGATTGTGATTGTATGATTGTGATTGTATGACTGTGATTGTATGATTGTGATTGTATGATTGTGATGGTATGATTAGGATTGTATGATTGTGATTGTATGATTGTATTTGGGAGATTGTATTTTGGAGATTGTAATTGTATGATTGCGATTGTATGATTGTGATTGTATGATTGTGATTGTATGATTGTGATTGTATGATTGTGATTGTATGATTGTGATTGTATGATTGTGATTGTATGATTGTGATTGTATGATTGTGATTGTATGATTGTGATTGTATGATTGTGATTGTATGATTGTGATTGTATGATTGTGATTGTATGATTTTATTTGGGAGACTGTATTTTGGAGATTGTAATTGTATGATTGCGATTGTATGATTGTGATTGTATGATTGTGATTGTATGATTGTCATTGTATGATTATGATTGTATGATTGTGATTGTATGATTGTGATGGTTTGATTGTGATTGTATGATTGCGATATTATGATTGTGATTGTATGATTGTGATTGTATGATTGTGATAGTATGATTGTGATAGTATGACTGTGATTGTATGACTGTGATTGTATGATTGTGATTGTATGATTGTGATTTTATGATTGTAATTGTATGATTATGATTGTATGATTGTGATTGTATGATTGTAATGGTTTGATTGTGATTGTATGATTGCGATATTATGATTGTGATTGTATGATTGTGATTGTATGATAGCGATTGTATGATTGTGATAGTATGACTGTGATTGTATGACTGTGATTGTATGATTGTGATTGTATGATTGTGATTGTCTGATTGTGGTTGTATGATTGTGATTGTATGATTGTCATTGTATGATTATGATTGTATGATTGTGATTGCATGATTGTGATTGTATGATTGAGATTGCATGATTTTGTATGTATGATTGTGATTGTATGATTGTGATTGTATGATTGTGATAGTATGATTGTGATTGTAAAATTGTGATTGTATGATTGTCATTGTATGATTATGGTTGTATGATTGTGATTGCATGATTGTGATTGTATGATTGTGATTGCATGATTTTGAATGTATGATTGTGATTGTATGATTGTGATTGTATGATTGTGATTGTATGATTGTGATTGTATGATTGTGATAATATGATTGTGAATGTATGATTGTGATTGTATGTCTGTGAGTGTATGATTGTGATTGTATGATTGTGATTGTATGATTGTGATTGTATGATTCTGATAGTATGATTGTGATTGTATGATTGTGATTGTATGATTGTGATTGTATGATTGTATTTGGGAGATTGTATTTGGGAGATTGTAATTGTATGATTGCGATTGTATGATTGAGATTGTATGATTGTGATTGTATGATTGTGATTGTATGATTGTGATAGTATGATTGTGATTGTGTGATTGTGATTGTATGATTGCGATTGTATGATTGCGATTGTATGACTGTGATTGTATGATTGTGATTGTATGATTGTGATTGTATGATTAGGATTGTATGATTGTGATAGTATGATTGTGATTGTATGATTGTGATTGTATGATTGTGATTGTATGATTGTGATTGTATGACTGTGATTGTATGATTGTGATTGTATGATTGTGATTGTATGATTAGGATTGTATGATTGTGATTGTATGATTGTATTTGGGAGATTGTATTTTGGAGATTGTAATTGTATGATTGCGATTGTATGATTGTGATTGTATGATTGTGATTGTATGATTGTGATTGTATGATTGTGATTGTATGATTGTGATTGTATGATTGTGACTGTATGATTGTGATTGTATGATTGTGATTGTGTGATTGCGATTGTATGATTGCGATTGTATGATTGCGATTGTATGATTGTGATTGTATGATTGTGATTGTATGACTGTGATTGTATGATTGTGATTGTATGATTGTGATTGTATGATTAGGATTGTATGATTGTGATAGTATGATTGTGATAGTATGACTGTGATTGTATGACTGTGATTGTATGATTGTGAATGTATGATTGTGATTGTATGATTGTAATTGTATGATTATGATTGTATGATTGTGATTGTATGATTGTGATGGTTTGATTGTGATTGTATGATTGCGATATTATGATTGTGATTGTATGATTGTGATTGTATGATAGCGATTGTATGATTGTTATAGTATGACTGTGATTGTATGACTGTGATTGTATGATTGTGATTGTATGATTGTGATTGTCTGATTGTGGTTGTATGATTGTGATAATATGATTGTGAATGTATGATTGTGATTGTATGTCTGTGAGTGTATGATTGTGATTGTATGATTGTGATTGTATGATTGTGATTGTATGATTCTGATAGTATGATTGTGATTGTATGATTGTGATTGTATGATTGTGATTGTATGATTGTGATTGTATGATTGTATTTGGGAGATTGTATTTGGGAGATTGTAATTGTATGATTGCGATTGTATGATTGAGATTGTATGATTGTGATTGTATGATTG
Source organism: Megachile rotundata (assembly GCF_050947335.1). Lineage (NCBI taxonomy): Eukaryota > Metazoa > Arthropoda > Insecta > Hymenoptera > Megachilidae > Megachile > Megachile rotundata. The sequence goes on along the minus strand of NW_027473322.1, from coordinate 827,025 downwards.
TGATTGTATGATTGTGATAGTATGATTGTGATTGTGTGATTGTGATTGTATGATTGCGATTGTATGATTGTGATTGTATGACTGTGATTGTATGATTGTGATTGTATGATTGTGATTGTATGATTAGGATTGTATGATTGTGATAGTATGATTGTGATTGTATGATTGTGATTGTATGATTGTGATTGTATGATTGTGATTGTATGACTGTGATTGTATGATTGTGATTGTATGATTGTGATTGTATGATTAGGATTGTATGATTGTGATTGTATGATTGTATTTGGGAGATTGTATTTTGGAGATTGTAATTGTATGATTGCGATTGTATGATTGTGATTGTATGATTGTGATTGTATGATTGTGATTGTATGATTGTGATTGTATGATTGTAATTGTATGATTATGATTGTATGATTGTGATTGTATGATTGTGATGGTTTGATTGTGATTGTATGATTGCGATATTATGATTGTGATTGTATGATTGTGATTGTATGACTGTGATTGTATGATTGTGATTGTATGATTGTGATTGTATGATTGTGACTGTATGATTGTGATTGTGTGATTGTGATTGTGTGATTGCGATTGTATGATTGCGATTGTATGATTGCGATTGTATGATTGTGATTGTATGATTGTGATTGTATGACTGTGATTGTATGATTGTGATTGTATGATTGTGATTGTATGATTAGGATTGTATGATTGTGATAGTATGATTGTGATTGTATGATTGTGATTGTATGATTGTGATTGTATGATTGTGATTGTATGACTGTGATTGTATGACTGTGATTGTATGATTGTGATTGTATGATTGTGATTGTATGATTGTAATTGTATGATTATGATTGTATGATTGTGATTGTATGATTGTGATGGTTTGATTGTGATTGTATGATTGCGATATTATGATTGTGATTGTATGATTGTGATTGTATGATAGCGATTGTATGATTGTGATAGTATGACTGTGATTGTATGACTGTGATTGTATGATTGTGATTGTATGATTGTGATTGTCTGATTGTGGTTGTATGATTGTGATTTTATGATTGTGATTGTATGATTGTCACTGTATGATTATGATTGTATGATTGTGATTGCATGATTGTGATTGTATGATTGAGATTGCATGATTTTGTATGTATGATTGTGATTGTATGATTGTGATTGTATGATTGTGATAGTATGATTGTGATTGTAAAATTGTGATTGTATGATTGTCATTGTATGATTATGGTTGTATGATTGTGATTGCATGATTGTGATTGTATGATTGTGATTGCATGATTTTGAATGTATGATTGTGATTGCATGATTGTGATTGTATGATTGTGATTGTATGATTGTGATTGTATGATTGTGATAATATGATTGTGAATGTATGATTGTGATTGTATGTCTGTGAGTGTATGATTGTGATTGTATGATTGTGATTGTATGATTGTGATTGTATGATTCTGATAGTATGATTGTGATTGTATGATTGTGATTGTATGATTGTGATTGTATGATTGTATTTGGGAGATTGTATTTGGGAGATTGTAATTGTATGATTGCGATTGTATGATTGAGATTGTATGATTGTGATTGTATGATTGTGATTGTATGATTGTGATAGTATGATTGTGATTGTGTGATTGTGATTGTATGATTGCGATTGTATGATTGTGATTGTATGACTGTGATTGTATGATTGTGATTGTATGATTGTGATTGTATGATTAGGATTGTATGATTGTGATAGTATGATTGTGATTGTATGATTGTGATTGTATGATTGTGATTGTATGATTGTGATTGTATGACTGTGATTGTATGATTGTGATTGTATGATTGTGATTGTATGATTAGGATTGTATGATTGTGATTGTATGATTGTATTTGGGAGATTGTATTTTGGAGATTGTAATTGTATGATTGCGATTGTATGATTGTGATTGTATGATTGTGATTGTATGATTGTGATTGTATGATTGTGATTGTATGATTGTGACTGTATGATTGTGATTGTATGATTGTGATTGTGTGATTGCGATTGTATGATTGCGATTGTATGATTGCGATTGTATGATTGTGATTGTATGATTGTGATTGTATGACTGTGATTGTATGATTGTGATTGTATGATTGTGATTGTATGATTAGGATTGTATGATTGTGATAGTATGATTGTGATTGTATGATTGTGATTGTATGATTGTGATTGTATGATTGTGATTGTATGACTGTGATTGTATGATTGTGATTGTATGATTGTGATTGTATGATTAGGATTGTATGATTGTGATTGTATGATTGTATTTGGGAGATTGTATTTTGGAGATTGTAATTGTATGATTGTGATAGTATGATTGTGATTGTAAGATTGTGATTGTATGACTGTGATTGTATGATTGTGATTGTATGATTGTGATTGTATGATTAGGATTGTATGATTGTGATAGTATGATTGTGATTGTATGATTGTGATTGTATGACTGTGATTGTATGATTGTGATTGTATGATTGTGATTGTATGATTAGGATTGTATGATTGTGATAGTATGATTGTGATTGTATGATTGTGATTGTATGATTGTGATTGTATGATTGTGAATGTATGATTGTGATTGTATGATTGTGATAGTATGATTGTGATTGTATGATTGTGATTGTATGATTGTGATAATATGATTGTGATTGTATGACTGTGATTGTATGACTGTGATTGTATGATTGTGATTGTATGATTCTGATAGTATGATTGTGATTGTATGATTGTGATTGTATGATTGTGATTGTATGATTGTGATTGTATGATTGTATTTGGGAGATTGTATTTGGGAGATTGTATTTGGGAGATTGTGATTGTATGATTGTGATTGTATGATTGTGATTGTATGATTGTGATTGTATGATTGTGATTGTATGATTGTGATTTTATGATTGTGAATGTATGATTGTGATTGTATGATTGTGATTGTATGATTGTGATTGTATGATTGTGATTGTATGACTGTGATTGTATGATTGTGATTGTATGATTAGGATTGTATGATTGTGATAGTATGATTGTGATTGTATGATTGTGATTGTATGATTGTCATTGTATGATTGTGATTGTATGACTGTGATTGTATGATTGTGATTGTATGATTGTGATTGTATGATTGTGATTGTATGATTAGGATTGTATGATTGTGATAGTATGATTGTGATTGTATGATTGTGATTGTATGATTGTGATTGTATGATTGTGATTGTATGATTGTGATTGTATGATTGTGATTGTATGATTGTGATTGTATGATGGTGATAATATGATTGTGATTGTATGACTGTGATTGTATGACTGTGATTGTATGACTGTGATTGTATGATTGTGATAGTATGATTGTGATTGTGTGATTGCGATTGTATGATTGCGATTGTATGATTGTGATTGTATGATTGTGATTGTATGATTGTGATTGTATGACTGTGATTGTATGATTGTGATTGTATGATTGTGATTGTATGATTAGGATTGTATGATTGTGATAGTATGATTGTGATTGTATGATTGTGATTGTATGATTGTCATTGTATGATTGTGATTGTATGACTGTGATTGTATGATTGTGAATGTATGATTGTGATTGTATGATTAGGATTGTATGATTGTGATAGTATGATTGTGATTGTATGATTGTGATTGTATGATTGTGATTGTATGATTGTGATTGTATGATTGTGATTGTATGATTGTGATTGTATGATTGTATTTGGGAGATTGTATTTTGGAGATTGTAATTGTATGATTGCGATTGTATGATTGCGATTGTATGATTGTGATTGTATGATTGTGATTGTATGATTGTGATTGTATGATTGTGATTGTATGATTGTGATTGTATGATTGTAATTGTATGATTATGATTGTATGATTGTGATTGTATGATTGTGATTGTATGACTGTGATTGTATGATTGTGATTGTGCGATTGTGATTGTACGATTGTGATTGTACGATTGTGATTGTACGATTGTGATTGTATGATTATGATTGTATGATTGTGATAGTAAGATTGTGATTGTAAGATTGTGATTGTATGACTGTGATTGTATGATTGTGATTGTATGATTGTGATTGTATGACTGTGATTGTATGACTGTGATCGTATGATTGTGATTGTGCGATTGTGATTGTACGATTGTGATTGTACGATTGTGATTGTACGATTGTGATTGTACGATTATGATTGTATGATTGTGATAGTATGATTGTGATTGTAAGATTGTGATTGTATGACTGTGATTGTATGATTGTGATTGTATGATTGTGATTGTATGATTGCGATTGTATGATTGTGATTGTATGATTGTGATTGTGTGATTGCGATTGTATGATTGCGATTGTGTGATTGCGATTGTATGATTGCGATTGTATGATTGTGATTGTATGATTGTGATTGTATGATTGTGATTGTATGACTGTGATTGTATGATTGTGATTGTATGATTGTGATTGTATGATTAGGATTGTATGATTGTGATAGTATGATTGTGATTGTATGATTGTGATTGTATGATTGTGATTGTATGATTGTGAATGTATGATTGTGATTGTATGATTGTGATTGTATGATTGTGATTGTATGATTGTGATTGTATGATTGTGATTGTATGATTGTGAATGTATGATTATGATTGTATGATTAGGATTGTATGATTGTGATTGTATGATTGTGATTGTATGATTGTGATTGTATGATTGTGATTGTATGATTGTGATTGTGTGATTGTGATTGTATGATTGCGATTGTATGATTGTGATTGTATGATTATGATTGTATGATTGTGATTGTATGATTGTGATTGTATGATTATGATTGTATGGTTGTGACTGTATGATTGTGATGGTATGATTGCGATCGTATGATTGTGATCGTATGATTATGATTGTATGATTGTGATTGTATGTTTGCGATTGTATGATTGCGATTGTATGATTGTGATTGTATGATTGTGATTGTATAATTGTGATTGTATGATTGTGACTGTATGATTGTGATTGTATGATTTTATTTGGGAGACTGTATTTTGGAGATTGTAATTGTATGATTGCGATTGTATGATTGTGATTGTATGATTGTGATTGTATGATTGTGATTGTATGATTGTGATTGTATGATTAGGATTGTATGATTGTGATAGTATGATTGTGATTGTATGATTGTGATTTTATGATTGTGATTGTATGATTGTGATTGTATGATTGTGATTGTATGATTGTGATTGTATGATTGTGATTGTATGATTGTATTTGGGAGATTGTATTTTGGAGATTGTAATTGTATGATTGCGATTGTATGATTGCGATTGTATGATTGTGATTGTATGATTGTGATTGTATGATTGTGATTGTATGATTGTGATTGTATGATTGTGATTGTATGATTGTAATTGTATGATTATGATTGTATGATTGTGATTGTATGATTGTGATTGTATGACTGTGATTGTATGATTGTGATTGTGCGATTGTGATTGTACGATTGTGATTGTACGATTGTGATTGTACGATTGTGATTGTATGATTATGATTGTATGATTGTGATAGTAAGATTGTGATTGTAAGATTGTGATTGTATGACTGTGATTGTATGATTGTGATTGTATGATTGTGATTGTATGACTGTGATTGTATGACTGTGATCGTATGATTGTGATTGTGCGATTGTGATTGTACGATTGTGATTGTACGATTGTGATTGTACGATTGTGATTGTACGATTATGATTGTATGATTGTGATAGTATGATTGTGATTGTAAGATTGTGATTGTATGACTGTGATTGTATGATTGTGATTGTATGATTGTGATTGTATGATTGCGATTGTATGATTGTGATTGTATGATTGTGATTGTGTGATTGCGATTGTATGATTGCGATTGTGTGATTGCGATTGTATGATTGCGATTGTATGATTGTGTTTGTATGATTGTGATTGTATGATTGTGATTGTATGACTGTGATTGTATGATTGTGATTGTATGATTGTGATTGTATGATTAGGATTGTATGATTGTGATAGTATGATTGTGATTGTATGATTGTGATTGTATGATTGTGATTGTATGATTGTGAATGTATGATTGTGATTGTATGATTGTGATTGTATGATTGTGATTGTATGATTGTGATTGTATGATTGTGATTGTATGATTGTGAATGTATGATTATGATTGTATGATTAGGATTGTATGATTGTGATTGTATGATTGTGATTGTATGATTGTGATTGTATGATTGTGATTGTATGATTGTAATTGTATGATTATGATTGTATGATTGTGATTGTATGATTGTGATTGTATGACTGTGATTGTATGATTGTGATTGTGCGATTGTGATTGTACGATTGTGATTGTACGATTGTGATTGTACGATTGTGATTGTATGATTATGATTGTATGATTGTGATAGTAAGATTGTGATTGTAAGATTGTGATTGTATGACTGTGATTGTATGATTGTGATTGTATGATTGTGATTGTATGACTGTGATTGTATGACTGTGATCGTATGATTGTGATTGTGCGATTGTGATTGTACGATTGTGATTGTACGATTGTGATTGTACGATTGTGATTGTACGATTATGATTGTATGATTGTGATAGTATGATTGTGATTGTAAGATTGTGATTGTATGACTGTGATTGTATGATTGTGATTGTATGATTGTGATTGTATGATTGCGATTGTATGACTGTGATTGTATGATTGTGATTGTGTGATTGCGATTGTATGATTGCGATTGTGTGATTGCGATTGTATGATTGCGATTGTATGATTGTGATTGTATGATTGTGATTGTATGATTGTGATTGTATGACTGTGATTGTATGATTGTGATTGTATGATTGTGATTGTATGATTAGGATTGTATGATTGTGATAGTATGATTGTGATTGTATGATTGTGATTGTATGATTGTGATTGTATGATTGTGAATGTATGATTGTGATTGTATGATTGTGATTGTATGATTGTGATTGTATGATTGTGATTGTATGATTGTGATTGTATGATTGTGAATGTATGATTATGATTGTATGATTAGGATTGTATGATTGTGATTGTATGATTGTGATTGTATGATTGTGATTGTATGATTGTGATTGTATGATTGTGATTGTGTGATTGTGATTGTATGATTGCGATTGTATGATTGTGATTGTATGATTATGATTGTATGATTGTGATTGTATGATTGTGATTGTATGATTATGATTGTATGGTTGTGACTGTATGATTGTGATGGTATGATTGCGATCGTATGATTGTGATCGTATGATTATGATTGTATGATTGTGATTGTATGTTTGCGATTGTATGATTGCGATTGTATGATTGTGATTGTATGATTGTGATTGTATAATTGTGATTGTATGATTGTGACTGTATGATTGTGATTGTATGATTTTATTTGGGAGACTGTATTTTGGAGATTGTAATTGTATGATTGCGATTGTATGATTGTGATTGTATGATTGTGATTGTATGATTGTGATTGTATGATTGTGATTGTATGATTGTGGTGTATGATTGTGATTGTATGATTGTAATTGTATGGTTGTGACTGTGTGATTGTGATGGTATGATTGCGATCGTATGATTGTGATTGTATGATTATGATTGTATGATTGTGATTGTATGATTGCGATTGTATGATTGTGATTGTATGATTGTGATTGTGTGATTGCGATTGTATGATTGCGATTGTGTGATTGCGATTGTATGATTGCGATTGTATGATTGTGATTGTATGATTGTGATTGTATGATTGTGATTGTATGACTGTGATTGTATGATTGTGATTGTATGATTGTGATTGTATGATTAGGATTGTATGATTGTGATAGTATGATTGTGATTGTATGATTGTGATTGTATGATTGTGATTGTATGATTGTGAATGTATGATTGTGATTGTATGATTGTGATAGTATGATTGTGATTGTATGATTGTGATTGTATGATTGTGATAATATGATTGTGATTGCATGACTGTGATTGTATGACTGTGATTGTATGATTGTGATTGTATGATTCTGATAGTATGATTGTGATTGTATGATTGTGATTGTATGATTGTGATTGTATGATTGTGATTGTATGATTGTATTTGGGAGATTGTATTTGGGAGATTGTGATTGTATGATTGTGATTGTATGATTGTGATTGTATGATTGTGATTGTATGATTGTGATTGTACGATTGTGATTTTATGATTGTGAATGTATGATTGTGATTGTATGATTGTGATTGTATGATTGTGATTGTATGATTGTGATTGTATGACTGTGATTGTATGATTGTGATTGTATGATTGTGATTGTATGATTAGGATTGTATGATTGTGATAGTATGATTGTGATTGTATGATTGTGATTGTATGATTGTCATTGTATGATTGTGATTGTATGACTGTGATTGTATGATTGTGATTGTATGATTGTGATTGTATGATTAGGATTGTATGATTGTGATAGTATGATTGTGATTGTATGATTGTGATTGTATGATTGTGATTGTATGATTGTGATTGTATGATTGTGATTGTATGATTGTGATTGTATGATTGTGATTGTATGATTGTGATTGTATGATTGTGATTGTATGATGGTGATAATATGATTGTGATTGTATGACTGTGATTGTATGACTGTGATTGTATGACTGTGATTGTATGATTGTGATAGTATGATTGTGATTGTGTGATTGCGATTGTATGATTGCGATTGTATGATTGTCATTGTATGATTGTGATTGTATGATTGTGATTGTATGACTGTGATTGTATGATTGTGATTGTATGATTGTGATTGTATGATTAGGATTGTATGATTGTGATAGTATGATTGTGATTGTATGATTGTGATTGTATGATTGTCATTGTATGATTGTGATTGTATGACTGTGATTGTATGATTGTGATTGTATGATTGTGATTGTATGATTAGGATTGTATGATTGTGATAGTATGATTGTGATTGTATGATTGTGATTGTATGATTGTGATTGTATGATTGTGATTGTATGATTGTGATTGTATGATTGTGATTGTATGATTGAGATTGTATGATTGTATTTGGGAGATTGTATTTTGGAGATTGTAATTGTATGATTGCGATTGTATGATTGCGATTGTATGATTGTGATTGTATGATTGTGATTGTATGATTGTGATTGTATGATTGTGATTGTATGATTGTGATTGTATGATTGTAATTGTATGATTATGATTGTATGATTGTGATTGTATGATTGTGATTGTATGACTGTGATTGTATGATTGTGATTGTGCGATGGTGATTGTACGATTGTGATTGTACGATTGTGATTGTACGATTGTGATTGTATGATTATGATTGTATGATTGTGATAGTATGATTGTGATTGTAAGATTGTGATTGTATGACTGTGATTGTATGATTGTGATTGTATGATTGTGATTGTATGACTGTGATTGCATGACTGTGATCGTATGATTGTGATTGTGCGATTGTGATTGTACGATTGTGATTGTACGATTGTGATTGTACGATTGTGATTGTACGATTATGATTGTATGATTGTGATAGTATGATTGTGATTGTAAGATTGTGATTGTATGACTGTGATTGTATGATTGTGATTGTATGATTGTGATTGTATGATTAGGATTGTATGATTGTGATAGTATGATTGTGATTGAATGATTGTGATTCTATGATTGTGATTGTATGATTGTGATTGTATGATTGTGATTGTATGACTGTGATTGTATGATTCTGATTGTATGATTGTGATTGTATGATTAGGATTGTATGATTGTGATAGTATGATTGTGATTGTATGATTGTGATTGTATGATTGTGATTGTATGATTGTGATTGTATGATTGTGAATGTATGATTATGATTGTATGATTAGGATTGTATGATTGTGATTGTATGATTGTGATTGTATGATTGTGGTTGTATGATTGTGATTGTATGATTGTGATTGTGTGATTGTGATTGTATGATTGCGATTGTATGATTGTGATTGTATGATTATGATTGTATGATTGTGATTGTATGATTGTGATTGTATGATTATGATTGTATGGTTGTGACTGTATGATTGTGATGGTATGATTGCGATCGTATGATTGTGATCGTATGATTATGATTGTATGATTGTGATTGTATGTTTGCGATTGTATGATTGCGATTGTATGATTGTGATTGTATGATTGTGATTGTATAATTGTGATTGTATGATTGTGACTGTATGATTGTGATTGTATGATTGTGATTGTGTGATTGCGATTGTATGATTGCGATTGTATGATTGTGATTGTATGATTGTGATTGTATGATTGTGACTGTATGATTGTGATTGTATGATTGTGATTGTGTGATTGCGATTGTATGATTGCGATTGTATGATTGTGATTGTATGATTGTGATTGTATGATTGTGATTGTATGACTGTGATTGTATGATTGTGATTGTATGATTGTGATTGTATGATTAGGATTGTATGATTGTGATAGTATGATTGTGATTGTATGATTGTGATTGTATGATTGTGATTGTATGATTGTGATTGTATGATTGTGATTGTATGATTGTGATTGTATGATTGTGATTGTATGATTGTGATTGTATGATTGTATTTGGGAGATTGTATTTTGGAGATTGTAATTGTATGATTGTGATTGTATGATTGTGATTGTATGATTGTGATTGTATGATTGTGATTGTATGATTGTGATTGTATGATTGTAATTGTATGATTGTGATTGTATGATTGTGATTGTATGATTAGGATTGTATGATTGTGATGGTATGATTGTGATTGTATGATTGCGATAGTATGATTGTGATTGTATGATTGTGATTGTATGATTGTGATTGTATGATTGTGATTGCATGATCGTGATTGTATGATTGAGATTGCATGATTTTGTATGTATGATTGTGATTGTATGATTGTGATTGTATGATTGTGATAGTATGATTGTGATTGTAAGATTGTGATTGTATGATTGTCATTGTATGATTATGGTTGTATGATTGTGATTGCATGATTGTGATTGTATGATTGTGATGGTATGATTATGATTGTATGATTAGGATTGTATGATTGTGATTGTATGATTGTGATTGTATGATTGTGATTGTATGATTGTGATTGTATGATTGTGATTGTATGATTGTGATTGTGTGATTGTGATTGTATGATTGCGATTGTATGATTGTGATTGTATGATTATGATTGTATGATTGTGATTGTATGATTGTGATTGTATGATTATGATTGTATGGTTGTGACTGTATGATTGTGATGGTATGATTGCGATCGTATGATTGTGATCGTATGATTATGATTGTATGATTGTGATTGTATGTTTGCGATTGTATGATTGCGATTGTATGATTGTGATTGTATGATTGTGATTGTATAATTGTGATTGTATGATTGTGACTGTATGATTGTGATTGTATGATTGTGATTGTGTGATTGCGATTGTATGATTGCGATTGTATGATTGTGATTGTATGATTGTGATTGTATGATTGTGACTGTATGATTGTGATTGTATGATTGTGATTGTGTGATTGCGATTGTATGATTGCGATTGTATGATTGTGATTGTATGATTGTGATTGTATGATTGTGATTGTATGACTGTGATTGTATGATTGTGATTGTATGATTGTGATTGTATGATTAGGATTGTATGATTGTGATAGTATGATTGTGATTGTATGATTGTGATTGTATGATTGTGATTGTATGATTGTGATTGTATGATTGTGATTGTATGATTGTGATTGTATGATTGTGATTGTATGATTGTATTTGGGAGATTGTATTTTGGAGATTGTAATTGTATGATTGTGATTGTATGATTGTGATTGTATGATTGTGATTGTATGATTGTGATTGTATGATTGTGATTGTATGATTGTGATTGTATGATTGTAATTGTATGATTGTGATTGTATGATTGTGATTGTATGATTAGGATTGTATGATTGTGATGGTATGATTGTGATTGTATGATTGCGATAGTATGATTGTGATTGTATGATTGTGATTGTATGATTGTGATTGTATGATTGTGATTGCATGATCGTGATTGTATGATTGAGATTGCATGATTTTGTATGTATGATTGTGATTGTATGATTGTGATTGTATGATTGTAAGATTGTGATTGTATGACTGTCATTGTATGATTATGGTTGTATGATTGTGATTGCATGATTGTGATTGTATGATTGTGATGGTATGATTGTGATTGTATGATTGCGATAGTATGATTGTGATTGTATGATTGTGATTGTATTACTGTGATTGTATGATTATGATAGTATGGTTGTGATTGTATGATTTCGATTGTATGTCTGTGATTGTATGATTGCGATTGTATGATTGCGATTGTATGATTGTGATTGTATGCTTGCGATTGTATGATTGCGATTGTATGATTGTGATTGTATGATTGTGATTGTATGATTGTGATTGTATGATTGTGATTGTATGATTGTGATAGTATGATTGTAATTGTATGATTAAGATTGTATGATTGTGATTGTATGATTGTGATGGTATGATTGTGATTGTATGATTGCGATAGTATGATTGTGATTGTATGATTGTGATTGTATGATTGTGATTGCATGATTTTGAATGTATGATTGTGATTGTATGATTGTGATTGTATGATTGTGATTGTATGATTGTGATAATATGATTGTGAATGTATGATTGTGATTGTATGTCTGTGATTGTATGATTGCGATTGTATGATTGTGATTGTATGATTGTGATTGTATGCTTGCGATTGTATGATTGTGATTGTATGATTGTGATTGTATGATTGTGACTGTATGATTGTGATAGTATGACTGTGATTGTATGATTGTGACTGTATGATTGTGATTGTCTGATTGTGGTTGTATGATTGTGATTGTATGATTGTGATTGTATGATTGTGATTGTATGATTGTGATTGTATGATTGTGATAATATGATTGTGAATGTATGATTGTGATTGTATGTCTGTGATTGTATGATTGTGATTGTATGATTGTGATTGTATGATTGTGATTGTATGATTGTGATTGTATGATTAGGATTGTATGATTGTGATAGTATGATTGTGATTGTATGATTGTGATTGTATGATTGTGATTGTATGATTGTGAATGTATGATTGTGATTGTATGATTGTGATAGTATGATTGTGATTGTATGATTGTGATTGTATGATTGTGATAATATGATTGTGATTGTATGACTGTGATTGTATGACTGTGATTGTATGATTGTGATTGTATGATTCTGATAGTATGATTGTGATTGTATGATTGTGATTGTATGATTGTGATTGTATGATTGTGATTGTATGATTGTATTTGGGAGATTGTATTTGGGAGATTGTGATTGTATGATTGTGATTGTATGATTGTGATTGTATGATTGTGATTGTATGATTGTGATTGTATGATTGTGATTTTATGATTGTGAATGTATGATTGTGATTGTATGATTGTGATTGTATGATTGTGATTGTATGATTGTGATTGTATGACTGTGATTGTATGATTGTGATTGTATGATTGTGATTGTATGATTAGGATTGTATGATTGTGATAGTATGATTGTGATTGTATGATTGTGATTGTATGATTGTCATTGTATGATTGTGATTGTATGACTGTGATTGTATGATTGTGATTGTATGATTGTGATTGTATGATTAGGATTGTATGATTGTGATAGTATGATTGTGATTGTATGATTGTGATTGTATGATTGTGATTGTATGATTGTGATTGTATGATTGTGATTGTATGATTGTGATTGTATGATTGTGATTGTATGATTGTATTTGGGAGATTGTATTTTGGAGATTGTAATTGTATGATTGCGATTGTATGATTGCGATTGTATGATTGTGATTGTATGATTGTGATTGTATGATTGTGATTGTATGATTGTGATTGTATGATTGTGATTGTATGATTGTGATTGTATGATTGTGATTGTATGATGGTGATAATATGATTGTGATTGTATGACTGTGATTGTATGACTGTGATTGTATGACTGTGATTGTATGATTGTGATAGTATGATTGTGATTGTGTGATTGCGATTGTATGATTGCGATTGTATGATTGTCATTGTATGATTGTGATTGTATGATTGTGATTGTATGACTGTGATTGTATGATTGTGATTGTATGATTGTGATTGTATGATTAGGATTGTATGATTGTGATAGTATGATTGTGATTGTATGATTGTGATTGTATGATTGTCATTGTATGATTGTGATTGTATGACTGTGATTGTATGATTGTGATTGTATGATTGTGATTGTATGATTAGGATTGTATGATTGTGATAGTATGATTGTGATTGTATGATTGTGATTGTATGATTGTGATTGTATGATTGTGATTGTATGATTGTGATTGTATGATTGTGATTGTATGATTGTATTTGGGAGATTGTATTTTGGAGATTGTAATTGTATGATTGCGATTGTATGATTGCGATTGTATGATTGTGATTGTATGATTGTGATTGTATGATTGTGATTGTATGATTGTGATTGTATGATTGTGATTGTATGATTGTAATTGTATGATTATGATTGTATGATTGTGATTGTATGATTGTGATTGTATGACTGTGATTGTATGATTGTGATTGTGCGATGGTGATTGTACGATTGTGATTGTACGATTGTGATTGTACGATTGTGATTGTATGATTATGATTGTATGATTGTGATAGTATGATTGTGATTGTAAGATTGTGATTGTATGACTGTGATTGTATGATTGTGATTGTATGATTGTGATTGTATGACTGTGATTGCATGACTGTGATCGTATGATTGTGATTGTGCGATTGTGATTGTACGATTGTGATTGTACGATTGTGATTGTACGATTGTGATAGTACGATTATGATTGTATGATTGTGATAGTATGATTGTGATTGTAAGATTGTGATTGTATGACTGTGATTGTATGATTGTGATTGTATGATTGTGATTGTATGATTAGGATTGTATGATTGTGATAGTATGATTGTGATTGAATGATTGTGATTCTATGATTGTGATTGTATGATTGTGATTGTATGATTGTGATTGTATGACTGTGATTGTATGATTCTGATTGTATGATTGTGATTGTATGATTAGGATTGTATGATTGTGATAGTATGATTGTGATTGTATGATTGTGATTGTATGATTGTGATTGTATGATTGTGATTGTATGATTGTGAATGTATGATTATGATTGTATGATTAGGATTGTATGATTGTGATTGTATGATTGTGATTGTATGATTGTGATTGTATGATTGTGATTGTATGATTGCGATCGTATGATTGTGATCGTATGATTATGATTGTATGATTGTGATTGTATGTTTGCGATTGTATGATTGCGATTGTATGATTGTGATTGTATGATTGTGATTGTATAATTGTGATTGTATGATTGTGACTGTATGATTGTGATTGTATGATTGTGATTGTGTGATTGCGATTGTATGATTGCGATTGTATGATTGTGATTGTATGATTGTGATTGTATGATTGTGACTGTATGATTGTGATTGTATGATTGTGATTGTGTGATTGCGATTGTATGATTGCGATTGTATGATTGTGATTGTATGATTGTGATTGTATGATTGTTATTGTATGACTGTGATTGTATGATTGTGATTGTATGATTGTGATTGTATGATTAGGATTGTATGATTGTGATAGTATGATTGTTATTGTATGATTGTGATTGTATGATTGTGATTGTATGATTGTGATTGTATGATTGTGATTGTATGATTGTGATTGTATGATTGTGATTGTATGATTGTGATTGTATGATTGTATTTGGGAGATTGTATTTTGGAGATTGTAATTGTATGATTGTGATTGTATGATTGTGATTGTATGATTGTGATTGTATGATTGTGATTGTATGATTGTGATTGTATGATTGTAATTGTATGATTGTGATTGTATGATTGTGATTGTATGATTAGGATTGTATGATTGTGATGGTATGATTGTGATTGTATGATTGCGATAGTATGATTGTGATTGTATGATTGTGATTGTATGATTGTGATTGTATGATTGTGATTGCATGATCGTGATTGTATGATTGAGATTGCATGATTTTGTATGTATGATTGTGATTGTATGATTGTGATTGTATGATTGTGATAGTATGATTGTGATTGTAAGATTGTGATTGTATGATTGTCATTGTATGATTATGGTTGTATGATTGTGATTGCATGATTGTGATTGTATGATTGTGATGGTATGATTATGATTGTATGATTAGGATTGTATGATTGTGATTGTATGATTGTGATTGTATGATTGTGATTGTATGATTGTGATTGTATGATTGTGATTGTATGATTGTGATTGTGTGATTGTGATTGTATGATTGCGATTGTATGATTGTGATTGTATGATTATGATTGTATGATTGTGATCGTATGATTGTGATTGTATGATTATGATTGTATGGTTGTGACTGTATGATTGTGATGGTATGATTGCGATCGTATGATTGTGATCGTATGATTATGATTGTATGATTGTGATTGTATGTTTGCGATTGTATGATTGCGATTGTATGATTGTGATTGTATGATTGTGATTGTATAATTGTGATTGTATGATTGTGACTGTATGATTGTGATTGTATGATTGTGATTGTGTGATTGCGATTGTATGATTGCGATTGTATGATTGTGATTGTATGATTGTGATTGTATGATTGTGACTGTATGATTGTGATTGTATGATTGTGATTGTGTGATTGCGATTGTATGATTGCGATTGTATGATTGTGATTGTATGATTGTGATTGTATGATTGTGATTGTATGACTGTGATTGTATGATTGTGATTGTATGATTGTGATTGTATGATTAGGATTGTATGATTGTGATAGTATGATTGTGATTGTATGATTGTGATTGTATGATTGTGATTGTATGATTGTGATTGTATGATTGTGATTGTATGATTGTGATTGTATGATTGTATTTGGGAGATTGTATTTTGGAGATTGTAATTGTATGATTGTGATTGTATGATTGTGATTGTATGATTGTGATTGTATGATTGTGATTGTATGATTGTGATTGTATGATTGTGATTGTATGATTGTAATTGTATGATTGTGATTGTATGATTGTGATTGTATGATTAGGATTGTATGATTGTGATGGTATGATTGTGATTGTATGATTGCGATAGTATGATTGTGATTGTATGATTGTGATTGTATGATTGTGATTGTATGATTGTGATTGCATGATCGTGATTGTATGATTGAGATTGCATGATTTTGTATGTATGATTGTGATTGTATGATTGTGATTGTATGATTGTGATTGTATGATTGTGATAGTATGATTGTGATTGTAAGATTGTGATTGTATGACTGTCATTGTATGATTATGGTTGTATGATTGTGATTGCATGATTGTGATTGTATGATTGTGATGGTATGATTGTGATTGTATGATAGCGATAGTATGGTTGTGATTGTATGATTGTGATTGTATTACTGTGATTGTATGATTATGATAGTATGGTTGTGATTGTATGATTTCGATTGTATGTCTGTGATTGTATGATTGCGATTGTATGATTGCGATTGTATGATTGTGATTGTATGCTTGCGATTGTATGATTGCGATTGTATGATTGTGATTGTATGATTGTGATTGTATGATTGTGATTGTATGATTGTGATTGTATGATTGTGATAGTATGATTGTAATTGTATGATTAAGATTGTATGATTGTGATTGTATGATTGTGATGGTATGATTGTGATTGTATGATTGCGATAGTATGATTGTGATTGTATGATTGTGATTGTATGATTGTGATTGCATGATTTTGAATGTATGATTGTGATTGTATGATTGTGATTGTATGATTGTGATTGTATGATTGTGATAATATGATTGTGAATGTATGATTGTGATTGTATGTCTGTGATTGTATGATTGCGATTGTATGATTGTGATTGTATGATTGTGATTGTATGCTTGCGATTGTATGATTGTGATTGTATGATTGTGATTGTATGATTGTGACTGTATGATTGTGATAGTATGACTGTGATTGTATGATTGTGACTGTATGATTGTGATTGTCTGATTGTGGTTGTATGATTGTGATTGTATGATTGTGATTGTATGATTGTGATTGTATGATTGTGATTGTATGATTGTGATAATATGATTGTGAATGTATGATTGTGATTGTATGTCTGTGATTGTATGATTGTGATTGTATGATTGTGATTGTATGATTGTGATTGTATGATTCTGATAGTATGATTGTGATTGTATGATTGTGACTGTATGATTGTGATTGTATGATTGTATTTGGGAGATTGTATTTGGGAGATTGTAATTGTATGATTGCGATTGTATGATTGAGATTGCATGATTGTGATTGTATGATTGAGATTGCATGATTTTGTATGTATGACTGTGATTGTATGATTGTGATGGTATGATTGTGATTGTGTGATTGTGATTGTATGACTGTGATTGTATGATTGTGATTGTATGATTGTGATTGTATGATTGTGATAGTATGATTGTGATTGTATGATTGTGATTGTATGACTGTGATTGTATGATTGTGATTGTGCGATTGTGATTGTACGATTGTGATTGTACGATTGTGATTGTATGATTATGATTGTGTGATTATGATTGTATGATTGTGATTGCATGATTGTGATTGTATGATTGTGATAGTATGATTGTGATTGCATGACTGTGATTGTATGTCTGTGATTGTATGATTGTGATTGTATGATTGTGATTGTATGATTGTGATTGTATGATTCTGATAGTATGATTGTGATTGTATGATTGTGATTGTATGTCTGTGATTGTATGATTGCGATTGTATGATTGTGATTGTATGATTGTGATTGTATGCTTGCGATTGTATGATTGTGATTGTATGATTGTGATTGTATGATTGTGACTGTATGATTGTGATAGTATGACTGTGATTGTATGATTGTGACTGTATGATTGTGATTGTCTGATTGTGGTTGTATGATTGTGATTGTATGATTGTGATTGTATGATTGTGATTGTATGATTGTGATTGTATGATTGTGATAATATGATTGTGAATGTATGATTGTGATTGTATGTCTGTGATTGTATGATTGTGATTGTATGATTGTGATTGTATGATTGTGATTGTATGATCCTGATAGTATGATTGTGATTGTATGATTGTGATTGTATGATTGTATTTGGGAGATTGTATTTGGGAGATTGTAATTGTATGATTGCGATTGTATGATTGAGATTGCATGATTGTGATTGTATGATTGAGATTGCATGATTTTGTATGTATGACTGTGATTGTATGATTGTGATGGTATGATTGTGATTGTGTGATTGTGATTGTATGACTGTGATTGTATGATTGTGATTGTATGATTGTGATTGTATGATTGTGATAGTATGATTGTGATTGTATGATTGTGATTGTATGACTGTGATTGTATGATTGTGATTGTGCGATTGTGATTGTACGATTGTGATTGTACGATTGTGATTGTATGATTATGATTGTATGATTATGATTGTATGATTGTGATTGCATGATTGTGATTGTATGATTGTGATAGTATGATTGTGATTGCATGACTGTGATTGTGTGACTGTGATTGTATGATTGTGATTGTATGATTGTCATTGTATGATTATGATTGTATGATTGTGATTGCATGATTGTGATTGTATGATTGAGATTGCATGATTTTGTATGTATGATTGTGATTGTATGATTGTGATTGTATGATTGTGATTGTATGATTGTGATTGTATGATTGTGATTGTATGACTGTGATTGTATGATTGTGATTGTGCGATTGTGATTGTACGATTGTGATTGTACGATTGTGGTTGTATGATTGTGATTGTATGACTGTGATTGTATGATTGTGATTGTATGATTGTGATTGTATGATTGCGATTGTATGATTGTGATTGTATGATTGTGATTGTATGATTAGGATTGTATGATTGTGATGGTATGATTGTGATTGTATGATTGCGATAGTATGATTGTGATTGTATGATTGTGATTGTATGATTGTGATTGTATGATTGTGATTGCATGATCGTGATTGTATGATTGAGATTGCATGATTTTGTATGTATGATTGTGATTGTATGATTGTGATTGTATGATTGTGATAGTATGATTGTGATTGTAAGATTGTGATTGTATGATTGTCATTGTATGATTATGGTTGTATGATTGTGATTGCATGATTGTGATTGTATGATTGTGATGGTATGATTATGATTGTATGATTAGGATTGTATGATTGTGATTGTATGATTGTGATTGTATGATTGTGATTGTATGATTGTGATTGTATGATTGTGATTGTATGATTGTGATTGTGTGATTGTGATTGTATGATTGCGATTGTATGATTGTGATTGTATGATTATGATTGTATGATTGTGATCGTATGATTGTGATTGTATGATTATGATTGTATGGTTGTGACTGTATGATTGTGATGGTATGATTGCGATCGTATGATTGTGATCGTATGATTATGATTGTATGATTGTGATTGTATGTTTGCGATTGTATGATTGCGATTGTATGATTGTGATTGTATGATTGTGATTGTATAATTGTGATTGTATGATTGTGACTGTATGATTGTGATTGTATGATTGTGATTGTGTGATTGCGATTGTATGATTGCGATTGTATGATTGTGATTGTATGATTGTGATTGTATGATTGTGACTGTATGATTGTGATTGTATGATTGTGATTGTGTGATTGCGATTGTATGATTGCGATTGTATGATTGTGATTGTATGATTGTGATTGTATGATTGTGATTGTATGACTGTGATTGTATGATTGTGATTGTATGATTGTGATTGTATGATTAGGATTGTATGATTGTGATAGTATGATTGTGATTGTATGATTGTGATTGTATGATTGTGATTGTATGATTGTGATTGTATGATTGTGATTGTATGATTGTGATTGTATGATTGTATTTGGGAGATTGTATTTTGGAGATTGTAATTGTATGATTGTGATTGTATGATTGTGATTGTATGATTGTGATTGTATGATTGTGATTGTATGATTGTGATTGTATGATTGTGATTGTATGATTGTAATTGTATGATTGTGATTGTATGATTGTGATTGTATGATTAGGATTGTATGATTGTGATGGTATGATTGTGATTGTATGATTGCGATAGTATGATTGTGATTGTATGATTGTGATTGTATGATTGTGATTGTATGATTGTGATTGCATGATCGTGATTGTATGATTGAGATTGCATGATTTTGTATGTATGATTGTGATTGTATGATTGTGATTGTATGATTGTGATAGTATGATTGTGATTGTAAGATTGTGATTGTATGACTGTCATTGTATGATTATGGTTGTATGATTGTGATTGCATGATTGTGATTGTATGATTGTGATGGTATGATTGTGATTGTATGATTGCGATAGTATGGTTGTGATTGTATGATTGTGATTGTATTACTGTGATTGTATGATTATGATAGTATGGTTGTGATTGTATGATTTCGATTGTATGTCTGTGATTGTATGATTGCGATTGTATGATTGCGATTGTATGATTGTGATTGTATGCTTGCGATTGTATGATTGCGATTGTATGATTGTGATTGTATGATTGTGATTGTATGATTGTGATTGTATGATTGTGATTGTATGATTGTGATAGTATGATTGTAATTGTATGATTAAGATTGTATGATTGTGATTGTATGATTGTGATGGTATGATTGTGATTGTATGATTGCGATAGTATGATTGTGATTGTATGATTGTGATTGTATGATTGTGATTGCATGATTTTGAATGTATGATTGTGATTGTATGATTGTGATTGTATGATTGTGATTGTATGATTGTGATAATATGATTGTGAATGTATGATTGTGATTGTATGTCTGTGATTGTATGATTGCGATTGTATGATTGTGATTGTATGATTGTGATTGTATGCTTGCGATTGTATGATTGTGATTGTATGATTGTGATTGTATGATTGTGACTGTATGATTGTGATAGTATGACTGTGATTGTATGATTGTGACTGTATGATTGTGATTGTCTGATTGTGGTTGTATGATTGTGATTGTATGATTGTGATTGTATGATTGTGATTGTATGACTGTGATTGTATGATTGTGATAATATGATTGTGAATGTATGATTGTGATTGTATGTCTGTGATTGTATGATTGTGATTGTATGATTGTGATTGTATGATTGTGATTGTATGATTCTGATAGTATGATTGTGATTGTATGATTGTGACTGTATGATTGTGATTGTATGATTGTATTTGGGAGATTGTATTTGGGAGATTGTAATTGTATGATTGCGATTGTATGATTGAGATTGCATGATTGTGATTGTATGATTGAGATTGCATGATTTTGTATGTATGACTGTGATTGTATGATTGTGATGGTATGATTGTGATTGTGTGATTGTGATTGTATGACTGTGATTGTATGATTGTGATTGTATGATTGTGATTGTATGATTGTGATAGTATGATTGTGATTGTATGATTGTGATTGTATGACTGTGATTGTATGATTGTGATTGTGCGATTGTGATTGTACGATTGTGATTGTACGATTGTGATTGTATGATTATGATTGTGTGATTATGATTGTATGATTGTGATTGCATGATTGTGATTGTATGATTGTGATAGTATGATTGTGATTGCATGACTGTGATTGTATGTCTGTGATTGTATGATTGTGATTGTATGATTGTGATTGTATGATTGTGATTGTATGATTCTGATAGTATGATTGTGATTGTATGATTGTGATTGTATGTCTGTGATTGTATGATTGCGATTGTATGATTGTGATTGTATGATTGTGATTGTATGCTTGCGATTGTATGATTGTGATTGTATGATTGTGATTGTATGATTGTGACTGTATGATTGTGATAGTATGACTGTGATTGTATGATTGTGACTGTATGATTGTGATTGTCTGATTGTGGTTGTATGATTGTGATTGTATGATTGTGATTGTATGATTGTGATTGTATGATTGTGATTGTATGATTGTGATAATATGATTGTGAATGTATGATTGTGATTGTATGTCTGTGATTGTATGATTGTGATTGTATGATTGTGATTGTATGATTGTGATTGTATGATTCTGATAGTATGATTGTGATTGTATGATTGTGATTGTATGATTGTATTTGGGAGATTGTATTTGGGAGATTGTAATTGTATGATTGCGATTGTATGATTGAGATTGCATGATTGTGATTGTATGATTGAGATTGCATGATTTTGTATGTATGACTGTGATTGTATGATTGTGATGGTATGATTGTGATTGTGTGATTGTGATTGTATGACTGTGATTGTATGATTGTGATTGTATGATTGTGATTGTATGATTGTGATAGTATGATTGTGATTGTATGATTGTGATTGTATGACTGTGATTGTATGATTGTGATTGTGCGATTGTGATTGTACGATTGTGATTGTACCATTGTGATTGTATGATTATGATTGTATGATTATGATTGTATGATTGTGATTGCATGATTGTGATTGTATGATTGTGATAGTATGATTGTGATTGCATGACTGTGATTGTGTGACTGTGATTGTATGATTGTGATTGTATGATTATGATTGTATGATTGTGATTGTATGATTGAGATTGCATGATTTTGTATGTATGATTGTGATTGTATGATTGTGATTGTATGATTGTGATTGTATGATTGTGATTGTATGATTGTGATTGTATGACTGTGATTGTATGATTGTGATTGTGCGATTGTGATTGTACGATTGTGATTGTACGATTGTGGTTGTATGATTGTGATTGTATGACTGTGATTGTATGATTGTGATTGTATGATTGTGATTGTATGATTGCGATTGTATGATTGTGATTGTATGATTGTGATTGTATGATTGTGATTGTATGACTGTGATTGTATGGTTGTGATTGTATGATTGTGATTGTATGATTAGGATTGTATGATTATGATTGTATGATTGTGATTGTATGATTGTCATTGTATGATTATGATTGTATGATTGTGATTGCACGATTGTGATTGTATGATTGAGATTGCATGATTTTGTATGTATGATTGTAATTGTATGAGTGTGATTGTATGATTGTGATTGTATGATTGTGATAGTATGATTCTGATTGTAAGATTGTGATTGTATGATTGTCATTGGATGATTATGGTTGTATGATTGTGATTGCATGATTGTGATTGTATGATTGTGATTGCATGATTTTGAATGTATGATTGTGATTGTATGATTGTGATTGTATGATTGTGATTGTATGATTGTGATAATATGATTGTGAATGTATGATTGTGATTGTATGTCTGTGATTGTATGATTGCGATTGTATGATTGTGATTGTATGATTGTGATTGTATGCTTGCGATTGTATGATTGTGATTGTATGATTGTGATTGTATGATTGTGACTGTATGATTGTGATAGTATGACTGTGATTGTATGACTGTGATTGTATGATTGTGACTGTATGATTGTGATTGTCTGATTGTGGTTGTATGATTGTGATTGTATGATTGTGATTGTATGATTGTCATTGTATGATTATCATTGTATGATTGTGATTGCATGATTGTGATTGTATGATTGAGATTGCATGATTTTGTATGTATGATTGTGATAGTATGATTGTGATTGTAAGATTGTGATTGCATGATTGTGATAGTATGATTGTGATTGCATGACTGTGATTGTGTGACTGTGATTGTATGATTGTGATTGTATGATTGTCATTGTATGATTATGATTGTATGATTGTGATTGTATGATTGTGATGGTTTGATTGTGATAGTATGATTGCGATATTATGATTGTGATTGTATGATTGTGATTGTATGATTGTGATAGTATGATTGTGATAGTATGACTGTGATTGTATGACTGTGATTGTATGATTGTGATTGTATGATCGTGATTGTCTGATTGTGGCTGTATGATTGTGATTGTATGATTGTGATTGTATGATTATGATTGTATGATTATGATTGTATGATTGTGATTGCATGATTGTGATTGTATGATTGTGATAATATGATTGTGATTGTATGACTGTGATTGTATGACTGTGATTGTATGATTGTGATTGTATGATTCTGATAGTATGATTGTGATTGTATGATTGTGATTGTATGATTGTGATTGTATGATTGTGATTGTATGATTGTGATTGTATGATTGTATTTGGGAGATTGTATTTTGGAGATTGTAATTGTATGATTGCGATTGTATGATTGTGATTGTATGATTGTGATTGTATGATTGTGATTGTATGATTGTATTTGGGAGATTGTATTTTGGAGATTGTAATTGTATGATTGCGATTGTATGATTGCGATTGTATGATTGTGATTGTATGATTGTGATTGTATGATTGTGATTGTATGATTGTGATTGTATGATTATGATTGTATGATTGTGATTGTATGTTTGTGATTGTATGACTGTGATTGTATGATTGTGATTGTGCGATTGTGATTGTACGATTGTGATTGTACGATTGTGATTGTACGATTGTGATTGTATGATTGCGATTGTATGATTGTGATTGTATGATTGTGATTGTATGATTGTGATTGTATGACTGTGATTGTATGATTGTGATTGTATGATTGTGATTGTATGATTAGGATTGTATGATTGTGATAGTATGATTGTGATTGTATGATTGTGATTGTATGATTGTGATTGTATGATTGTGATTGTATGATTGTGATTGTATGACTGTGATTGTATGATTGTGATTGTATGATTGTGATTGTATGATTAGGATTGTATGATTGTGATAGTATGATTGTGATTGTATGATTGTGATTGTATGATTGTGATTGTATGATTGTGATTGTATGATTGTGATTGTATGATTGTATTTGGGAGATTGTATTTTAGAGATTGTAATTGTATGATTGCGATTGTATGATTGTGATTGTATGGTTGTGATTGTATGATTGTGATTGCATGATTGTGATTGTATGATTGTGATTGTATGATTGTAATTGTATGATTATGATTGTATGATTGTGATTGTATGATTGTGATTGTATGATTGTGATTGTATGACTGTGATTGTATGATTGTGATTGTACGATTGTGATTGTACGATTATGATTGTATGATTCTGATTGTATGATTGTGATAGTATGATTGTGATTGTAAGATTGTGATTGTATGACTGTGATTGTATGATTGTGATTGTATGATTGTGATTGTATGATTAGGATTGTATGATTGTGATAGTATGATTGTGATTGAATGATTGTGATTGTATGATTGTGATTGTATGATTGTGATTGTATGATTGTGATTGTATGACTGTGATTGTATGATTGTGATTGTATGATTGTGATTGTATGATTAGGATTGTATGATTGTGATAGTATGATTGTGATTGTATGATTGTGATTGTATGATTGTGATTGTATGATTGTGATTGTATGATTGTGATTGTATGATTGTGAATGTATGATTGTGATTGTATGATTAGGATTGTATGATTGTGATTGTATGATTGTGATTGTATGATTGTGATTGTATGATTGTGATTGTATGATTGTGATTGTGTGATTGTGATTGTATGATTGCGATTGTATGATTTTGATTGTATGATTATGATTGTATGATTGTGATTGTATGATTGTGATTGTATGATTATGATTGTATGGTTGTGACTGTATGATTGTGATGGTATGATTGCGATCGTATGATTGTGATCGTATGATTATGATCGTATGATTGTGATTGTATGTTTGCGATTGTATGATTGCGATTGTATGATTGTGGTTGTATGATTGTGATTGTATGATTGTGATTGTATGATTGTGATTGTATGATTGTGACTGTATGATTGTGATTGTACGATTGTGATTGTGTGATTGTGATTGTGTGATTGCGATTGTATGATTGCGACTGTATGATTGCGATTGTATGATTGTGATTGTATGATTGTGATTGTATGATTGTGATTGTATGACTGTGATTGTATGATTGTGATTGTATGATTGTGATTGTATGATTAGGATTGTATGATTGTGATAGTATGATTGTGATTGTATGATTGTGATTGTATGATTGTGATTGTATGATTGTGATTGTATGATTGTGATTGTATGATTGTGATTGTATGATTGTATTTGGGAGATTGTATTTTGGAGATTGTAATTGTATGATTGTGATTGTATGATTGTGATTGTATGATTGTGATTGTATGCTTGTGATTGTATGATTGTGATTGTATGGTTGTGATTGTATGATTGTAATTGTATGATTGTGATTGTATGATTGTGATTGTATGATTAGGATAGTATGATTGTGATGGTATGATTGTGATTGTATGATTGCGATAGTATGATTGTGATTGTATGATTGTGATTGTATGATTGTGATTGCATGATTTTGAATGTATGATTGTGATTGTATGATTGTGATTGTATGATTGTGATTGTATGATTGTGATTGTATGATTGTGATAATATGATTGTGAATGTATGATTTCGGTTGTATGTCTCTGATTGTATGATTGCGATTGTATGATTGTGATTGTATGATTGTGATTGTATGCTTGCGATTGTATGATCGTGATTGTATGATTGTGATTGTATGATTGTGATTGTATGATAGTGATTGTATGTCTGTGATTGTATGATTGTGATTGTGTGATTGTGATTGTATGATTGTGATTGTATGATTCTGATAGTATGATTGTGATTGTATGATTGTGATTGTATGATTGTGATTGTATGATTGTATTTGGGAGATTGTAATTGTATGATTGCGATTGTATGATTGAGATTGTATGATTGTGATTGTATGATTGTGATCGTATGATTGTGATAGTATGATTGTGATTGTGTGATTGTGATTGTATGACTGTGATTGTATGATTGTGATTGTATGATTGTGATTGTATGATTGTGATAGTATGATTGTGATTGTATGATTGTGATTGTATGACTGTGATTGTATGATTGTGATTGTGCGATTGTGATTGTACGATTGTGATTGTACGATTGTGATTGTATGATTATGATTGTATGATTATGATTGTATGATTGTGATTGCATGATTGTGATTGTATGATTGTGATAGTATGATTGTGATTGCATAACTGTGATTGTGTGACTGTGATTGTATGATTGTGATTGTATGATTGTCATTGTATGATTATGATTGTATGATTGTGATTGCATGATTGTGATTGTATGATTGAGATTGCATGATTTTGTATGTATGATTGTGATTGTATGATTGTGATTGTATGATTGTGATTGTATGATTGTGATTGTATGACTGTGATTGTATGATTGTGATTGTGCGATTGTGATTGTACGATTGTGATTGTACGATTGTGACTGTACGATTGTGATTGTATGATTATGATTGTATGATTGTGATAGTATGATTGTGATTGTAAGATTGTGATTGTATGACTGTGATTGTATGATTGTGATTGTATGATCGTGATTGTATGATTAGGATTGTATGATTGTGATAGTATGATTGTGATTGTATGATTGTGATTGTGCGATTGTGATTGTACGATTGTGATTGTACGATTGTGATTGTACGATTGTGATTGTATGATTATGATTGTATGGTTGTGACTGTATGATTGTGATGGTATGATTGCGATCGTATGATTGTGATTGTATGATTATGATTGTATGATTGTGATTGTACGATTGCGATTATATGATTGCGATTGTATGATTGTGATTGTATGTTTGTGATTGTATGATTGTGATTGTATGATTGTGACTGTATGATTGCGATTGTATGATTGTGATTGTGTGATTGCGATTGTATGATTGCGATTGTATTATTGTGATTGTATGATTGTGATTGTATGATTGTGATTGTATGATTGTGATTGTATGATTGTATTTGGGAGATTGTATTTTGGAGATTGTAATTGTATGATTGTGATTGTATGATTGTGATTGTATGATTGTGATTGTATGATTGTGATAGTATGATTGTGATTGTAAGATTGTGATTGTATGATTGTCATTGTATGATTATGGTTGTATGATTGTGATTGCATGATTGTGATTGTATGATTGTGATGGTATGATTGTGATTGTATGATTGCGATAGTATGATTGTGATTGTATGATTGTGATTGTATGATTGTGATTGTATGATTATGATAGTATGGTTGTGATTGTATGATTTCGATTGTATGTCTGTGATTGTATGATTGCGATTGTATGATTGTGATTGTATGATTGTGATTGTATGATTGCGATATTATGATTGTGATTGTATGATTGTGATTGTATGATAGCGATTGTATGATTGTGATAGTATGACTGTGATTGTATGACTGTGATTGTATGATTGTGATTGTATGATTGTGATTGTCTGATTGTGGTTGTATGATTGTGATTGTATGATTGTCATTGTATGATTATGATTGTATGATTGTGATTGCATGATTGTGATTGTATGATTGTGATTGTATGATTGTATTTGGGAGATTGTATTTGGGAGATTGTAATTGTATGATTGCGATTGTATGATTGAGATTGTATGATTGAGATTGTATGATTGTGATTGTATGATGGTGATTGTATGATTATGATAGTATGATTGTGATTGTGTGATTGTGATTGTATGATTGCGATTGTATGATTGTGATTGTATGATTGTGATTGTATGATTGTGATTGTATGATTATGATTGCATGGTTGTGACTGTATGATTGTGATGGTATGATTGCGATCGTATGATTGTGATTGTATGATTATGATTCTATGATTGTGATTGTATGATTGCGATTGTATGATTGTGATTGTATGATTGTGATTGTATGATTGTGATTGTATGATTGTGATTGTATGATTGTGACTGTATGATTGTGATTGTATGATTGTGATTGTGTGATTGCGATTGTATGATTGCGATTGTATGATTGTGATTGTATGATTGTGATTGTATGATTGTGATTGTATGACTGTGTTTGTATGATTGTGATTGTATGATTGTGATTGTATGATTAGGATTGTATGATTGTGATTGTATGATTGTATTTGGGAGATTGTATTTTGGAGATTGTAATTGTATGATTGCGATTGTATGATTGTGATTGTATGATTGTGATTGTATGATTGTGATTGTATGATTGTGATTGTATGATTGTGATTGTATGATTGTGATTGTATGATTGTGATTGTATGATTGTGATTGTATGATTTTATTTGGGAGACTGTATTTTGGAGATTGTAATTGTATGATTGCGATTGTATGATTGTGATTGTATGATTGTGATTGTATGATCGTAATTGTATGATTATGATTGTATGATTGTGATTGTATGAATGTGATGGTTTGATTGTGATTGTATGATTGCGATATTATGATTGTGATTGTATGATTGTGATTGTATGATTGTGATAGTATGATTGTGATAGTATGACTGTGATTGTATGACTGTGATTGTATGATTGTGATTGTATGATTGTGATTGTATGATTGTAATTGTATGATTATGATTGTATGATTGTGATTGTATGATTGTGATGGTTTGATTGTGATTGTATGATTGCGATATTATGATTGTGATTGTATGATTGTGATTGTATGATAGCGATTGTATGATTGTGATAGTATGACTGTGATTGTATGACTGTGATTGTATGATTGTGATTGTATGATTGTGATTGTATGATTGTGATTGCATGATTTTGAATGTATGATTGTGATTGTATGATTGTGATTGTATGATTGTGATTGTATGATTGTGATTGTATGATTGTGATAATATGATTGTGAATGTATGATTTCGATTGTATGTCTGTGATTGTATGATTGCGATTGTATGATTGTGATTGTATGATTGTGATTGTATGCTTGCGATTGTATGATCGTGATTGTATGATTGTGATTGTATGATTGTGATTGTATGATAGTGATTGTATGTCTGTGATTGTATGATTGTGATTGTATGATTGTGATTGTATGATTCTGATAGTATGATTGTGATTGTATGATTGTGATTGTATGATTGTGATTGTATGATTGTATTTGGGAGATTGTAATTGTATGATTGCGATTGTATGATTGAGATTGTATGATTGCGATTGTATGATTGTGATCGTATGATTGTGATAGTATGATTGTGATTGTATGATTGTGATTGTATGATTGTGATTGTATGATTGTGATTGCATGATCGTGATTGTATGGTTGAGATTGCATGATTTTGTATGTATGATTGTGATTGTATGATTGTGATTGTATGATTGTGATAGTATGATTGTGATTGTAAGATTGTGATTGTATGATTGTCATTGTATGATTATGGTTGTATGATTGTGATTGCATGATTGTGATTGTATGATTGTGATGGTATGATTGTGATTGTATGATTGCGATAGTATGATTGTGATTGTATGATTGTGATTGTATGATTGTGATTGTATGATTATGATAGTATGGTTGTGATTGTATGATTTCGATTGTATGTCTGTGATTGTATGATTGCGATTGTATGATTGTGATTGTATGATTGTGATTGTATGATTGCGATATTATGATTGTGATTGTATGATTGTGATTGTATGATAGCGATTGTATGATTGTGATAGTATGACTGTGATTGTATGACTGTGATTGTATGATTGTGATTGTATGATTGTGATTGTCTGATTGTGGTTGTATGATTGTGATTGTATGATTGTCATTGTATGATTATGATTGTATGATTGTGATTGCATGATTGTGATTGTATGATTGTGATTGTATGATTGTATTTGGGAGATTGTATTTGGGAGATTGTAATTGTATGATTGCGATTGTATGATTGAGATTGTATGATTGAGATTGTATGATTATGATTGTATGATTGTGATTGTATGATTGTGATGGTTTGATTGTGATTGTATGATTGCGATATTATGATTGTGATTGTATGATTGTGATTGTATGATTGTGATAGTATGATTGTGATAGTATGACTGTGATTGTATGACTGTGATTGTATGATTGTGATTGTATGATTGTGATTGTATGATTGTAATTGTATGATTATGATTGTATGATTGTGATTGTATGATTGTGATGGTTTGATTGTGATTGTATGATTGCGATATTATGATTGTGATTGTATGATTGTGATTGTATGATAGCGATTGTATGATTGTGATAGTATGACTGTGATTGTATGACTGTGATTGTATGATTGTGATTGTATGATTGTGATTGTCTGATTGTGGTTGTATGATTGTGATTTTATGATTGTGATTGTATGATTGTCATTGTATGATTATGATTGTATGATTGTGATTGCATGATTGTGATTGTATGATTGAGATTGCATGATTTTGTATGTATGATTATGATTGTATGATTGTGATTGTATGATTGTGATAGTATGATTGTGATTGTAAAATTGTGATTGTATGATTGTGATAGTATGATTGTGATAGTATGACTGTGATTGTATGACTGTGATTGTATGATTGTGATTGTATGATTGTGATTGTATGATTGTAATTGTATGATTATGATTGTATGATTGTGATTGTATGATTGTGATGGTTTGATTGTGATTGTATGATTGCGATATTATGATTGTGATTGTATGATTGTGATTGTATGATAGCGATTGTATGATTGTGATAGTATGACTGTGATTGTATGACTGTGATTGTATGATTGTGATTGTATGATTGTGATTGTCTGATTGTGGTTGTATGATTGTGATTTTATGATTGTGATTGTATGATTGTCATTGTATGATTATGATTGTATGATTGTGATTGCATGATTGTGATTGTATGATTGAGATTGCATGATTTTGTATGTATGATTATGATTGTATGATTGTGATTGTATGATTGTGATAGTATGATTGTGATTGTAAAATTGTGATTGTATGATTGTCATTGTATGATTATGGTTGTATGATTGTGATTGCATGATTGTGATTGTATGATTGTGATTGCATGATTTTGAATGTATGATTGTGATTGTATGATTGTGATTGTATGATTGTGATTGTATGATTGTGATTGTATGATTGTGATTGTATGATTGTGATAATATGGTTGTGAATGTATGATTGTGATTGTATGTCTGTGAGTGTATGATTGTGATTGTATGATTGTGATTGTATGATTGTGATTGTATGATTGTGATTGTATGATTCTGATAGTATGATTGTGATTGTATGATTGTGATTGTATGATTGTGATTGTATGATTGTATTTGGGAGATTGTATTTGGGAGATTGTAATTGTATGATTGCGATTGTATGATTGAGATTGTATGATTGTGATTGTATGATTGTGATTGTATGATTGTGATAGTATGATTGTGATTGTGTGATTGTGATTGTATGATTGTGATTGTATGATTAGGATTGTATGATTGTGATAGTATGATTGTGATTGTATGATTGTGATTGTATGATTGTGATTGTATGACTGTGATTGTATGATTGTGATTGTATGATTAGGATTGTATGATTATGATTGTATGATTGTGATTGTATGATTGCGATTGTATGGTTGTGACTGTATGATTGTGATGGTATGATTGCGATCGTATGATAGTGATTGTATGATTATGATTGTATGATTGTGATTGTATGATTGCGATTGTATGATTGTGATTGTGTGATTGCGATTGTATGATTGCGATTGTATGATTGTGATTCTTTGATTGTGATTGTATGATTGTGATTGTATGACTGTGATTGTATGATTGTGATTGTATGATTGTGATTGTATGATTAGGATTGTATGATTGTGATAGTATGATTGTGATTGTATGATTGTGATTGTATGATTGTGATTGTATGATTGTGATTGTATGATTGTGAATGTATGATTGTGATTGTATGATTAGGATTGTATGATTGTGATAGTATGATTGTGATTGTATGATTGTGATTGTATTATTAGGATTGTATGATTGTGATAGTATGATTGTGATTGTATGATTGTGATTGTGAGATTGTGATTGTATGATTGTGATTGTATGATTGTGATTGTATTATTAGGATTGTATGATTGTGATAGTATGATTCTGATTGTAAGATTGTGATTGTATGATTGTCATTGTATGATTATGGTTGTATGATTGTGATTGCATGATTGTGATTGTATGATTGTGATTGCATGATTTTGAATGTATGATTGTGATTGTATGATTGTGATTGTATGATTGTGATTGTATGATTGTGATAATATGATTGTGAATGTATGATTGTGATTGTATGTCTGTGATTGTATGATTGCGATTGTATGATTGTGATTGTATGATTGTGATTGTATGCTTGCGATTGTATGATTGTGATTGTATGATTGTGATTGTATGATTGTGACTGTATGATTGTGATAGTATGACTGTGATTGTATGACTGTGATTGTATGATTGTGACTGTATGATTGTGATTGTCTGATTGTGGTTGTATGATTGTGATTGTATGATTGTGATTGTATGATTGTCATTGTATGATTATCATTGTATGATTATCATTGTATGATTGTGATTGCATGATTGTGATTGTATGATTGAGATTGCATGATTTTGTATGTATGATTGTGATAGTATGATTGTGATTGTAAGATTGTGATTGCATGATTGTGATAGTATGATTGTGATTGCATGACTGTGATTGTGTGACTGTGATTGTATGATTGTGATTGTATGATTGTCATTGTATGATTATGATTGTATGATTGTGATTGCATGATTGTGATGGTTTGATTGTGATAGTATGATTGCGATATTATGATTGTGATTGTATGATTGTGATTGTATGATTGTGATAGTATGATTGTGATAGTATGACTGTGATTGTATGACTGTGATTGTATGATTGTGATTGTATGATCGTGATTGTCTGATTGTGGTTGTATGATTGTGATTGTATGATTGTGATTGTATGATTATGATTGTATGATTATGATTGTATGATTGTGATTGCATGATTGTGATTGTATGATTGTGATAATATGATTGTGATTGTATGACTGTGATTGTATGACTGTGATTGTATGATTGTGATTGTATGATTCTGATAGTATGATTGTGATTGTATGATTGTGATTGTATGATTGTGATTGTATGATTGTATTTGGGAGATTGTATTTTGGAGATTGTAATTGTATGATTGCGATTGTATGATTGTGATTGTATGATTGTGATTGTATGATTGTGATTGTATGATTGTGATTGTGTGATTGCGATTGTATGATTGCGATTGTATGATTGTGATTGTATGATTGTGATTGTATGATTGTGATTGTATGACTGTGATTGTATGATTGTGATTGTATGATTGTGATTGTATGATTAGGATTGTATGATTGTGATAGTATGATTGTGATTGTATGATTGTGATTGTATGATTGTGATTGTATGATTGTGATTGTATGATTGTATTTGGGAGATTGTATTTTGGAGATTGTAATTGTATGATTGCGATTGTGTGATTGCGATTGTATGATTGTGATTGTATGATTGTGATTGTATGATTGTGATTGTATGATTGTGATTGTATGATTGTAATTGTATGATTGTGATTGTATGATTGTGATTGTATGATTGTGATTGTATGACTGTGATTGTATGATTGTGATTGTGCGATTGTGATTGTACGATTGTGATTGTACGATTGTGACTGTACGATTGTGATTGTATGATTGTGATTGTATGATTGTTATTGTATGATTGTGACTGTATGATTGCGATTGTATGATTGTGATTGTGTGATTGCGATTGTATGATTGCGATTGTATTATTGTGATTGTATGACTGTGATTGTATGATTGTGATTGTATGACTGTGATTGTATGATTGTGATTGTATGATTGTGATAATATGATTGTGATTGTATGACTGTGATTGTATGACTGTGATTGTATGATTGTGATTGTATGATTCTGATAGTATGATTGTGATTGTATGATTGTGATTGTATGATTGTGATTGTATGATTGTATTTGGGAGATTGTATTTGGGAGATTGTGATTGTATGATTGTGATTGTATGATTGTGATTGTATGATTGTGATTGTATGATTGTGATTGTATGATTGTGACTGTATGATTGTGATTGTATGATTGTGATTGTGTGATTGCGATTGTATGATTGCGATTGTATGATTGCGATTGTATGATTGTGATTGTATGATTGTGATTGTATGACTGTGATTGTATGATTGTGATTGTATGATTGTGATTGTATGATTAGGATTGTATGATTGTGATAGTATGATTGTGATTGTATGATTGTGATTGTATGATTGTGATTGTATGATTGTGATTGTATGATTGTGAATGTATGATTGTGATTGTATGATTAGGATTGTATGATTGTGATTGTATGATTGTGATTGTATGATTGTGATTGTATGATTGTGATTGTGTGATTGTGATTGTATGATTGCGATTGTATGATTTTGATTGTATGATTATGATTGTATGATTGTGATTGTACGATTGTGATTGTATGATTATGATTGTATGGTTGTGACTGTATGATTGTGATGGTATGATTGCGATCGTATGATTGTGATTGTATGATTATGATTGTATGATTGTGATTGTATGTTTGCGATTGTATGATTGCGATTGTATGATTGTGATTGTATGATTGTGATTGTATGATTGTGATTGTATGATTGTGACTGTATGATTGTGATTGTATGATTGTGATTGTGTGATTGTGATTGTGTGATTGCGATTGTATGATTGCGATTGTATGATTGTGATTGTATGATTGTGATTGTATGATTGTGATTGTATGACTGTGATTGTATGATTGTGATTGTATGATTGTGATTGTATGATTAGGATTGTATGATTGTGATAGTATGATTGTGATTGTATGATTGTGATTGTATGATTGTGATTGTATGATTGTGATTGTATGATTGTGATTGTATGATTGTGATTGTATGATTGTATTTGGGAGATTGTATTTTGGAGATTGTAATTGTGTGATTGTGATTGTATGATTGTGATTGTATGATTGTGATTGTATGCTTGTGATTGTATGATTGTGATTGTATGATTGTGATTGTATGATTGTAATTGTATGATTGTGATTGTATGATTGTGATTGTATGATTAGGATAGTATGATTGTGATGGTATGATTGTGATTGTATGATTGCGATAGTATGATTGTGATTGTATGATTGTGATTGTATGATTGTGATTGTATGATTGTGATTGCGTGATTGTGATTGAATGATTGCGATTGTATGATTGTGATTGTATGATTGTGATTGTATGATTGTGATTGTATGATTGTGATTGTGTGATTGTGATTGTATGATTGCGATTGTATGATTTTGATTGTATGATTATGATTGTATGATTGTGATTGTATGACTGTGATTGTATGATTATGATTGTATGGTTGTGACTGTATGATTGTGATGGTATGATTGCGATCGTATGATTGTGATTGTATGATTATGATTGTATGATTGTGATTGTATGTTTGCGATTGTATGATTGCGATTGTATGATTGTGATTGTATGATTGTGATTGTATGATTGTGATTGTATGATTGTGATTGTATGATTGTGACTGTATGATTGTGATTGTATGATTGTGATTGTGTGATTGTGATTGTGTGATTGCGATTGTATGATTGCGATTGTATGATTGTGATTGTATGATTGTGATTGTATGATTGTGATTGTATGACTGTGATTGTATGATTGTGATTGTATGATTGTGATTGTATGATTAGGATTGTATGATTGTGATAGTATGATTGTGATTGTATGATTGTGATTGTATGATTGTGATTGTATGATTGTGATTGTATGATTGTGATTGTATGATTGTATTTGGGAGATTGTATTTTGGAGATTGTAATTGTATGATTGTGATTGTATGATTGTGATTGTATGATTGTGATTGTATGCTTGTGATTGTATGATTGTGATTGTATGATTGTGATTGTATGATTGTAATTGTATGATTGTGATTGTATGATTGTGATTGTATGATTAGGATAGTATGATTGTGATGGTATGATTGTGATTGTATGATTGCGATAGTATGATTGTGATTGTATGATTGTGATTGTATGATTGTGATTGTATGATTGTGATTGCGTGATTGTGATTGAATGATTGCGATTGTATGATTGTGATTGTATGATTGTGATTGTATGATTGTGATAGTATGATTGTGATAGTATGACTGTGATTGTATGACTGTGATTGTATGATAGTGATTGTATGATTGTGATTGTCTGATTGTGGTTGAATGATTGTGATTGTATGATTGTGATTGTATGATTGTCATTGTATGATTATGATTGTATGATTGTGATTGCATGATTGTGATTGTATGATTGAGATTGCATGATTTTGTATGTATGATTGTGATTGTATGATTGTGATTGTATGATTGTGATAGTATGAGTCTGATTGTAAGATTGTGATTGTATGATTGTCATTGTATGATTATGGTTGTATGATTGTGATTGCATGATTGTGATTGTATGATTGTGATTGCATGATTTTGAATGTATGATTGTGATTGTATGATTGTGATTGTATGATTGTGATTGTATGATTGTGATTGTATGATTGTGATAATATGATTGTGAATGTATGATTTCGATTGTATGTCTGTGATTGTATGATTGCGATTGTATGATTGTGATTGTATGATTGTGATTGTATGCTTGCGATTGTATGATCGTGATTGTATGATTGTGATTGTATGATTGTGATTGTATGATAGTGATTGTATGTCTGCGATTGTATGATTGTGATTGTATGATTGTGATTGTATGATTGTGATTGTATGATTCTGATAGTATGATTGTGATTGTATGATTGTGATTGTATGATTGTGATTGTATGATTGTATTTGGGAGATTGTAATTGCATGATTGTGATTGTATGATTGTGATTGTATGATTGTGATTGTATGATTGTGATAATATGATTGTGATTGTATGACTGTGATTGTATGACTGTGATTGTATGATTGTGATTGTGCGATTGTGATTGTACGATTGTGATTGTACGATTGTGACTGTACGATTGTGATTGTATGATTATGATTGTATGATTGTGATAGTATGATTGTGATTGTAAGATTGTGATTGTATGACTGTGATTGTATGATTGTGATTGTATGATCGTGATTGTATGATTAGGATTGTATGATTGTGATAGTATGATTGTGATTGTATGATTGTGATTGTGCGATTGTGATTGTACGATTGTGATTGTACGATTGTGATTGTACGATTGTGATTGTATGATTATGATTGTATGGTTGTGACTGTATGATTGTGATGGTATGATTGCGATCGTATGATTGTGATTGTATGATTATGATTGTATGATTGTGATTGTATGATTGCGATTGTATGATTGTGATTGTATGATTGTGATTGTATGATTGTGATTGTATGATTGTTATTGTATGATTGTGACTGTATGATTGCGATTGTATGATTGTGATTGTGTGATTGCGATTGTATGATTGCGATTGTATTATTGTGATTGTATGACTGTGATTGTATGACTGTGATTGTATGACTGTGATTGTATGATTGTGATTGTATGATTGTGATTGTATGATTGTGATAATATGATTGTGATTGTATGACTGTGATTGTATGACTGTGATTGTATGATTGTGATTGTATGATTCTGATAGTATGATTGTGATTGTATGATTGTGATTGTATGATTGTGATTGTATGATTGTATTTGGGAGATTGTATTTGGGAGATTGTGATTGTATGATTGTGATTGTATGATTGTGATTGTATGATTGTGATTGTATGATTGTGATTGTATGATTGTGATTGTATGATTGTGATTGTATGATTGTGATTGTATGATTGTGACTGTATGATTGTGAGTGTGTGATTGCGATTGTGTGATTGCGATTGTATGATTGCGATTGTATGATTGCGATTGTATGATTGTGATTGTATGATTGTGATTGTATGACTGTGATTGTATGATTGTGATTGTATGATTGTGATTGTATGATTAGGATTGTATGATTGTGATAGTATGATTGTGATTGTATGATTGTGATTGTATGATTGTGATTGTATGATTGTGATTGTATGATTGTGAATGTATGATTGTGATTGTATGATTAGGATTGTATGATTGTGATTGTATGATTGTGATTGTATGATTGTGATTGTATGATTGTGATTGTGTGATTGTGATTGTGTGATTGTGATTGTATGATTGCGATTGTATGATTTTGATTGTATGATTATGATTGTATGATTGTGATTGTATGATTGTGATTGTATGATTATGATTGTATGGTTGTGACTGTATGATTGTGATGGTATGATTGCGATCGTATGATTGTGATTGTATGATTATGATTGTATGATTGTGATTGTATGTTTGCGATTGTATGATTGCGATTGTATGATTGCGATTGTATGATTGTGATTGTATGATTGTGATTGTATGATTGTGATTGTATGATTGTGACTGTATGATTGTGATTGTATGATTGTGATTGTGTGATTGTGATTGTGTGATTGCGATTGTATGATTGCGATTGTATGATTGTGATTGTATGATTGTGATTGTATGATTGTGATTGTATGACTGTGATTGTATGATTGTGATTGTATGATTGTGATTGTATGATTAGGATTGTATGATTGTGATAGTATGATTGTGATTGTATGATTGTGATTGTATGATTGTGATTGTATGATTGTGATTGTATGATTGTGATTGTATGATTGTATTTGGGAGATTGTATTTTGGAGATTGTAATTGTATGATTGTGATTGTATGATTGTGATTGTATGATTGTGATTGTATGCTTGTGATTGTATGATTGTGATTGTATGATTGTGATTGTATGATTGTAATTGTATGATTGTGATTGTATGATTGTGATTGTATGATTAGGATAGTATGATTGTGATGGTATGATTGTGATTGTATGATTGCGATAGTATGATTGTGATTGTATGATTGTGATTGTATGATTGTGATTGTATGATTGTGATTGCGTGATTGTGATTGAATGATTCCGATTGTATGATTGTGATTGTATGATTGTGATTGTATGATTGTGATAGTATGATTGTGATAGTATGACTGTGATTGTATGACTGTGATTGTATGATAGTGATTGTATGATTGTGGTTGTCTGATTGTGGTTGAATGATTGTGATTGTATGATTGTGATTGTATGATTGTCATTGTATGATTATGATTGTATGATTGTGATTGCATGAT
Source organism: Megachile rotundata (assembly GCF_050947335.1). Classification (NCBI taxonomy): domain Eukaryota; kingdom Metazoa; phylum Arthropoda; class Insecta; order Hymenoptera; family Megachilidae; genus Megachile; species Megachile rotundata. Next base: position 785,538 of record NW_027473322.1, on the reverse strand, counting down.
TGTGATTGTATGATTGAGATTGCATGATTTTGTATGTATGATTGTGATTGTATGATTGTGAATGTATGATTGTGATTGTATGATTGTGATAGTATGAGTCTGATTGTAAGATTGTGATTGTATGATTGTCATTGTATGATTATGGTTGTATGATTGTGATTGCATGATTGTGATTGTATGATTGTGATTGCATGATTTTGAATGTATGATTGTGATTGTATGATTGTGATTGTATGATTGTGATTGTATGATTGTGATTGTATGATTGTGATAATATGATTGTGAATGTATGATTTCGATTGTATGTCTGTGATTGTATGATTGCGATTGTATGATTGTGATTGTATGATTGTGATTGTATGCTTGCGATTGTATGATCGTGATTGTATGATTGTGATTGTATGATTGTGATTGTATGATAGTGATTGTATGTCTGCGATTGTATGATTGTGATTGTATGATTGTGATTGTATGATTGTGATTGTATGATTCTGATAGTATGATTGTGATTGTATGATTGTGATTGTATGATTGTATTTGGGAGATTGTAATTGTATGATTGCGATTGTATGATTGAGATTGTATGATTGTGATTGTATGATTGTGATCGTATGATTGTGATAGTATGATTGTGATTGTGTGATTGTGATTGTATGACTGTGATTGTATGATTGTGATTGTATGATTGTGATTGTATGATTGTGATAGTATGATTGTGATTGTATGATTGTGATTGTATGACTGTGATTGTATGATTGTGATTGTATGATTGTGATTGTATGATTGTAATTGTATGATTGTGATTGTATGATTGTGATTGTATGATTAGGATAGTATGATTGTGATTGTATGATTGCGATAGTATGATTGTGATTGTATGATTGTGATTGTATGATTGTGATTGTATGATTGTGATTGCGTGATTGTGATTGAATGATTGCGATTGTATGATTGTGATTGTATGATTGTGATTGTATGATTGTGATTGTATGATTGTGATTGTGTGATTGTGATTGTATGATTGCGATTGTATGATTTTGATTGTATGATTATGATTGTATGATTGTGATTGTATGATTGTGATTGTATGATTATGATTGTATGGTTGTGACTGTATGATTGTGATGGTATGATTGCGATCGTATGATTGTGATTGTATGATTCTGATTGTATGATTGTGATTGTATGTTTGCGATTGTATGATTGCGATTGTATGATTGTGTTTGTATGATTGTGATTGTATGATTGTGATTGTATGATTGTGATTGTATGATTGTGACTGTATGATTGTGATTGTATGATTGTGATTGTGTGATTGTGATTGTGTGATTGCGATTGTATGATTGCGATTGTATGATTGTGATTGTATGATTGTGATTGTATGATTGTGATTGTATGACTGTGATTGTATGATTGTGATTGTATGATTGTGATTGTATGATTAGGATTGTATGATTGTGATAGTATGATTGTGATTGTATGATTGTGATTGTATGATTGTGATTGTATGATTGTGATTGTATGATTGTGATTGTATGATTGTATGTGGGAGATTGTATTTTGGAGATTGTAATTGTATGATTGTGATTGTATGATTGTGATTGTATGATTGTGATTGTATGCTTGTGATTGTATGATTGTGATTGTATGATTGTGATTGTATGATTGTAATTGTATGATTGTGATTGTATGATTGTGATTGTATGATTAGGATAGTATGATTGTGATGGTATGATTGTGATTGTATGATTGCGATAGTATGATTGTGATTGTATGATTGTGATTGTATGATTGTGATTGTATGATTGTGATTGCGTGATTGTGATTGAATGATTGCGATTGTATGATTGTGATTGTATGATTGTGATTGTATGATTGTGATAGTATGATTGTGATAGTATGACTGTGATTGTATGACTGTGATTGTATGATAGTGATTGTATGATTGTGATTGTCTGATTGTGGTTGAATGATTGTGATTGTATGATTGTGATTGTATGATTGTCATTGTATGATTATGATTGTATGATTGTGATTGCATGATTGTGATTGTATGATTGAGATTGCATGATTTTGTATGTATGATTGTGATTGTATGATTGTGATTGTATGATTGTGATAGTATGAGTCTGATTGTAAGATTGTGATTGTATGATTGTCATTGTATGATTATGGTTGTATGATTGTGATTGCATGATTGTGATTGTATGATTGTGATTGCATGATTTTGAATGTATGATTGTGATTGTATGATTGTGATTTTATGATTGTGATTGTATGATTGTGATTGTATGATTGTGATAATATGATTGTGAATGTATGATTTCGATTGTATGTCTGTGATTGTATGATTGCGATTGTATGATTGTGATTGTATGATTGTGATTGTATGCTTGCGATTGTATGATCGTGATTGTATGATTGTGATTGTATGATTGTGATTGTATGATAGTGATTGTATGTCTGCGATTGTATGATTGTGATTGTATGATTGTGATTGTATGATTGTGATTGTATGATTCTGATAGTATGATTGTGATTGTATGATTGTGATTGTATGATTGTGATTGTATGATTGTATTTGGGAGATTGTAATTGTATGATTGCGATTGTATGATTGAGATTGTATGATTGTGATTGTATGATTGTGATCGTATGATTGTGATAGTATGATTGTGATTGTGTGATTGTGATTGTATGACTGTGATTGTATGATTGTGATTGTATGATTGTGATTGTATGATTGTGATAGTATGATTGTGATTGTATGATTGTGATTGTATGACTGTGATTGTATGATTGTGATTGTGCGATTGTGATTGTACGATTGTGATTGTACGATTGTGATTGTATGATTATAATTGTATGATTATGATTGTATGATTGTGATTGCATGATTGTGATTGTATGATTGTGATAGTATGATTGTGATTGCATGACTGTGATTGTGTGACTGTGATTGTATGATTGTGATTGTATGATTGTCATTGTATGATTATGATTGTATGATTGTGATTGCATGATTGTGATTGTATGATTGAGATTGCATGATTTTGTATGTATGATTGTGATTGTATGATTGTGATTGTATGATTGTGATTGTATGATTGTGATTGTATGACTGTGATTGTATGATTGTGATTGTGCGATTGTGATTGTACGATTGTGATTGTACGATTGTGACTGTACGATTGTGATTGTATGATTATGATTGTACGATTGTGATTGTATGATTATGATTGTATGGTTGTGACTGTATGATTGTGATAGTATGATTGTGATTGTAAGATTGTGATTGTATGACTGTGATTGTATGATTGTGATTGTATGATCGTGATTGTATGATTAGGATTGTATGATTGTGATAGTATGATTGTGATTGTATGATTGTGATTGTGCGATTGTGATTGTACGATTGTGATTGTACGATTGTGATTGTACGATTGTGATTGTATGATTATGATTGTATGGTTGTGACTGTATGATTGTGATGGTATGATTGCGATCGTATGATTGTGATTGTATGATTATGATTGTATGATTGTGATTGTATGATTGCGATTGTATGATTGCGATTGTATGATTGTGATTGTATGATTGTGATTGTATGATTGTGATTGTATGATTGTGACTGTATGATTGCGATTGTATGATTGTGATTGTGTGATTGCGATTGTATGATTGCGATTGTATTATTGTGATTGTATGATTGTGATTGTATGATTGTGATTGTATGACTGTGATTGTATGATTGTGATTGTATGATTGTGATAATATGATTGTGATTGTATGACTGTGATTGTATGACTGTGATTGTATGATTGTGATTGTATGATTCTGATAGTATGATTGTGATTGTATGATTGTGATTGTATGATTGTGATTGTATGATTGTGATTGTATGATTATGATTGTATGATTGTGATTGTATGTTTGCGATTGTATGATTGCGATTGTATGATTGTGATTGTATGATTGTGATTGTATGATTGTGATTGTATGATTGTGATTGTATGATTGTGATTGTATGATTGTATGTGGGAGATTGTATTTTGGAGATTGTAATTGTATGATTGTGATTGTATGATTGTGATTGTATGATTGTGATTGTATGCTTGTGATTGTATGATTGTGATTGTATGATTGTGATTGTATGATTGTAATTGTATGATTGTGATTGTATGATTGTGATTGTATGATTAGGATAGTATGATTGTGATGGTATGATTGTGATTGTATGATTGCGATAGTATGATTGTGATTGTATGATTGTGATTGTATGATTGTGATTGTATGATTGTGATTGCGTGATTGTGATTGAATGATTGCGATTGTATGATTGTGATTGTATGATTGTGATTGTATGATTGTGATAGTATGATTGTGATAGTATGACTGTGATTGTATGACTGTGATTGTATGATAGTGATTGTATGATTGTGATTGTCTGATTGTGGTTGAATGATTGTGATTGTATGATTGTGATTGTATGATTGTCATTGTATGATTATGATTGTATGATTGTGATTGCATGATTGTGATTGTATGATTGAGATTGCATGATTTTGTATGTATGATTGTGATTGTATGATTGTGATTGTATGATTGTGATAGTATGAGTCTGATTGTAAGATTGTGATTGTATGATTGTCATTGTATGATTATGGTTGTATGATTGTGATTGCATGATTGTGATTGTATGATTGTGATTGCATGATTTTGAATGTATGATTGTGATTGTATGATTGTGATTTTATGATTGTGATTGTATGATTGTGATTGTATGATTGTGATAATATGATTGTGAATGTATGATTTCGATTGTATGTCTGTGATTGTATGATTGCGATTGTATGATTGTGATTGTATGATTGTGATTGTATGCTTGCGATTGTATGATCGTGATTGTATGATTGTGATTGTATGATTGTGATTGTATGATAGTGATTGTATGTCTGCGATTGTATGATTGTGATTGTATGATTGTGATTGTATGATTGTGATTGTATGATTCTGATAGTATGATTGTGATTGTATGATTGTGATTGTATGATTGTGATTGTATGATTGTATTTGGGAGATTGTAATTGTATGATTGCGATTGTATGATTGAGATTGTATGATTGTGATTGTATGATTGTGATCGTATGATTGTGATAGTATGATTGTGATTGTGTGATTGTGATTGTATGACTGTGATTGTATGATTGTGATTGTATGATTGTGATTGTATGATTGTGATAGTATGATTGTGATTGTATGATTGTGATTGTATGACTGTGATTGTATGATTGTGATTGTGCGATTGTGATTGTACGATTGTGATTGTACGATTGTGATTGTATGATTATAATTGTATGATTATGATTGTATGATTGTGATTGCATGATTGTGATTGTATGATTGTGATAGTATGATTGTGATTGCATGACTGTGATTGTGTGACTGTGATTGTATGATTGTGATTGTATGATTGTCATTGTATGATTATGATTGTATGATTGTGATTGCATGATTGTGATTGTATGATTGAGATTGCATGATTTTGTATGTATGATTGTGATTGTATGATTGTGATTGTATGATTGTGATTGTATGATTGTGATTGTATGACTGTGATTGTATGATTGTGATTGTGCGATTGTGATTGTACGATTGTGATTGTACGATTGTGACTGTACGATTGTGATTGTATGATTATGATTGTACGATTGTGATTGTATGATTATGATTGTATGGTTGTGACTGTATGATTGTGATAGTATGATTGTGATTGTAAGATTGTGATTGTATGACTGTGATTGTATGATTGTGATTGTATGATCGTGATTGTATGATTAGGATTGTATGATTGTGATAGTATGATTGTGATTGTATGATTGTGATTGTGCGATTGTGATTGTACGATTGTGATTGTACGATTGTGATTGTACGATTGTGATTGTATGATTATGATTGTATGGTTGTGACTGTATGATTGTGATGGTATGATTGCGATCGTATGATTGTGATTGTATGATTATGATTGTATGATTGTGATTGTATGATTGCGATTGTATGATTGCGATTGTATGATTGTGATTGTATGATTGTGATTGTATGATTGTGATTGTATGATTGTGACTGTATGATTGCGATTGTATGATTGTGATTGTGTGATTGCGATTGTATGATTGCGATTGTATTATTGTGATTGTATGATTGTGATTGTATGATTGTGATTGTATGACTGTGATTGTATGATTGTGATTGTATGATTGTGATAATATGATTGTGATTGTATGACTGTGATTGTATGACTGTGATTGTATGATTGTGATTGTATGATTCTGATAGTATGATTGTGATTGTATGATTGTGATTGTATGATTGTGATTGTATGATTGTGATTGTATGATTGTATTTGGGAGATTGTATTTGGGAGATTGTGATTGTATGATTGTGATTGTATGATTGTGATTGTATGATTGCGATTGTATGATTGTGATTGTATGATTGTGATTGTATGATTGTGATTGTATGATTGTGATTGTATGATTGTGATTGTATGATTGTGATTGCATGATTGTGATTGTATGATTGTGATAGTATGATTGTGATTGCATGACTGTGATTGTGTGACTGTGATTGTATAATTGTGATTGTGCGATTGTGATTGTACGATTGTGATTGTACGATTGTGACTGTACGATTGTGATTGTATGATTATGATTGTATGATTGTGATAGTATGATTGTGATTGTATGATTGTGATTGCATGATTGTGATTGTATGATTGTGATAGTATGATTGTGATTGCATGACTGTGATTGTGTGACTGTGATTGTATGATTGTGATTGTATGATTGTCATTGTATGATTATGATTGTATGATTGTGATTGCATGATTGTGATTGTATGATTGAGATTGCATGATTTTGTATGTATGATTGTGATTGTATGGTTGTGACTGTATGATTGTGATGGTATGATTGCGATCGTATGATTGTGATTGTATGATTATGATTGTATGATTGTGATTGTATGTTTGCGATTGTATGATTGCGATTGTATGATTGTGATTGTATGATTGTGATTGTATGATTGTGATTGTATGATTGTGATTGTATGATTGTATTTGGGAGATTGTATTTTGGAGATTGTAATTGTATGATTGCGATTGTATGATTGTGATTGTATGATTGTGATTGTATGATTGTGATTGTATGATTGTGATTGTGTGATTGCGATTGTATGACTGCGATTGTATGATTGTGATTGTATGATTGTGATTGTATGATTGTGATTGTATGACTGTGATTGTATGATTGTGATTGTATGATTGTGATTGTATGATTAGGATTGTATGATTGTGATAGTATGATTGTGATTGTATGATTGTGATTGTATGATTGTGATTGTATGATTGTGATTGTATGATTGTGATTGTATGATTGTATTTGGGAGATTGTATTTTGGAGATTGTAATTGTATGATTGCGATTGTATGATTGCGATTGTATGATTGTGATTGTATGATTGTGATTGTATGATTGTGATTGTATGATTGTGATTGTATGATTGTAATTGTATGATTGTGATTGTATGATTGTGATTGTATGATTGTGATTGTATGACTGTGATTGTATGATTGTGATTGTGCGATTGTGATTGTACGATTGTGATTGTACGATTGTGACTGTACGATTGTGATTGTATGATTATGATTGTATGATTGTGATAGTATGATTGTGATTGTAAGATTGTGATTGTATGACTGTGATTGTATGATTGTGATTGTATGATCGTGATTGTATGATTAGGATTGTATGATTGTGATAGTATGATTGTGATTGTATGATTGTGATTGTGCGATTGTGATTGTACGATTGTGATTGTACGATTGTGATTGTACGATTGTGATTGTATGATTATGATTGTATGGTTGTGACTGTATGATTGTGATGGTATGATTGCGATCGTATGATTGTGATTGTATGATTATGATTGTATGATTGTGATTGTATGATTGCGATTGTATGATTGTGATTGTATGATTGTGATTGTATGATTGTGATTGTATGATTGTTATTGTATGATTGTGACTGTATGATTGCGATTGTATGATTGTGATTGTGTGATTGCGATTGTATGATTGCGATTGTATTATTGTGATTGTATGACTGTGATTGTATGATTGTGATTGTATGACTGTGATTGTATGATTGTGATTGTATGATTGTGATAATATGATTGTGATTGTATGACTGTGATTGTATGACTGTGATTGTATGATTGTGATTGTATGATTCTGATAGTATGATTGTGATTGTATGATTGTGATTGTATGATTGTGATTGTATGATTGTATTTGGGAGATTGTATTTGGGAGATTGTGATTGTATGATTGTGATTGTATGATTGTGATTGTATGATTGTGATTGTATGATTGTGATTGTATGATTGTGATTGTATGATTGTGACTGTATGATTGTGATTGTATGATTGTGATTGTGTGATTGCGATTGTATGATTGCGATTGTATGATTGCGATTGTATGATTGTGATTGTATGATTGTGATTGTATGACTGTGATTGTATGATTGTGATTGTATGATTGTGATTGTATGATTAGGATTGTATGATTGTGATAGTATGATTGTGATTGTATGATTGTGATTGTATGATTGTGATTGTATGATTGTGATTGTATGATTGTGAATGTATGATTGTGATTGTATGATTAGGATTGTATGATTGTGATTGTATGATTGTGATTGTATGATTGTGATTGTATGATTGTGATTGTATGATTGTGATTGTGTGATTGTGATTGTATGATTGCGATTGTATGATTTTGATTGTATGATTATGATTGTATGATTGTGATTGTATGATTGTGATTGTATGATTATGATTGTATGGTTGTGACTGTATGATTGTGATGGTATGATTGCGATCGTATGATTGTGATTGTATGATTATGATTGTATGATTGTGATTGTATGTTTGCGATTGTATGATTGCGATTGTATGATTGTGATTGTATGATTGTGATTGTATGATTGTGATTGTATGATTGTGACTGTATGATTGTGATTGTATGATTGTGATTGTGTGATTGTGATTGTGTGATTGCGATTGTATGATTGCGATTGTATGATTGTGATTGTATGATTGTGATTGTATGATTGTGATTGTATGACTGTGATTGTATGATTGTGATTGTATGATTGTGATTGTATGATTAGGATTGTATGATTGTGATAGTATGATTGTGATTGTATGATTGTGATTGTATGATTGTGATTGTATGATTGTGATTGTATGATTGTGATTGTATGATTGTGATTGTATGATTGTATTTGGGAGATTGTATTTTGGAGATTGTAATTGTGTGATTGTGATTGTATGATTGTGATTGTATGATTGTGATTGTATGCTTGTGATTGTATGATTGTGATTGTATGATTGTGATTGTATGATTGTAATTGTATGATTGTGATTGTATGATTGTGATTGTATGATTAGGATAGTATGATTGTGATGGTATGATTGTGATTGTATGATTGCGATAGTATGATTGTGATTGTATGATTGTGATTGTATGATTGTGATTGTATGATTGTGATTGCGTGATTGTGATTGAATGATTGCGATTGTATGATTGTGATTGTATGATTGTGATTGTATGATTGTGATTGTATGATTGTGATTGTGTGATTGTGATTGTATGATTGCGATTGTATGATTTTGATTGTATGATTATGATTGTATGATTGTGATTGTATGATTGTGATTGTATGATTATGATTGTATGGTTGTGACTGTATGATTGTGATGGTATGATTGCGATCGTATGATTGTGATTGTATGATTATGATTGTATGATTGTGATTGTATGATTGTGATTGTATGACTGTGATTGTATGATTGTGATTGTATGATTAGGATAGTATGATTGTGATGGTATGATTGTGATTGTATGATTGCGATAGTATGATTGTGATTGTATGATTGTGATTGTATGATTGTGATTGTATGATTGTGATTGCGTGATTGTGATTGAATGATTGCGATTGTATGATTGTGATTGCATGATTGTGATTGTATGATTGTGATTGCATGATTTTGAATGTATGATTGTGATTGTATGATTGTGATTGTATGATTGTGATTGTATGATTGTGATTGTATGATTGTGATAATATGATTGTGAATGTATGATTTCGATTGTATGTCTGTGATTGTATGATTGCGATTGTATGATTGTGATTGTATGATTGTGATTGTATGCTTGCGATTGTATGATCGTGATTGTATGATTGTGATTGTATGATTGTGATTGTATGATAGTGATTGTATGTCTGCGATTGTATGATTGTGATTGTATGATTGTGATTGTATGATTGTGATTGTATGATTCTGATAGTATGATTGTGATTGTATGATTGTGATTGTATGATTGTGATTGTATGATTGTATTTGGGAGATTGTAATTGTATGATTGCGATTGTATGATTGAGATTGTATGATTGTGATTGTATGATTGTGATCGTATGATTGTGATAGTATGATTGTGATTGTGTGATTGTGATTGTATGACTGTGATTGTATGATTGTGATTGTATGATTGTGATTGTATGATTGTGATAGTATGATTGTGATTGTATGATTGTGATTGTATGACTGTGATTGTATGATTGTGATTGTGCGATTGTGATTGTACGATTGTGATTGTACGATTGTGATTGTATGATTATAATTGTATGATTATGATTGTATGATTGTGATTGTATGCTTGTGATTGTATGATTGTGATTGTATGATTGTGATTGTATGATTGTAATTGTATGATTGTGATTGTATGATTGTGATTGTATGATTAGGATAGTATGATTGTGATGGTATGATTGTGATTGTATGATTGCGATAGTATGATTGTGATTGTATGATTGTGATTGTATGATTGTGATTGTATGATTGTGATTGCGTGATTGTGATTGAATGATTGCGATTGTATGATTGTGATTGTATGATTGTGATTGTATGATTGTGATTGTATGATTGTGATTGTATGATTGTGATTGTATGATTGTGATAATATGATTGTGATTGTATGACTGTGATTGTATGACTGTGATTGTATGATTGTGATTGTGCGATTGTGATTGTACGATTGTGATTGTACGATTGTGACTGTACGATTGTGATTGTATGATTATGATTGTATGATTGTGATAGTATGATTGTGATTGTAAGATTGTGATTGTATGATTGTGATTGTATGATCGTGATTGTATGATTAGGATTGTATGATTGTGATAGTATGATTGTGATTGTATGATTGTGATTGTGCGATTGTGATTGTACGATTGTGATTGTACGATTGTGATTGTACGATTGTGATTGTATGATTATGATTGTATGGTTGTGACTGTATGATTGTGATGGTATGATTGCGATCGTATGATTGTGATTGTATGATTATGATTGTATGATTGTGATTGTATGATTGCGATTGTATGATTGTGATTGTATGATTGTGATTGTATGATTGTGATTGTATGATTGTTATTGTATGATTGTGACTGTATGATTGCGATTGTATGATTGTGATTGTGTGATTGCGATTGTATGATTGCGATTGTATTATTGTGATTGTATGACTGTGATTGTATGATTGTGATTGTATGACTGTGATTGTATGATTGTGATTGTATGATTGTGATAATATGATTGTGATTGTATGACTGTGATTGTATGACTGTGATTGTATGATTGTGATTGTATGATTCTGATAGTATGATTGTGATTGTATGATTGTGATTGTATGATTGTGATTGTATGATTGTATTTGGGAGATTGTATTTGGGAGATTGTGATTGTATGATTGTGATTGTATGATTGTGATTGTATGATTGTGATTGTATGATTGTGATTGTATGATTGTGATTGTATGATTGTGACTGTATGATTGTGAGTGTGTGATTGTGATTGTGTGACTGCGATTGTATGATTGCGATTGTATGATTGCGATTGTATGATTGTGATTGTATGATTGTGATTGTATGACTGTGATTGTATGATTGTGATTGTATGATTGTGATTGTATGATTAGGACTGTATGATTGTGATAGTATGATTGTGATTGTATGATTGTGATTGTATGATTGTGATTGTATGATTGTGATTGTATGATTGTGAATGTATGATTGTGATTGTATGATTAGGATTGTAGGATTGTGATTGTATGATTGTGATTGTATGATTGTGATTGTATGATTGTGATTGTGTGATTGTGATTGTGTGATTGTGATTGTATGATTGCGATTGTATGATTTTGATTGTATGATTATGATTGTATGATTGTGATTGTATGATTGTGATTGTATGATTATGATTGTATGGTTGTGACTGTATGATTGTGATGGTATGATTGCGATCGTATGATTGTGATTGTATGATTATGATTGTATGATTGTGATTGTATGTTTGCGATTGTATGATTGCGATTGTATGATTGCGATTGTATGATTGTGATTGTATGATTGTGATTGTATGATTGTGATTGTATGATTGTGACTGTATGATTGTGATTGTATGATTGTGATTGTGTGATTGTGATTGTGTGATTGCGATTGTATGATTGCGATTGTATGATTGTGATTGTATGATTGTGATTGTATGATTGTGATTGTATGACTGTGATTGTATGATTGTGATTGTATGATTGTGATTGTATGATTAGGATTGTATGATTGTGATAGTATGATTGTGATTGTATGATTGTGATTGTATGATTGTGATTGTATGATTGTGATTGTATGATTGTGATTGTATGATTGTGATTGTATGATTGTGATTGTATGATTAGGATTGTATGATTGTGATAGTATGATTGTGATTGTATGATTGTGATTGTATGATTGTGATTGTATGATTGTGATTGTATGATTGTGATTGTATGATTGTATTTGGGAGATTGTATTTTGGAGATTGTAATTGTATGATTGTGATTGTATGATTGTGATTGTATGATTGTGATTGTATGCTTGTGATTGTATGATTGTGATTGTATGATTGTGATTGTATGATTGTAATTGTATGATTGTGATTGTATGATTGTGATTGTATGATTAGGATAGTATGATTGTGATGGTATGATTGTGATTGTATGATTGCGATAGTATGATTGTGATTGTATGATTGTGATTGTATGATTGTGATTGTATGATTGTGATTGCGTGATTGTGATTGAATGATTGCGATTGTATGATTGTGATTGTATGATTGTGATTGTATGATTGTGATAGTATGATTGTGATAGTATGACTGTGATTGTATGACTGTGATTGTATGATAGTGATTGTATGATTGTGGTTGTCTGATTGTGGTTGAATGATTGTGATTGTATGATTGTGATTGTATGATTGTCATTGTATGATTATGATTGTATGATTGTGATTGCATGATTGTGATTGTATGATTGAGATTGCATGATTTTGTATGTATGATTGTGATTGTATGATTGTGATTGTATGATTGTGATTGTATGATTGTGATAGTATGAGTCTGATTGTAAGATTGTGATTGTATGATTGTCATTGTATGATTATGGTTGTATGATTGTGATTGCATGATTGTGATTGTATGATTGTGATTGCATGATTTTGAATGTATGATTGTGATTGTATGATTGTGATTGTATGATTGTGATTGTATGATTGTGATAATATGATTGTGAATGTATGATTTCGATTGTATGTCTGTGATTGTATGATTGCGATTGTATGATTGTGATTGTATGATTGTGATTGTATGCTTGCGATTGTATGATCGTGATTGTATGATTGTGATTGTATGATTGTGATTGTATGATAGTGATTGTATGTCTGCGATTGTATGATTGTGATTGTATGATTGTGATTGTATGATTGTGATTGTATGATTCTGATAGTATGATTGTGATTGTATGATTGTGATTGTATGATTGTGATTGTATGATTGTGATTGTATGATTGTATTTGGGAGATTGTAATTGTATGATTGCGATTGTATGATTGAGATTGTATGATTGTGATTGTATGATTGTGATCGTATGATTGTGATAGTATGATTGTGATTGTATGATTGTGATTGTATGATTGTGATTGTATGATTGTATGTGGGAGATTGTATTTTGGAGATTGTAATTGTATGATTGTGATTGTATGATTGTGATTGTATGATTGTGATTGTATGCTTGTGATTGTATGATTGTGATTGTATGATTGTGATTGTATGATTGTAATTGTATGATTGTGATTGTATGATTGTGATTGTATGATTAGGATAGTATGATTGTGATGGTATGATTGTGATTGTATGATTGCGATAGTATGATTGTGATTGTATGATTGTGATTGTATGAGTCTGATTGTAAGATTGTGATTGTATGATTGTCATTGTATGATTATGGTTGTATGATTGTGATTGCATGATTGTGATTGTATGATTGTGATTGCATGATTTTGAATGTATGATTGTGATTGTATGATTGTGATTTTATGATTGTGATTGTATGATTGTGATTGTATGATTGTGATAATATGATTGTGAATGTATGATTTCGATTGTATGTCTGTGATTGTATGATTGCGATTGTATGATTGTGATTGTATGATTGTGATTGTATGCTTGCGATTGTATGATCGTGATTGTATGATTGTGATTGTATGATTGTGATTGTATGATAGTGATTGTATGTCTGCGATTGTATGATTGTGATTGTATGATTGTGATTGTATGATTGTGATTGTATGATTCTGATAGTATGATTGTGATTGTATGATTGTGATTGTATGATTGTGATTGTATGATTGTATTTGGGAGATTGTAATTGTATGATTGCGATTGTATGATTGAGATTGTATGATTGTGATTGTATGATTGTGATCGTATGATTGTGATAGTATGATTGTGATTGTGTGATTGTGATTGTATGACTGTGATTGTATGATTGTGATTGTATGATTGTGATTGTATGATTGTGATAGTATGATTGTGATTGTATGATTGTGATTGTATGACTGTGATTGTATGATTGTGATTGTGCGATTGTGATTGTACGATTGTGATTGTACGATTGTGATTGTATGATTATAATTGTATGATTATGATTGTATGATTGTGATTGCATGATTGTGATTGTATGATTGTGATAGTATGATTGTGATTGCATGACTGTGATTGTGTGACTGTGATTGTATGATTGTGATTGTATGATTGTCATTGTATGATTATGATTGTATGATTGTGATTGCATGATTGTGATTGTATGATTGAGATTGCATGATTTTGTATGTATGATTGTGATTGTATGATTGTGATTGTATGATTGTGATTGTATGATTGTGATTGTATGATTGTGATTGTATGACTGTGATTGTATGATTGTGATTGTGCGATTGTGATTGTACGATTGTGATTGTACGATTGTGACTGTACGATTGTGATTGTATGATTATGATTGTATGATTGTGATAGTATGATTGTGATTGTAAGATTGTGATTGTATGACTGTGATTGTATGATTGTGATTGTATGATCGTGATTGTATGATTAGGATTGTATGATTGTGATAGTATGATTGTGATTGTATGATTGTGATTGTGCGATTGTGATTGTACGATTGTGATTGTACGATTGTGATTGTACAATTGTGATTGTATGATTATGATTGTATGGTTGTGACTGTATGATTGTGATGGTATGATTGCGATCGTATGATTGTGATTGTATGATTATGATTGTATGATTGTGATTGTATGATTGCGATTGTATGATTGCGATTGTATGATTGTGATTGTATGATTGTGATTGTATGATTGTGATTGTATGATTGTGACTGTATGATTGCGATTGTATGATTGTGATTGTGTGATTGCGATTGTATGATTGCGATTGTATTATTGTGATTGTATGATTGTGATTGTATGATTGTGATTGTATGACTGTGATTGTATGATTGTGATTGTATGATTGTGATAATATGATTGTGATTGTATGGCTGTGATTGTATGACTGTGATTGTATGATTGTGATTGTATGATTCTGATAGTATGATTGTGATTGTATGATTGTGATTGTATGATTGTGATTGTATGATTGTGATTGTATGATTGTATTCGGGAGATTGTATTTGGGAGATTGTGATTGTATGATTGTGATTGTATGATTGTGATTGTATGATTGCGATTGTATGATTGTGATTGTATGATTGTGATTGTATGATTGTGATTGTATGATTGTGATTGTATGATTGTGATTGTATGATTGTGATTGCATGATTGTGATTGTATGATTGTGATAGTATGATTGTGATTGCATGACTGTGATTGTGTGACTGTGATTGTATAATTGTGATTGTGCGATTGTGATTGTACGATTGTGATTGTACGATTGTGACTGTACGATTGTGATTGTATGATTATGATTGTATGATTGTGATAGTATGATTGTGATTGTATGATTGTGATTGCATGATTGTGATTGTATGATTGTGATAGTATGATTGTGATTGCATGACTGTGATTGTGTGACTGTGATTGTATGATTGTGATTGTATGATTGTCATTGTATGATTATGATTGTATGATTGTGATTGCATGATTGTGATTGTATGATTGAGATTGCATGATTTTGTATGTATGATTGTGATTGTATGGTTGTGACTGTATGATTGTGATGGTATGATTGCGATCGTATGATTGTGATTGTATGATTATGATTGTATGATTGTGATTGTATGATTGCGATTGTATGATTGTGATTGTGTGATTGTGATTGTATGATTGTGATTGTATGATTGTGATTGTATGATTGTGACTGTATGATTGCGATTGTATGATTGTGATTGTGTGATTGCGATTGTGTGATTGCGATTGTATGACTGTGATTGTATGATTGTGATTGTATGATTGTGATTGTATGATTAGGATTGTATGATTGTGATAGTATGATTGTGATTGTAAGATTGTGATTGTATGACTGTGATTGTATGATTGTGATTGTATGATTATGATTGTATGATTGTGATTGTATGTTTGCGATTGTATGATTGCGATTGTATGATTGCGATTGTATGATTGTGATTGTATGATTGTGATTGTATGATTGTGATTGTATGATTGTGACTGTATGATTGTGATTGTATGATTGTGATTGTGTGATTGTGATTGTGTGATTGCGATTGTATGATTGCGATTGTATGATTGTGATTGTATGATTGTGATTGTATGATTGTGATTGTATGATTGCGATCGTATGATTGTGATTGTATGATTATGATTGTATGACTGTGATTGTATGATTGTGATTGTGCGATTGTGATTGTACGATTGTGATTGTACGATTGTGATTGTACGATTGTGACTGTACGATTGTGATTGTATGATTATGATTGTATGATTGTGATAGTATGATTGTGATTGTAAGATTGTGATTGTATGACTGTGATTGTATGATTGTGATTGTATTATTGTGATTGTATGATTGTGATTGTATGATTGTGATTGTATGATTGTGATTGTATGATCAGGATTGTATGATTGTGACTGTATGATTGCGATTGTATGATTGTGATTGTGTGATTGCGATTGTATGATTGCGATTGTATGATTGTGATTGTATGATTGTGATTGTATGATTGTGATTGTATGATTGTGATTGTGCGATTGTGATTGTACGATTGTGATTGTACGATTGTGATTGTACGATTGTGATTGTACGATTGTGATTGTACGATTGTGATTGTATGATTGTGATTGTATGATTAGGATAGTATGATTGTGATGGTATGATTGTGATGGTATGATTGTGATTGTATGATTGTGATTGTATGATTGTGATTGTATGATTGTGATTGTATGATTGTGATTGCATGATCGTGATTGTATGATTGAGATTGCATGATTTTGTATGTTTGATTGTGATTGTATGATTGTGATTGTATGATTGTGATAGTATGATTGTAATTGTAAGATTGTGATTGTATGATTGTCATTGTATGATTATGGTTGTATGATTGTGATTGTATTATTGTGATTGTATGGTTATGATAGTATGGTTGTGATTGTGATGATGATTGTGATGGTATGATTGTGATTGTATGATTGCGATAGTATGATTGCGATTGTGTGATTGTGATTGTATGACTGTGATTGTATGATTGTGATTGTATGATCGTGATTGCATGATTGTGATAGTATGATTGTGATAGTATGATTGTGATTGTATGATTGGGATTGTATGACTGTGATTGTATGATTGTGATTGCGCGTTTGTGATTGTACGATTGTGATTGTATGATTGTGATTGTATGATTGCGATTGTATGATTGTGATTGTATGATTATGATTGTATTATTGTGATTGTATGATTATGATAGTATGGTTGTGATTGTATGATTGTGATGGTATGATTGTGATTGCGCGTTTGTGATTGTACGATTGTGATTGTATGATTGTGATTGTATGATTGTGATTGTATGACTGTGATTGTATGATTGTGATTGTATGATTGTGATTGTATGATTAGGATTGTATGATTGTGATAGTATGATTGTGATTGTATGATTGTGATTGTATGATTGTGATTGTATGATTGTGATTGTATGATTGTGATTGTATGATTGTGATTGTATGATTGTATTTGGGAGATTGTATTTTGGAGATTGTAATTGTATGATTGTGATTGTATGATTGTGATTGTATGATTGTGATTGTATGCTTGTGATTGTATGATTGTGATTGTATGATTGTGATTGTATGATTGTGATTGTATGATTGTGATTGTATGATTAGGATAGTATGATTGTGATGGTATGATTGTGATTGTATGATTGCGATAGTATGATTGTGATTGTATGATTGTGATTGTATGATTGTGATTGTATGATTGTGATTGTATGATTGTGATTGCGTGATTGTGATTGAATGATTGCGATTGTATGATTGTGATTGTATGATTGTGATTGTATGATTGTGATAGTATAATTGTGATAGTATGACTGTGATTGTATGACTGTGATTGTATGATAGTGATTGTATGATTGTGATTGCCTGATTGTGGTTGAATGATTGTGATTGTATGATTGTGATTGTATGATTGTCATTGTATGATTATGATTGTATGGTTGTGATTGCATGATTGTGATTGTATGATTGAGATTGCATGATTTTGTATGTATGATTGTGATTGTATGATTGTGATTGTATGATTGTGATAGTATGAGTCTGATTGTAAGATTGTGATTGTATGATTGTCATTGTATGATTATGGTTGTATGATTGTGATTGCATGATTGTGATTGTATGATTGTGATTGCATGATTTTGAATGTATGATTGTGATTGTATGATTGTGATTGTATGATTGTGATTGTATGATTGTGATTGTATGATTGTGATAATATGATTGTGAATGTATGATTTCGATTGTATGTCTGTGATTGTATGATTGCGATTGTATGATTGTGATTGTATGATTGTGATTGTATGCTTGCGATTGTATGATCGTGATTGTATGATTGTGATTGTATGATTGTGATTGTATGATAGTGATTGTATGTCTGCGATTGTATGATTGTGATTGTATGATTGTGATTGTATGATTGTGATTGTATGATTCTGATAGTATGATTGTGATTGTATGATTGTGATTGTATGATTGTATTTGGGAGATTGTAATTGTATGATTGCGATTGTATGATTGAGATTGTATGATTGTGATTGTATGATTGTGATCGTATGATTGTGATAGTATGATTGTGATTGTGTGATTGTGATTGTATGACTGTGATTGTATGATTGTGATTGTATGATTGTGATTGTATGATTGTGATAGTATGATTGTGATTGTATGATTGTGATTGTATGACTGTGATTGTATGATTGTGATTGTGCGATTGTGATTGTACGATTGTGATTGTACGATTGTGATTGTATGATTATAATTGTATGATTATGATTGTATGATTGTGATTGCATGATTGTGATTGTATGATTGTGATAGTATGATTGTGATTGCATGACTGTGATTGTGTGACTGTGATTGTATGATTGTGATTGTATGATTGTCATTATATGATTATGATTGTATGATTGTGATTGCATGATTGTGATTGTATGATTGAGATTGCATGATTTTGTATGTATGATTGTGATTGTATGATTGTGATTGTATGATTGTGATTGTATGATTGTGATTGTATGACTGTGATTGTATGATTGTGATTGTGCGATTGTGATTGTACGATTGTGGTTGTACGATTGTGACTGTACGATTGTGATTGTATGATTATGATTGTATGATTGTGATAGTATGATTGTGATTGTAAGATTGTGATTGTAAGACTGTGATTGTATGATTGTGATTGTATGATCGTGATTGTATGATTAGGATTGTATGATTGCGATTGTATGATTGTGATTGTATGATTGTGATTGTATGATTGTGATTGTATGATTGTGACTGTATGATTGCGATTGTATGATTGTGATTGTGTGATTGCGATTGTATGATTGCGATTGTATTATTGTGATTGTATGATTGTGATTGTATGATTGTGATTGTATGACTGTGATTGTATGATTGTGATTGTATGATTGTGATAATATGATTGTGATTGTATGACTGTGATTGTATGACTGTGATTGTATGATTGTGATTGTATGATTCTGATAGTATGATTGTGATTGTATGATTGTGATTGTATGATTGTGATTGTATGATTGTATTTTGGGAGATTGTATTTGGGAGATTGTGATTGTATGATTGTGATTGTATGATTGTGATTGTATGATTGCGATTGTATGATTGTGATTGTATGATTGTGATTGTATGATTGTGATTGTATGATTGTGATTGTATGATTGTGATTGTATGATTGTGATTGTATGATTGTATTTTGGAGATTGTATTTTGGAGATTGTAATTGTATGATTGCGATTGTATGATTGCGATTGTATGATTGCGATTGTATGATTGTGATGGTATGATTGTGATTGTATGATTGTGATTGTATGATTGTGATTGTATGATTGTAATTGTATGATTATGATTGTATGATTGTGATTGTATGATTGTGATTGTATGACTGTGATTGTATGATTGTGATTGTGCGATTGTGATTGTACGACTGTGATTGTACGATTGTGATTGTACGATTGTGATTGTATGATTATGATTGTATGATTGTGATAGTATGATTGTGATTGTAAGATTGTGATTGTATGACTGTGATTGTATGATTGTGATTGTATGATTGTGATTGTATGATTAGGATTGTATGATTGTGATAGTATGATTGTGATTGTATGATTGTGATTGTGCGATTGTGATTTTACGATTGTGATTGTACGATTGTGATTGTACGATTGTGATTGTATGATTATGATTGTATGGTTGTGACTGTATGATTGTGATGGTATGATTGCGATCGTATGATTGTGATTGTATGATTGTGATTGTATGATTGTGATTGTATGACTGTGATTGTATGATTGTGATTGTGCGATTTTGATTGTACGATTGTGATTGTACGATTGTGATTGTATGATTATGATTGTATGATTATGATTGTATGATTGTGATTGCATGATTGTGATTGTATGATTGTGATAGTATGATTGTGATTGCATGACTGTGATTGTGTGACTGTGATTGTATGATTGTGATTGTATGATTGTCATTGTATGATTATGATTGTATGATTGTGATTGCATGATTGTGATTGTATGATTGAGATTGCATGATTTTGTATGTATGATTGTGATTGTATGATTGTGATTGTATGATTGTGATTGTATGATTGTGATTGTATGATTGTGATTGTATGACTGTGATTGTATGATTGTGATTGTGCGATTGTGATTGTACGATTGTGATTGTACGATTGTGACTGTACGATTGTGATTGTATGATTATGATTGTATGATTGTGATAGTATGATTGTGATTGTAAGATTGTGATTGTATGACTGTGATTGTATGATTGTGATTGTATGATCGTGATTGTATGATTAGGATTGTATGACTGTGATAGTATGATTGTGATTGTATGATTGTGATTGTGCGATTGTGATTGTACGATTGTGATTGTACGATTGTGATTGTACGATTGTGATTGTACGATTATGATTGTATGGTTGTGACTGTATGATTGTGATGGTATGATTGCGATCGTATGATTGTGATTGTATGATTATGATTGTATGATTGTGATTGTATGATTGCGATTGTATGATTGTGATTGTATGATTGTGATTGTATGATTGTGATTGTATTATTGTGATTGTATGATTGTGATTGTATGATTGTGATTGTATGACTGTGATTGTATGATTGTGATTGTATGATTGTGATAATATGATTGTGATTGTATGACTGTGATTGTATGATTGTCATTGTATGATTATGGTTGTATGATTGTGATTGCATGATTGTGATTGTATGATTGTGATTGCATGATTTTGAATGTATGATTGTGATTGTATGATTGTGATTGTATGATTGTGATTGTATGATTGTGATTGTATGATTGTGATTGTATGATTGTGATAATATGATTGTGAATGTATGATTTCGATTGTATGTCTGTGATTGTATGATTGCGATTGTATGATTGTGATTGTATGATTGTGATTGTATGCTTGCGATTGTATGATCGTGATTGTATGATTGTGAATGTATGATTTCGATTGTATGTCTGTGATTGTATGATTGCGATTGTATGATTGTGATTGTATGATTGTGATTGTATGATTGTGATTGTAAGATTGTGATTGTATGACTGTGATTGTATGATTGTGATTGTATGATTGTGATTGTATGATTGTGATAATATGATTGTGATTGTATGACTGTGATTGTATGACTGTGATTGTATGATTGTGATTGTATGATTCTGATAGTATGATTGTGATTGTATGATTGTGATTGTATGATTGTGATTGTATGATTGTATTTGGGAGATTGTATTTGGGAGATTGTGATTGTATGATTGTGATTGTATGATTGTGATTGTATGATTGCGATTGTATGATTGTGATTGTATGATTGTGATTGTATGATTGTGATTGTATGATTGTGATTGTATGATTGTGATTGTATGATTGTGATTGTATGATTAGGATTGTATGATTGTGATAGTATGATTGTGATTGTATGATTGTGATTGTGCGATTGTGATTGTACGATTGTGATTGTACGATTGTGATTGTACGATTGTGATTGTATGATTGTGACTGTATGATTGTGATAGTATGACTGTGATTGTATGACTGTGATTGTATGATTGTGACTGTATGATTGTGATTGTCTGATTGTGATTGTATGATTGTGATTGTATGATTGTCATTGTATGATTATGATTGTATGATTGTGATTGCATGATTGTGATTGTATGATTGAGATTGCATGATTTTGTATGTATGATTGTGATTGTATGGTTGTGACTGTATGATTGTGATGGTATGATTGCGATCGTATGATTGTGATTGTATGATTATGATTGTATGATTGTGATTGTATGATTGCGATTGTATGATTGTGATTGTATGATTGTGATTGTATGATTGTGATTGTATGATTGTGATTGTATGATTGTGACTGTATGATTGCGATTGTATGATTGTGATTGTATGATTGTGATTGTGTGATTGCGATTGTGTGATTGCGATTGTATGATTGTGATTGTATGATTGTGATTGTATGATTGTGATTGTATGATTAGGATTGTATGATTGTGATAGTATGATTGTGATTGTAAGATTGTGATTGTATGACTAGGATTGTATGATTGTGATTGTATTATTGTGATTGTATGATTGTGATTGTATGATTGTGATTGTATGACTGTGATTGTATGATTGTGATTGTATGATTGTGATAATATGATTGTGATTGTATGACTGTGATTGTATGACTGTGATTGTATGACTGTGATTGTATGACTGTGATTGTATGATTGTGATTCTATGATTCTGATAGTATGATTGTGATTGTATGATTGTGATTGTATGATTGTGATTGTATGATTGTATTTGGGAGATTGTATTTGGGAGATTGTGATTGTATAATTGTGATTGTATGATTGTGATTGTATGATTGTGATTGTATGACTGTGATTGTATGATTGTGATTGTATGACTGTGATTGTATGATTGTGATTGTATGATTGTGATTGTATGATTAGGATTGTATGATTGTGATAGTATGATTGTGATTGTATGATTGTGATTGTATGATTGTGATTGTATGATTGTGATTGTATGATTGTGATTGTATGATTGTGATTGTATGATTGTATTTGGGAGATTGTATTTTGGAGATTGTAATTGTATGATTGCGATTGTATGATTGCGATTGTATGATTGCGATTGTATGATTGTGATTGTATGATTGTGATTGTATGATTGTGATTGTATGATTGTGATTGTATGATTGTAATTGTATGATTATGATTATATGATTGTGATTGTATGATTGTGATTGTATGACAGTGATTGTATGATTGTGATTGTGCAATTGTGATTGTACGATTGTGATTGTACGATTGTGATTGTACGATTGTGATTGTATGATTATGATTGTATGATTGTGATAGTATGATTGTGATTGTAAGATTGTGATTGTATGACTGTGATTGTATGATTGTGATTGTATGATTGTGATTGTATGATCAGGATTGTATGATTGTGACTGTATGATTGCGATTGTATGATTGTGATTGTGTGATTGCGATTGTATGATTGCGATTGTATGATTGTGATTGTATGATTGTGATTGTATGATTGTGATTGTATGACTGTGATTGTATGATTGTGATTGTATGATTGTGATTGTATGATCGTGATTGTATGATCGTGATTGTATGACTGTGATTGTATGATTGTGATTGTGCGATTGTGATTGTACGATTGTGATTGTACGATTGTGACTGTACGATTGTGATTGTATGATTATGATTGTATGATTGTGATAGTATGATTGTGATTGTAAGATTGTGATTGTATGACTGTGATTGTATGATTGTGATTGTATGATCGTGATTGTATGATTAGGATTGTATGATTGTGATAGTATGATTGTGATTGTATGATTGTGATTGTGCGACTGTGATTGTACGATTGTGATTGTACGATTGTGATTGTACGATTGTGATTGTACGATTATGATTGTATGG
Source organism: Megachile rotundata (assembly GCF_050947335.1). Taxonomy (NCBI): domain Eukaryota; kingdom Metazoa; phylum Arthropoda; class Insecta; order Hymenoptera; family Megachilidae; genus Megachile; species Megachile rotundata. The sequence continues at coordinate 760,334 of NW_027473322.1, read as the reverse complement.
TTGTGACTGTATGATTGTGATGGTATGATTGCGATCGTATGATTGTGATTGTATGATTATGATTGTATGATTGTGATTGTATGATTGCGATTGTATGATTGGGATTGTATGATTGTGATTGTATGATTGTGATTGTATGATTGTGATTGTATGATTGTGACTGTATGATCGCGGTTGTATGATTGTGATTGTGTGATTGCGATTGTATGATTGCGATTGTATTATTGTGATTGTATGATTGTGATTGTATGATTGTGATTGTATGACTGTGATTGTATGATTGTGATTGTATGATTGTGATAATATGATTGTGATTGTATGACTGTGATTGTATGACTGTGATTGTATGATTGTGATTGTATGATTCTGATAGTATGATTGTGATTGTATGATTGTGATTGTATGATTGTCATTGTATGATTATGATTGTATGATTGTGATTGCATGATTGTGATTGTATGATTGAGATTGCATGATTTTGTATGTATGATTGTGATTGTATGGTTGTGACTGTATGATTGTGATGGTATGATTGCGATCGTATGATTGTGATTGTATGATTATGATTGTATGATTGTGATTGTATGATTGCGATTGTATGATTGTGATTGTATGATTGTGATTGTATGATTGTGATTGTATGATTGTGATTGTATGATTGTGACTGTATGATTGCGATTGTATGATTGTGATTGTGTGATTGCGATTGTATGATTGCGATTGTATGATTGTGATTGTATGATTGTGATTGTATGATTGTGATTGTATGATTGTGATTGTATGACTGTGATTGTATGACTGTGATTGTATGATTGTGATTGTATGATTGTGATTGTATGATCGTGATTGTATGATCGTGATTGTATGACTGTGATTGTATGATTGTGATTGTGCGATTGTGATTGTACGATTGTGATTGTACGATTGCGACTGTACGATTGTGATTGTATGATTATGATTGTATGATTGTGATAGTATGATTGTGATTGTAAGATTGTGATTGTATGACTGTGATTGTATGATTGTGATTGTATGATCGTGATTGTATGATTAGGATTGTATGATTGTGATGGTATGATTGTGATTGTATGATTGTGATTGTGCGATTGTGATTGTACGATTGTGATTGTACGATTGTGATTGTACGATTGTGATTGTACGATTATGATTGTATGGTTGTGACTGCATGATTGTGATGGTATGATTGCGATCGTATGATTGTGATTGTATGATTATGATTGTATGATTGTGATTGTATGATTGCGATTGTATGATTGTGATTGTATGATTGTGATTGTATGATTGTGATTGTATGATTGTGATTGTGTGATTGTGACTGTATGATTGCGGTTGTATGATTGTGATTGTGTGACTGCGATTGTATGATTGCGATTGTATTATTGTGATTGTATGATTGTGATTGTATGATTGTGATTGTATGATTGTGATTGTATGATTGTGATAATATGATTGTGATTGTATGACTGTGATTGTATGACTGTGATTGTATGATTGTGATTGTATGATTCTGATAGTATGATTCTGATAGTATGATTGTGATTGTATGATTGTGATTGTATGATTGTATTTGGGAGATTGTATTTGGGAGATTGTGATTGTATGATTGTGATTGTATGATTGTGATTGTATGATTGCGATTGTATGATTGTGATTGTATGATTGTGATTGTATGATTGTGATTGTATGATTGTGATTGTATGATTGTGATTGTATGATTGTATTTGGGAGATTGTATTTTGGAGATTGTAATAGTATGATTGCGATTGTATGATTGCGATTGTATGATTGTGATTGTATGATTGTGATTGTATGATTGCGATTGTATGATTGTGATTGTATGATTGTGATTGTATGATTGTGATTGTATGATTGTGATTGTATGATTGTGATTGTATGATTGTGATTGTATGATTGCGATTGTATGATTGTGATTGTATGATTGTGATTGTATGATTGTGATTGTATGATTGTGATTGTATGATTGTGACTGTATGATTGCGATTGTATGATTGTGATTGTGTGATTGAGATTGTATGATTGCGATTGTATGATTGCGATTGTATGATTGTGATTGTATGATTGTGATTGTATGATTGTGATTGTATGATTGTGAGTGTATGACTGTGATTGTATGATTGTGATTGTATGATTGTGATTGTATGATTGTGATTGTATGATTGTGATTGTATGACTGTGATTGTATGACTGTGATTGTATGATTGTGATTGTATGATTGTGATTGTATGATTGTGATTGTATGATTGTGATTGTATGATTCTGATAGTATGATTGTGATTGTATGATTGTGATTGTATGATTGTGATTGTATGATTGTATTTGGGAGATTGTATTTGGGAGATTGTGATTGTATAATTGTGATTGTATGATTGTGATTGTATGATTGTGATTGTATGACTGTGATAGTATGATTGTGATTGGAAGATTGTGATTGTATGACTGTGATTGTATGATTGTGATTGTATGATTGTGATTGTATGATTAGGATTGTATGATTGCGATCGTATGATTGTGATTGTATGATTATGATTGTATGATTGTGATTGTATGTTTGCGATTGTATGATTGCGATTGTATGATTGTGATTGTATGATTGTGATTGTATGATTGTGATTGTATGATTGTGACTGTATGATTGTGATTGTATGATTGTGATTGTGTGATTGCGATTGTATGATTGCGATTGTATGATTGTGATTGTGTGATTGCGATTGTATGATTGCGATTGTATTATTGTGATTGTATGATTGTGATTGTATGATTGTGATTGTATGACTGTGATTGTATGATTGTGATTGTATGATTGTGATAATATGATTGTGATTGTATGACTGTGATTGTATGACTGTGATTGTATGACTGTGATTGTATGATTGTGATTGTGCGATTGTGATTGTACGATTGTGATTGTACGATTGTGATTGTACGATTGTGATTGTACGATTGTGATTGTATGATTATGATTGTATGATTGTGATTGTATGATTGTGATTGTATGATTGTGACTGTATGATTGCGATTGTATGATTGTGATTGTGTGATTGCGATTGTATGATTGCGATTGTATGATTGCGATTGTATGATTGTGATTGTGTGATTGCGATTGTATGATTGCGATTGTATTATTGTGATTGTATGATTGTGATTGTATGATTGTGATTGTATGACTGTGTTTGTATGATTTTGTATGTATGATTGTGATTGTATGATTGCGATTGTATGATTGTGATAGTATGAGTCTGATTGTAAGATTGTGATTGTATGATTGTCATTGTATGATTATGGTTGTATGATTGTGATTGTATGATTGTGATTGTATGATTGTGATTGTATGATTGTGATTGTATGATTGTATTTGGGAGATTGTATTTGGGAGATTGTGATTGTATAATTGTGATTGTATGATTGTGATTGTATGATTGTGATTGTATGACTGTGATTGTATGATTGTGATTGTATGACTGTGATTGTATGATTGTGATTGTATGATTGTGATTGTATGATTAGGATTGTATGATTGTGATAGTATGATTGTGATTGTATGATTGTGATTGTATGATTGTGATTGTATGATTGTGATTGTATGATTGTGATTGTATGATTGTGATTGTATGATTGTATTTGGGAGATTGTATTTTGGAGATTGTAATTGTATGATTGCGATTGTATGATTGCGATTGTATGATTGTGATTGTATGATTGTGATTGTATGATTGTGATTGTATGATTGTGATTGTATGATTGTGATTGTATGATTGTAATTGTATGATTATGATTGTATGATTGTGATTGTATGATTGTGATTGTATGACTGTGATTGTATGATTGTGATTGTGCGATTGTGATTGTACGATTGTGATTGTACGATTGTGATTGTACGATTGTGATTGTATGATTATGATTGTATGATTGTGATATTATGATTGTGATTGTAAGATTGTGATTGTATGACTGTGATTGTATGATTGTGATTGTATGATTGTGATTGTATGATCAGGATTGTATGATTGTGACTGTATGATTGCGATTGTATGATTGTGATTGTGTGATTGCGATTGTGTGATTGCGATTGTATGATTGCGATTGTATGATTGTGATTGTATGATTGTGATTGTATGATTGTGATTGCATGACTGTGATTGTATGATTGTGATTGTATGATTGTGATTGTATGATCGTGATTGTATGATCGTGATTGTATGACTGTGATTGTATGACTGTGATTGTATGATTGTGATTGTGCGATTGTGATTGTACGATTGTGATTGTACGATTGTGATTGTACGATTGTGATTGTACGATTGTGATTGTATGATTATGATTGTATGATTGTGATAGTATGATTGTGATTGTAAGATTGTGATTGTATGACTGTGATTGTATGATTGTGATTGTGTGATTGTGATTGTATGATTAGGATTGTATGATTGTGATTGAATGATTGTGATTGTATGATTGTGATTGTATGATTGTGATTGTATGATTGTGATTGTATGACTGTGATTGTATGATTGTGATTGTATGATTGTGATTGTATGATTAGGATTGTATGATTGTGATTGTATGGTTGTGATTGTATGATTGTGATTGTATGATTGTGAATGTATGATTGTGATTGTATGATTAGGATTGTATGATTGTGATTGTATGATTGTGATTGTATGATTGTGATTGTATGATTGTGATTGTGTGATTGTGATTGTATGATTGCGATTGTATGATTGTGATTGTATGATTATGATTGTATGATTGTGATTGTATGATTGTGATTGTATGATTATGATTGTATGGTTGTGACTGTATGATTGTGATTGAATGATTGCGATCGTATGATTGTGATTGTATGATTATGATTGTATGATTGTGATTGTATGTTTGCGATTGTATGATTGCGATTGTATGATTGTGATTGTATGATTGTGATTGTATGATTGTGATTGTATGATTGTGATTGTATGATTGTGACTGTATGATTGTGATTGTATGATTGTGATTGTATGATTGTGATTGTGTGATTGCGATTGTATGATTGCGATTGTATGATTGTGATTGTATGATTGTGATTGTATGACTGTGATTGTATGACTGTGATTGTATGATTGTGATTGTATGATTGTGATTGTATGATTAGGATTGTATGATTGTGATAGTATGATTGTGATTGTATGATTGTGATTGTATGATTGTGATTGTATGATTGTGATTGTATGATTGTGATTGTATGATTGTATTTGGGAGATTGTATTTTGGAGATTGTAATTGTATGATTGTGATTGTATGATTGTGATTGTACGATTGTGATTGTACGATTGTGATTGTACGATTGTGATTGTACGATTATGATTGTATGGTTGTGACTGTATGATTGTGATGGTATGATTGCGATCGTATGATTGTGATTGTATGATTATGATTGTATGATTGTGATTGTATGATTGCGATTGTATGATTGTGATTGTATGATTGTGATTGTATGATTGTGATTGTATGATTGTGATTGTGTGATTGTGACTGTATGATTGCGGTTGTATGATTGTGATTGTGTGATTGCGATTGTATGATTGCGATTGTATTATTGTGATTGTATGATTGTGATTGTATGATTGTGATTGTATGATTGTGATTGTATGATTGTGATAATATGATTGTGATTGTATGACTGTGATTGTATGACTGTGATTGTATGATTGTGATTGTATGATTCTGATAGTATGATTCTGATAGTATGATTGTGATTGTATGATTGTGATTGTATGATTGTGATTGTATGATTGTATTTGGGAGATTGTATTTGGGAGATTGTGATTGTATGATTGTGATTGTATGATTGTGATTGTATGATTGCGATTGTATGATTGTGATTGTATGATTGTGATTGTATGATTGTGATTGTATGATTGTGATTGTATGATTGTGATTGTATGATTGTATTTGGGAGATTGTATTTTGGAGATTGTAATAGTATGATTGCGATTGTATGATTGCGATTGTATGATTGTGATTGTATGATTGTGATTGTATGATTGCGATTGTATGATTGTGATTGTATGATTGTGATTGTATGATTGTGATTGTATGATTGTGATTGTATGATTGTGACTGTATGATTGCGATTGTATGATTGTGATTGTGTGGTTGAGATTGTATGATTGCGATTGTATGATTGTGATTGTATGATTGTGATTGTATGATTGTGATTGTATGATTGTGAGTGTATGACTGTGATTGTATGATTGTGATTGTATGATTGTGATTGTATGATTGTGATTGTATGATTGTGATTGTATGACTGTGATTGTATGACTGTGATTGTATGATTGTGATTGTATGATTGTGATTGTATGATTGTGATTGTATGATTGTGATTGTATGATTGTGATTGTATGATTGTGACTGTATGATTGCGATTGTATGATTGTGATTGTGTGATTGCGATTGTATGATTGCGATTGTATGATTGCGATTGTATTATTGTGATTGTATGATTGTGATTGTATGATTGTGATTGTATGACTGTGATTGTATGATTGTGATTGTATGATTGTGATTGTATGACTGTGATTGTATGACTGTGATTGTATGACTGTGATTGTATGATTGTGATTGTATGATTCTGATAGTATGATTGTGATTGTATGATTGTGATTGTATGATTGTGATTGTATGATTGTATTTGGGAGATTGTATTTGGGAGATTGTGATTGTATAATTGTGATTGTATGATTGTGATTGTATGATTGTGATTGTATGACTGTGATAGTATGATTGTGATTGGAAGATTGTGATTGTATGACTGTGATTGTATGATTGTGATTGTATGATTGTGATTGTATGATTAGGATTGTATGATTGCGATCGTATGATTGTGATTGTATGATTATGATTGTATGATTGTGATTGTATGTTTGCGATTGTATGATTGCGATTGTATGATTGTGATTGTATGATTGTGATTGTATGATTGTGACTGTATGATTGTGATTGTATGATTGTGATTGTGTGATTGCGATTGTATGATTGCGATTGTATGATTGTGATTGTGTGATTGCGATTGTATGATTGCGATTGTATTATTGTGATTGTATGATTGTGATTGTATGATTGCGATTGTATGACTGTGATTGTATGATTGTGATTGTATGATTGTGATAATATGATTGTGATTGTATGACTGTGATTGTATGACTGTGATTGTATGACTGTGATTGTATGATTGTGATTGTGCGATTGTGATTGTACGATTGTGATTGTACGATTGTGATTGTACGATTGTGATTGGACGATTGTGATTGTATGATTATGATTGTATGATTGTGATTGTATGATTGTGATTGTATGATTGTGACTGTATGATTGCGATTGTATGATTGTGATTGTGTGATTGCGATTGTATGATTGCGATTGTATGATTGCGATTGTATGATTGCGATTGTATGATTGTGATTGTGTGATTGCGATTGTATGATTGCGATTGTATTATTGTGATAGTATGATTGTGATTGTATGATTGTGATTGTATGATTGTGATTGTATGATTGTGATTGTATGATTGTGATTGTATGATTGTGATTGTATGATTGTATTTGGGAGATTGTATTTTGGAGATTGTAATTGTATGATTGCGATTGTATGATTGCGATTGTATGATTGTGATTGTATGATTGTGATTGTATGATTGTGATTGTATGATTGTGATTGTATGATTGTGATTGTATGATTGTAATTGTATGATTATGATTGTATGATTGTGATTGTATGATTGTGATTGTATGACTGTGATTGTATGATTGTGATTGTGCGATTGTGATTGTACGATTGTGATTGTACGATTGTGATTGTACGATTGTGATTGTATGATTATGATTGTATGATTGTGATATTATGATTGTGATTGTAAGATTGTGATTGTATGACTGTGATTGTATGATTGTGATTGTATGATTGTGATTGTATGATCAGGATTGTATGATTGTGACTGTATGATTGCGATTGTATGATTGTGATTGTGTGATTGCGATTGTATGATTGCGATTGTATGATTGTGATTGTATGATTGTGATTGTATGATTGTGATTGTATGACTGTGATTGTATGATTGTGATTGTATGATTGTGATTGTATGATCGTGATTGTATGATCGTGATTGTATGACTGTGATTGTATGACTGTGATTGTATGATTGTGATTGTGCGATTGTGATTGTACGATTGTGATTGTACGATTGTGATTGTACGATTGTGATTGTACGATTGTGATTGTATGATTATGATTGTATGATTGTGATAGTATGATTGTGATTGTAAGATTGTGATTGTATGACTGTGATTGTATGATTGTGATTGTGTGATTGTGATTGTATGATTAGGATTGTATGATTGTGATTGAATGATTGTGATTGTATGATTGTGATTGTATGATTGTGATTGTATGATTGTGATTGTATGACTGTGATTGTATGATTGTGATTGTATGATTGTGATTGTATGATTAGGATTGTATGATTGTGATAGTATGATTGTGATTGTATGATTGTGATTGTATGGTTGTGATTGTATGATTGTGATTGTATGATTGTGAATGTATGATTGTGATTGTATGATTAGGATTGTATGATTGTGATTGTATGATTGTGATTGTATGATTGTGATTGTATGATTGTGATTGTATGATTGTGATTGTATGATTGTGATTGTGTGATTGTGATTGTATGATTGTGATAGTATGATTGTGATTGTATGATTGTGATTGTATGATTGTGATTGTATGATTGTGATTGTATGATTGTGATTGTATGATTGTATTTGGGAGATTGTATTTTGGAGATTGTAATTGTATGATTGTGATTGTATGATTGTGATTGTATGATTGTGATTGTATGATTGTGATTGTATGATTGTGATTGTATGATTGTAATTGTATGATTGTGATTGTATGATTAGGATAGTATGATTGTGATGGTATGATTGTGATGGTATGATTGTGATTGTATGATTGTGATTGTATGATTGTGATTGTATGATTGTGATTGTATGATTGTGATTGCATGATCGTGATTGTATGATTGAGATTGCATGATTTTGTATGTTTGATTGTGATTGTATGATTGTGATTGTATGATTGTGATAGTATGATTGTAATTGTAAGATTGTGATTGTATGATTGTCATTGTATGATTATGGTTGTATGATTGTGATTGTATTATTGTGATTGTATGGTTATGATAGTATGGTTGTGATTGTATGATTGTGATGGTATGATTGTGATTGTATGATTGCGATAGTATGATTGCGATTGTGTGATTGTGATTGTATGACTGTGATTGTATGATTGTGATTGTATGATCGTGATTGCATGATTGTGATAGTATGATTGTGATAGTATGATTGTGATTGTATGATTGGGATTGTATGACTGTGATTGTATGCTTGTGATTGCGCGTTTGTGATTGTACGATTGTGATTGTATGATTGTGATTGTATGATTGCGATTGTATGATTGTGATTGTATGATTATGATTGTATTATTGTGATTGTATGATTATGATAGTATGGTTGTGATTGTATGATTGTGATGGTATGATTGTGATTGCGCGTTCGTGATTGTACGATTGTGATTGTATGATTGTGATTGTATGATTGTGATAGTATGATTGTGATTGTATGATTGTGATTGTATGACTGTGATTGTATGATTGTGATTGCGCGTTTGTGATTGTACGATTGTGATTGTATGATTGTGATTGTATGATTGCGATTGTATGATTGTGATTGTATGATTATGATTGTATTATTGTGATTGTATGATTATGATAGTATGGTTGTGATTGTATGATTGTGATGGTATGATTGTGATTGTATGACTGTGATTTTATGATTGTGATTGTATGATTGTGATTGTATGATTGTGATTGTATGATTGTGATTGTATGATTGTGATTGTATGACTGTGATTGTATGGTTGTGATTGTATGATTGTGATTGTATGATTAGGATTGTATGATTGTGATAGTATGATTGTGATTGTATGACTGTGATTGTATGATTGTGATTGTGTGATTGTGATGGTATGATTGTGATTGTATGATTGCGATAGTATGATTGCGATTGTGTGATTGTGATTGTATGACTGTGATTGTATGATTGTGATTGTATGATCGTGATTGCATGATTGTGATAGTATGATTGTGATAGTATGATTGTGATAGTATGATTGTGATTGTATGATTGTGATTGTATGACTGTGATTGTATGATTGTGATTGCGCGTTTGTGATTGTACGATTGTGATTGTACGATTGTGATTGTATGATTGCGATTGTATGATTGTGATTGTATGATTATGATTGTATTATTGTGATTGTATGATTATGATAGTATGGTTGTGATTGTATGATTGTGATGGTATGATTGTGATTGTATGATTGCGATAGTATGATTGTGATTGTATGATTGTGATTGTATGATTGTGACTGTATGATTGTGATTGTATGATTGTGATTGCGTGATTGTGATTGAATGATTGCGATTGTATGATTGTGATTGTATGATTGTGATTGTATGATTGTGATAGTATGATTGTGATAGTATGACTGTGATTGTATGACTGTGATTGTATGATTGTGATTGTATGATTGTGATTGTCTGATTGTGGTTGAATGATTGTGATTTTATGATTGTGATTTTATGATTGTCATTGTATGATTATGATTGTATGATTGTGATTGCATGATTGTGATTGTATGATTGAGATTGCATGATTTTGTATGTATGATTGTGATTGTATGATTGTGATTGTATGATTGTGATAGTATGAGTCTGATTGTAAGATTGTGATTGTATGATTGTCATTGTATGATTATGGTTGTATGATTGTGATAGCATGATTGTGATTGTATGATTGTGATTGCATGATTTTGAATGTATGATTGTGATTGTATGATTGTGATTGTATTATTGTGATTGTATGATTGTGATTGTATGATTGTGATAATATGATTGTGAATGTATGATTTCGATTGTATGTCTGTGATTGTATGATTGCGATTGTATGATTGTGATTGTATGCTTGCGATTGTATGATCGTGATTGTATGATTGTGATTGTGTGATTGTGATTGTATGATAGTGATTGTATGTCTGTGATTGTATGATTGTGATTGTATGATTGTGATTGTATGATTGTGATTGTATGATTCTGATAGTATGATTGTGATTGTATGATTGTGATTGTATGATTGTGATTGTATGATTGTATTTGGGAGATTGTAATTGTATGATTGCGATTGTATGATTGAGATTGTATGATTGTGATTGTATGATTGTGATCGTATGATTGTGATAGTATGTTTGTGATTGTGTGATTGTGATTGTATGACTGTGATTGTATGATTGTGATTGTATGATTGTGATTGTATGATTGTGATAGTATGATTGTGATTGTATGATTGTGATTGTATGACTGTGATTGTATGATTGTGATTGTGCGATTGTGATTGTACGATTGTGATTGTACGATTGTGATTGTATGATTATGATTGTATGATTATGATTGCATGATTGTGATTGTATGATTGAGATTGCATGATTTTGTATGTATGATTGTGATTGTATGATTGTGATTGTATCATTGTGATTGTATGATTGTGATTGTATGATTGTGATAATATGATTGTGAATGTATGATTTCGATTGTATGTCTGTGATTGTATGATTGCGATTGTATGATTGTGATTGTATGCTTGCGATTGTATGATCGTGATTGTATGATTGTGATTGTGTGATTGTGATTGTATGATAGTGATTGTATGTCTGTGATTGTATGATTGTGATTGTATGATTGTGATTGTATGATTGTGATTGTATGATTGTGATTGTATGATTCTGATAGTATGATTGTGATTGTATGATTGTGATTGTATGATTGTGATTGTATGATTGTATTTGGGAGATTGTAATTGTATGATTGCGATTGTATGATTGAGATTGTATGATTGTGATTGTATGATTGTGATCGTATGATTGTGATAGTATGTTTGTGATTGTGTGATTGTGATTGTATGACTGTGATTGTATGATTGTGATTGTATGATTGTGATTGTATGATTGTGATAGTATGATTGTGATTGTATGATTGTGATTGTATGACTGTGATTGTATGATTGTGATTGTGCGATTGTGATTGTACGATTGTGATTGTACGATTGTGATTGTATGATTATGATTGTATGATTATGATTGCATGATTGTGATTGTATGATTGAGATTGCATGATTTTGTATGTATGATTGTGATTGTATGATTGTGATTGTATCATTGTGATTGTATGATTGTGATTGTATGATTGTGATTGTATGATTGTGATTGTATGATTGTGATTGTATGATTGTGATTGTATGATTGTATTTGGGAGATTGTATTTTGGAGATTGTAATTGTATGATTGTGATTGTATGGTTGTGATTGTATGATTGTGATTGTATGATTGTGATTGTATGATTGTGATTGTATGATTGTGATTGTATGATTGTAATTGTATGATTGTGATTGTATTATTGTGATTGTATGGTTATGATAGTATGGTTGTGATTGTATGATTGTGATGGTATGATTGTGATTGTATGATTGCGATAGTATGATTGCGATTGTGTGATTGTGATTGTATGACTGTGATTGTATGATTGTGATTGTATGATCGTGATTGCATGATTGTGATAGTATGATTGTGATAGTATGATTGTGATTGTATGATTGTGATTGTATGACTGTGATTGTATGATTGTGATTGCGCGTTTGTGATTGTACGATTGTGATTGTATGATTGTGATTGTATGATTGCGATTGTATGATTGTGATTGTATGATTATGATTGTATTATTGTGATTGTATGATTATGATAGTATGGTTGTGATTGTATGATTGTGATGGTATGATTGTGATTGTATGATTGCGATAGTATGATTGTGATTGTATGATTGTGATTGTATGATTGTGACTGTATGATTGTGATTGTATGATTATGATTGCGTGATTGTGATTGAATGATTGCGATTGTATGATTGTGATTGTATGATTGTGATTGTATGATTGTGATAGTATGATTGTGATAGTATGACTGTGATTGTATGACTGTGATTGTATGATTGTGATTGTATGATTGTGATTGTCTGATTGTGGTTGAATGATTGTGATTGTATGATTGTGATTGTATGATTGTCATTGTATGATTATGATTGTATGATTGTGATTGCATGATTGTGATTGTATGATTGAGATTGCATGATTTTGTATGTATGATTGTGATTGTATGATTGCGATTGTATGATTGTGATAGTATGAGTCTGATTGTAAGATTGTGATTGTATGATTGTCATTGTATGATTATGGTTGTATGATTGTGATTGCATGATTGTGATTGTATGATTGTGATTGCATGATTTTGAATGTATGATTGTGATTGTATGATTGTGATTGTATTATTGTGATTGTATGATTGTGATTGTATGATTGTGATAATATGATTGTGAATGTATGATTTCGATTGTATGTCTGTGATTGTATGATTGCGATTGTATGATTGTGATTGTATGATTGTGATTGTATGCTTGCGATTGTATGATCGTGATTGTATGATTGTGATTGTGTGATTGTGATTGTATGATAGTGATTGTATGTCTGTGATTGTATGATTGTGATTGTATGATTGTGATTGTATGATTGTGATTGTATGATTCTGATAGTATGATTGTGATTGTATGATTGTGATTGTATGATTGTGATTGTATGATTGTATTTGGGAGATTGTAATTGTATGATTGCGATTGTATGATTGAGATTGTATGATTGTGATTGTATGATTGTGATCGTATGATTGTGATAGTATGATTGTGATTGTGTGATTGTGATTGTATGACTGTGATTGTATGATTGTGATTGTATGATTGTGATTGTATGATTGTGATAGTATGATTGTGATTGTATGATTGTGATTGTATGACTGTGATTGTATGATTGTGATTGTGCGATTGTGATTGTACGATTGTGATTGTACGATTGTGATTGTATGATTATGATTGTATGACTATGATTGCATGATTGTGATTGTATGATTGAGATTGCATGATTTTGTATGTATGATTGTGATTGTATGATTGTGATTGTATGATTGTGATTGTATGATTGTGATTGTATGACTGTGATTGTATGATTGCGATTGTATGATTGCGATTGTATGATTGTGATTGTATGATTGTGATTGTATGATTGTGATTGTATGATTGTGATTGTATGATTGTGATTGTATGATTGTATTTGGGAGATTGTATTTTGGAGATTGTAATTGTATGATTGTGATTGTATGATTGTGATTGTATGATTGTGATTGTATGATTGTGATTGTATGATTGTGATTGTATGATTGTGATTGTATGATTGTAATTGTATGATTGTGATTGTATGATTGTGATTGTATGATTAGGATAGTATGATTGTGATGGTATGATTGTGATTGTATGATTGCGATAGTATGATTGTGATTGTATGATTGTGATTGTATGATTGTGATTGTATGATTGTGATTGCATGATCGTGATTGTATGATTGAGATTGCATGATTTTGTATGTTTGATTGTGATTGTATGATTGTGATTGTATGATTGTGATAGTATGATTGTAATTGTAAGGTTGTGATTGTATGATTGTCTTTGAATGATTATGGTTGTATGATTGTGATTGTATTATTGTGATTGTATGATTATGATAGTATGGTTGTGATTGTATGATTGTGATGGTATGATTGTGATTGTATGATTGCGATAGTATGATTGCGATTGTGTGATTGTGATTGTATGACTGTGATTGTATGATTGTGATTGTATGATCGTGATTGCATGATTGTGATAGTATGATTGTGATAGTATGATTGTGATTGTATGATTGTGATTGTATGACTGTGATTGTATGATTGTGATTGCGCGTTTGTGATTGTACGATTGTGATTGTATGATTGTGATTGTATGATTGCGATTGTATGATTGTGATTGTATGATTATGATTGTATTATTGTGATTGTATGATTATGATAGTATGGTTGTGATTGTATGATTGTGATGGTATGATTGTGATTGTATGACTGTGATTGTATGATTGTGATTGTATGATTGTGATTGTATGATTGTGATTGTATGATTGTGATTGTATGACTGTGATTGTATGGTTGTGATTGTATGATTGTGATTGTATGATTAGGATTGTATGATTGTGATAGTATGATTGTGATTGTATGACTGTGATTGTATGATTGTGATTGTATGATTGTGACGGTATGATTGTGATTGTATGATTGCGATAGTATGATTGCGATTGTGTGATTGTGATTGTATGACTGTGATTGTATGATTGTGATTGTATGATCGTGATTGCATGATTGTGATAGTATGATTGTGATAGTATGATTGTGATTGTATGATTGTGATTGTATGATTGTGATAGTATGATTGTGATAGTATGACTGTGATTGTATGACTGTGATTGTATGATTGTGATTGTATGATTGTGATTGTCTGATTGTGGTTGAATGATTGTGATTGTATGATTGTGATTGTATGATTGTCATTGTATGATTATGATTGTATGATTGTGATTGCATGATTGTGATTGTATGATTGAGATTGCATGATTTTGTATGTATGATTGTGATTGTATGATTGTGATTGTATGATTGTGATAGTGTGAGTCTGATTGTAAGGTTGTGATTGTATGATTGTCATTGTATGATTATGGTTGTATGATTGTGATTGCATGATTGTGATTGTATGATTGTGATTGCATGATTTTGAATGTATGATTGTGATTGTATGATTGTGATTGTATTATTGTGATTGTATGATTGTGATTGTATGATTGTGATTGTATGACTGTGATTGTATGATTGTGATTGTATGATTGTGATAATATGATTGTGATTGTATGACTGTGATTGTATGATTGTGATTGTATGATTCTGATAGTATGATTGTGATTGTATGATTGTGATTGTATGATTGTGATTGTATGATTGTATTTGGGAGATTGTAATTGTATGATTGCGATTGTATGATTGAGATTGTATGATTGTGATTGTATGATTGTGATCGTATGATTGTGATAGTATGATTGTGATTGTGTGATTGTGATTGTATGACTGTGATTGTATGATTGTGATTGTATGATTGTGATTGTATGATTGTGATAGTATGATTGTGATTGTATGATTGTGATTGTATGACTGTGATTGTATGATTGTGATTGTGCGATTGTGATTGTACGATTGTGATTGTACGATTGTGATTGTATGATTATGATTGTATGATTATGATTGCATGATTGTGATTGTATGATTGAGATTGCATGATTTTGTATGTATGATTGTGATTGTATGATTGTGATTGTATGATTGTGATTGTATGATTGTGATTGTATGACTGTGATTGTATGATTGTGATTGTGCGATTGTGATTGTACGATTGTGATTGTACGATTGTGATTGTACGATTGTGATTGTGCGATTGTGATTGTACGATTGTGATTGTACGATTGTGATTGCATGATTGTGATTGTATGATTGTGATTGTATGATTGTGATTGTATGATTGTGATTGTATGATTGTGATTGTATGATTGTGATTGTATGACTGTGATTGTATGGTTGTGATTGTATGATTGTGATTGTATGATTAGGATTGTATGATTGTGATAGTATGATTGTGATTGTATGACTGTGATTGTATGATTGTGATTGTATGACTGTGATTGTATGATTGTGATTGTATGATTGTGATTGTATGATTGCGATTGTATGATTGTGATTGTATGATTGTGATTGTATGATTGTGATTGTATGACTGTGATTGTATGGTTGTGATTGTATGATTGTGATTGTATGATTAGGATTGTATGATTGTCATTGTATGATTATGATTGTATGATTGTGATTGCATGATTGTGATTGTATGATTGAGATTGCATGATTTTGTAAGTATGATTGTGATTGTATGATTGTGATTGTATGATTGTGATTGTATGATTGTGATAGTATGATTCTGATTGTAAGATTGTGATTGTATGATTGTCATTGTATGATTATGGTTGTATGATTGTGATTGCATGATTGTGATTGTATGATTGTGATTGCATGATTTTGAATGTATGATTGTGATTGTATGATTGTGATTGTATGATTGTGATAATATGATTGTGAATGTATGATTGTGATTGTATGTCTGTGATTGTATGATTGCGATTGTATGATTGTGATTGTATGATTGTGATTGTATGCTTGCGATTGTATGATTGTGATTGTATGATTGTGATTGTATGATTGTGATTGTATGATTAGGATTGTATGATTGTGATTGTATGATTGTGATTGTATGATTGTGATTGTATGATTGTGATTGTATGATTGTGATTGTGTGATTGTGATTGTATGATTGCGATTGTATGATTGTGATTGTATGATTATGATTGTATGATTGTGATTGTATGATTGTGATTGTATGATTATGATTGTATGGTTGTGACTGTATGATTGTGATGGTATGATTGCGATCGTATGATTGTGATTGTATGATTATGATTGTATGATTGTGATTGTATGTTTGCGATTGTATGATTGCGATTGTATGATTAGGATTGTATGATTGTGATAGTATGATTGTGATTGTATGATTGTGATTGTATGATTGTGATTGTATGATTGTGATTGTGTGATTTTGATTGTATGATTGTGATTGTATGATTGTATTTGGGAGATTGTATTTTGGAGATTGTAATTGTAAGATTGTGATTGTATGATTGTCATTGTATGATTATGGTTGTATGATTGTGATTGCATGATTGTGATTGTATGATTGTGATGGTATGATTGTGATTGTATGATTGCGATAGTATGATTGTAATTGTATGATTGTGATTGTATTATTGTGATTGTATGATTATGATAGTATGGTTGTGATTGTATGATTGTGATGGTATGATTGTGATTGTATGATTGCGATAGTATGATTGCGATTGTGTGATTGTGATTGTATGACTGTGATTGTATGATTGTGATTGTATGATCGTGATTGCATGATTGTGATAGTATGATTGTGATAGTATGATTGTGATAGTATGATTGTGATTGTATGATTGTGATTGTATGACTGTGATTGTATGATTGTGATTGCGCGTTTGTGATTGTACGATTGTGATTGTATGGTTGTGATTGTATGATTGTGATGGTATGATTGTGATTGTATGATTGCGATAGTATGATTGCGATTGTGTGATTGTGATTGTATGACTGTGATTGTATGATTGTGATTGTATGATCGTGATTGCATGATTGTGATAGTATGATTGTGATAGTATGATTGTGATAGTATGATTGTGATTGTATGATTGTGATTGTATGACTGTGATTGTATGATTGTGATTGCGCGTTTGTGATTGTACGATTGTGATTGTATGATTGTGATTGTATGATTGCGATTGTATGGTTGTGATTGTATGATTATGATTGTATTATTGTGATTGTATGATTATGATAGTATGGTTGTGATTGTATGATTGTGATGGTATGATTGTGATTGTATGTTTGCGATAGTATGATTGTGATTGTATGATTGTGATTGTATGATTGTTACTGTATGATTGTGATTGTATGATTGTGATTGCGTGATTGTGATTGAATGATGGCGATTGTATGATTGTGATTGTATGATTGTGATTGTATGATTGTGATAGTATGATTGTGATAGTATGACTGTGATTGTATGACTGTGATTGTATGATTGTGATTGTATGATTGTGATTGTCTGATTGTGGTTGAATGATTGTGATTGTATGATTGTGATTGTATGATTGTCATTGTATGATTATGATTGTATGATTGTGATTGCATGATTGTGATTGTATGATTGAGATTGCATGATTTTGTATGTATGATTGTGATTGTATGATTGTGATTGTATGATTGTGATAGTATGAGTCTGATTGTAAGATTGTGATTGTATGATTGTCATTGTATGATTATGGTTGTATGATTGTGATTGCATGATTGTGATTGTATGATTGTGATTGCATGATTTTGAATGTATGATTGTGATTGTATGATTGTGATTGTATGATTGTGATTGTACGATTGTGATTGTATGATTGTGATTGTATGATTGTGATTGTATGATTGTGATTGTATGATTGTGATAATATGATTGTGAATGTATGATTTCGATTGTATGTCTGTGATTGTATGATTGCGATTGTATGATTGTGATTGTATGATTGTGATTGTATGCTTGCGATTGTATGATCGTGATTGTATGATTGTGATTGTGTGATTGTGATTGTATGATAGTGATTGTATGTCTGTGATTGTATGATTGTGATTGTATGATTGTGATTGTATGATTGTGATTGTATGATTCTGATAGTATGATTGTGATTGTATGATTGTGATTGTATGATTGTGATTGTATGATTGTATTTGGGAGATTGTAATTGTATGATTGCGATTGTATGATTGAGATTGTATGATTGTGATATCATGATTGTGATCGTATGATTGTGATAGTATGATTGTGATTGTGTGATTGTGATTGTATGACTGTGATTGTATGATTGTGATTGTATGATTGTGATTGTATGATTGTGATAGTATGATTGTGATTGTATGATTGTGATTGTATGACTGTGATTGTATGATTGTGATTGTGCGATTGTGATTGTACGATTGTGATTGTACGATTGTGATTGTACGATTGTGATTGTATGATTGTGATTGTATGATTATGATGGAACGATTGTGATTGCATGATTGTGATTGTATGATTGTGATTGTATGATTGTGATTGTATGATTGTGATTGTATGATTGTGATTGTATGATTGTGATTGTATGATTGTGATTGTATGATTGTGATTGTATGATTGTGATTGTATGATTGTGATTGTATGATTGTGATTGTATGACTGTGATTGTATGGTTGTGATTGTATGATTGTGATTGTATGATTAGGATTGTATGATTGTGATAGTATGATTGTGATTGTATGACTGTGATTGCATGATTGTGATTGTATGATTGTGATTGCATGATTTTGAATGTATGATTGTGATTGTATGATTGTGATTGTATGATTGTGATTGTATGATTGTGATAATATGATTGTGAATGTATGATTGTGATTGTATGTCTGTGATTGTATGATTGCGATTGTATGATTGTGATTGTATGATTGTGATTGTATGCTTGCGATTGTATGATTGTGATTGTATGATTGTGATTGCATGATTGTGATTGTATGATTGTGATTGTATGATTGTGATTGTATGATTGTGATTGTATGATTGTCATTGTATGATTATCATTGTATGATTGTGATTGCATGATTGTGATTGTATGATTGAGATTGCATGATTTTGTATGTATGATTGTGATAGTATGATTGTGATTGTAAGATTGTGATTGCATGATTGTGATAGTATGATTGCGATTGTATGATTGTGATTGTATGATTGTGATTGTATGATTGTGATTGTATGACTGTGATTGTATGATTGTGATTGTATGATTAGGATTGTATGATTGTGATAGTATGATTGTGATTGTATGATTGTGATTGTGTGATTGCGATTGTATGATTGCGATTGTATTATTGTGATTGTATGATTGTGATTGTATGATTGTGATTGTATGACTGTGATTGTATGATTGTGATTGTATGATTGTGATAATATGATTGTGATTGTATGACTGTGATTGTATGACTGTGATTGTATGACTGTGATTGTATGATTGTGATTGTATGATTGCGATTGTATGATTGTGATTGTATGATTGTGATTGTATGATTGTGATTGTATGATTGTGATTGTATGATTGTGACTGTATGATTGTGATTGTGTGATTGTGATTGTGTGATTGCGATTGTATGATTGCGATTGAATTATTGTGATTGTATGATTGTGATTGTATGATTGTGATTGTATGACTGTGATTGTATGATTGTGATTGTATGATTGTGATAATATGATTGTGATTGTATGACTGTGATTGTATGACTGTGATTGTATGATTGTGATTGTGCGATTGTGATTGTACGATTGTGATTGTACGATTGTGATTGTACGATTATGATTGTATGATTATGATTGTATGATTGTGATTGCATGATTGTGATTGTATGATTGTGATAGTATGATTGTGACTGTATGATTGTGATAGTATGACTGTGATTGTATGACTGTGATTGTATGATTGTGACTGTATGATTGTGATTGTCCGATTGTGGTTGTATGATTGTGATTGTATGATTGTGATTGTATGATTGTCATTGTATGATTATCATTGTATGATTGTGATTGCATGATTGTGATTGTATGATAGAGATTGCATGATTTTGTATGTATGATTGTGATAGTATGATTGTGATTGTAAGATTGTGATTGCATGATTGTGATAGTATGATTGCGATTGTATGATTGTGATTGTATGATTGTGATTGTATGATTGTGATTGTATGACTGTGATTGTATGATTGTGATTGTATGATTAGGATTGTATGATTGTGATAGTATGATTGTGATTGTATGATTGTGATTGTGTGATTGCGATTGTATGATTGCGATTGTATTATTGTGATTGTATGATTGTGATTGTATGATTGTGATTGTATGACTGTGATTGTATGATTGTGATTGTATGATTGTGATAATATGATTGTGATTGTATGACTGTGATTGTATGACTGTGATTGTATGATTGTGATTGTATGTTTGCGATTGTAAGATTGTGATTGTATGATTGTGATAGTATGATTGTGATTGTATGATTGTGATTGTATGACTGTGATTGTATGATTGTGATTGCGCGTTTGTGATTGTACGATTGTGATTGTACGATTGTGATTGTATGATTGCGATTGTATGATTGTGATTGTATGATTATGATTGTATTATTGTGATTGTATGATTATGATAGTATGGTTGTGATTGTATGATTGTGATGGTATGATTGTGATTGTATGATTGCGATAGTATGATTGTGATTGTATGATTGTGATTGTATGATTGTGACTGTATGATTGTGATTGTATGATTGTGATTGCGTGATTGTGATTGAATGATTGCGATTGTATGATTGTGATTGTATGATTGTGATTGTATGATTGTGATAGTATGATTGTGATAGTATGACTGTGATTGTATGACTGTGATTGTATGATTGTGATTGTATGATTGTGATTGTCTGATTGTGGTTGAATGATTGTGATTTTATGATTGTGATTGTATGATTGTCATTGTATGATTATGATTGTATGATTGTGATTGCATGATTGTGATTGTATGATTGAGATTGCATGATTTTGTATGTATGATTGTGATTGTATGATTGTGATTGTATGATTGTGATAGTATGAGTCTGATTGTAAGATTGTGATTGTATGATTGTCATTGTATGATTATGGTTGTATGATTGTGATAGCATGATTGTGATTGTATGATTGTGATTGCATGATTTTGAATGTATGATTGTGATTGTATGATTGTGATTGTATTATTGTGATTGTATGATTGTGATTGTATGATTGTGATAATATGATTGTGAATGTATGATTTCGATTGTATGTCTGTGATTGTATGATTGCGATTGTATGATTGTGATTGTATGCTTGCGATTGTATGATCGTGATTGTATGATTGTGATTGTGTGATTGTGATTGTATGATAGTGATTGTATGTCTGTGATTGTATGATTGTGATTGTATGATTGTGATTGTATGATTGTGATTGTATGATTCTGATAGTATGATTGTGATTGTATGATTGTGATTGTATGATTGTGATTGTATGATTGTATTTGGGAGATTGTAATTGTATGATTGCGATTGTATGATTGAGATTGTATGATTGTGATTGTATGATTGTGATCGTATGATTGTGATAGTATGTTTGTGATTGTGTGATTGTGATTGTATGACTGTGATTGTATGATTGTGATTGTATGATTGTGATTGTATGATTGTGATAGTATGATTGTGATTGTATGATTGTGATTGTATGACTGTGATTGTATGATTGTGATTGTGCGATTGTGATTGTACGATTGTGATTGTACGATTGTGATTGTATGATTATGATTGTATGATTATGATTGCATGATTGTGATTGTATGATTGAGATTGCATGATTTTGTATGTATGATTGTGATTGTATGATTGTGATTGTATCATTGTGATTGTATGATTGTGATTGTATGATTGTGATAATATGATTGTGAATGTATGATTTCGATTGTATGTCTGTGATTGTATGATTGCGATTGTATGATTGTGATTGTATGCTTGCGATTGTATGATCGTGATTGTATGATTGTGATTGTGTGATTGTGATTGTATGATAGTGATTGTATGTCTGTGATTGTATGATTGTGATTGTATGATTGTGATTGTATGATTGTGATTGTATGATTGTGATTGTATGATTCTGATAGTATGATTGTGATTGTATGATTGTGATTGTATGATTGTGATTGTATGATTGTATTTGGGAGATTGTAATTGTATGATTGCGATTGTATGATTGAGATTGTAAGATTGTGATTGTATGATTGTGATCGTATGATTGTGATAGTATGTTTGTGATTGTGTGATTGTGATTGTATGACTGTGATTGTATGATTGTGATTGTATGATTGTGATTGTATGATTGTGATAGTATGATTGTGATTGTATGATTGTGATTGTATGACTGTGATTGTATGATTGTGATTGTGCGATTGTGATTGTACGATTGTGATTGTACGATTGTGATTGTATGATTATGATTGTATGATTATGATTGCATGATTGTGATTGTATGATTGAGATTGCATGATTTTGTATGTATGATTGTGATTGTATGATTGTGATTGTATCATTGTGATTGTATGATTGTGATTGTATGATTGTGATTGTATGATTGTGATTGTATGATTGTGATTGTATGATTGTGATTGTATGATTGTATTTGGGAGATTGTATTTTGGAGATTGTAATTGTATGATTGTGATTGTATGGTTGTGATTGTATGATTGTGATTGTATGATTGTGATTGTATGATTGTGATTGTATGATTGTGATTGTATGATTGTAATTGTATGATTGTGATTGTATTATTGTGATTGTATGGTTATGATAGTATGGTTGTGATTGTATGATTGTGATGGTATGATTGTGATTGTATGATTGCGATAGTATGATTGCGATTGTGTGATTGTGATTGTATGACTGTGATTGTATGATTGTGATTGTATGATCGTGATTGCATGATTGTGATAGTATGATTGTGATAGTATGATTGTGATTGTATGATTGTGATTGTATGACTGTGATTGTATGATTGTGATTGCGCGTTTGTGATTGTACGATTGTGATTGTATGATTGTGATTGTATGATTGCGATTGTATGATTGTGATTGTATGATTATGATTGTATTATTGTGATTGTATGATTATGATAGTATGGTTGTGATTGTATGATTGTGATGGTATGATTGTGATTGTATGATTGCGATAGTATGATTGTGATTGTATGATTGTGATTGTATGATTGTGACTGTATGATTGTGATTGTATGATTGTGATTGCGTGATTGTGATTGAATGATTGCGATTGTATGATTGTGATTGTATGATTGTGATTGTATGATTGTGATAGTATGATTGTGATAGTATGACTGTGATTGTATGACTGTGATTGTATGATTGTGATTGTATGATTGTGATTGTCTGATTGTGGTTGAATGATTGTGATTGTATGATTGTGATTGTATGATTGTCATTGTATGATTATGATTGTATGATTGTGATTGCATGATTGTGATTGTATGATTGAGATTGCATGATTTTGTATGTATGATTGTGATTGTATGATTGCGATTGTATGATTGTGATAGTATGAGTCTGATTGTAAGATTGTGATTGTATGATTGTCATTGTATGATTATGGTTGTATGATTGTGATTGCATGATTGTGATTGTATGATTGTGATTGCATGATTTTGAATGTATGATTGTGATTGTATGATTGTGATTGTATTATTGTGATTGTATGATTGTGATTGTATGATTGTGATAATATGATTGTGAATGTATGATTTCGATTGTATGTCTGTGATTGTATGATTGCGATTGTATGATTGTGATTGTATGATTGTGATTGTATGCTTGCGATTGTATGATCGTGATTGTATGATTGTGATTGTGTGATTGTGATTGTATGATAGTGATTGTATGTCTGTGATTGTATGATTGTGATTGTATGATTGTGATTGTATGATTGTGATTGTATGATTCTGATAGTATGATTGTGATTGTATGATTGTGATTGTATGATTGTGATTGTATGATTGTATTTGGGAGATTGTAATTGTATGATTGCGATTGTATGATTGAGATTGTATGATTGTGATTGTATGATTGTGATCGTATGATTGTGATAGTATGATTGTGATTGTGTGATTGTGATTGTATGACTGTGATTGTATGATTGTGATTGTATGATTGTGATTGTATGATTGTGATAGTATGATTGTGATTGTATGATTGTGATTGTATGACTGTGATTGTATGATTGTGATTGTGCGATTGTGATTGTACGATTGTGATTGTACGATTGTGATTGTATGATTATGATTGTATGACTATGATTGCATGATTGTGATTGTATGATTGAGATTGCATGATTTTGTATGTATGATTGTGATTGTATGATTGTGATTGTATGATTGTGATTGTATGATTGTGATTGTATGACTGTGATTGTATGATTGCGATTGTATGATTGCGATTGTATGATTGTGATTGTATGATTGTGATTGTATGATTGTGATTGTATGATTGTGATTGTATGATTGTGATTGTATGATTGTATTTGGGAGATTGTATTTTGGAGATTGTAATTGTATGATTGTGATTGTATGATTGTGATTGTATGATTGTGATTGTATGATTGTGATTGTATGATTGTGATTGTATGATTGTGATTGTATGATTGTAATTGTATGATTGTGATTGTATGATTGTGATTGTATGATTAGGATAGTATGATTGTGATGGTATGATTGTGATTGTATGATTGCGATAGTATGATTGTGATTGTATGATTGTGATTGTATGATTGTGATTGTATGATTGTGATTGCATGATCGTGATTGTATGATTGAGATTGCATGATTTTGTATGTTTGATTGTGATTGTATGATTGTGATTGTATGATTGTGATAGTATGATTGTAATTGTAAGGTTGTGATTGTATGATTGTCTTTGAATGATTATGGTTGTATGATTGTGATTGTATTATTGTGATTGTATGATTATGATAGTATGGTTGTGATTGTATGATTGTGATGGTATGATTGTGATTGTATGATTGCGATAGTATGATTGCGATTGTGTGATTGTGATTGTATGACTGTGATTGTATGATTGTGATTGTATGATCGTGATTGCATGATTGTGATAGTATGATTGTGATAGTATGATTGTGATTGTATGATTGTGATTGTATGACTGTGATTGTATGATTGTGATTGCGCGTTTGTGATTGTACGATTGTGATTGTATGATTGTGATTGTATGATTGCGATTGTATGATTGTGATTGTATGATTATGATTGTATTATTGTGATTGTATGATTATGATAGTATGGTTGTGATTGTATGATTGTGATGGTATGATTGTGATTGCGCGTTTGTGATTGTACGATTGTGATTGTATGATTGTGATTGTATGATTGTGATAGTATGATTGTGATTGTATGATTGTGATTGTATGACTGTGATTGTATGATTGTGATTGCGCGTTTGTGATTGTACGATTGTGATTGTATGATTGTGATTGTATGATTGCGATTGTATGATTGTGATTGTATGATTATGATTGTATTATTGTGATTGTATGATTATGATAGTATGGTTGTGATTGTATGATTGTGATGGTATGATTGTGATTGTATGACTGTGATTGTATGATTGTGATTGTATGATTGTGATTGTATGATTGTGATTGTATGATTGTGATTGTATGACTGTGATTGTATGGTTGTGATTGTATGATTGTGATTGTATGATTAGGATTGTATGATTGTGATAGTATGATTGTGATTGTATGACTGTGATTGTATGATTGTGATTGTATGATTGTGACGGTATGATTGTGATTGTATGACTGTGATTGTATGATTGTGATTGTGCGATTGTGATTGTACGATTGTGATTGTACGATTGTGATTGTATGATTATGATTGTATGATTATGATTGCATGATTGTGATTGTATGATTGAGATTGCATGATTTTGTATGTATGATTGTGATTGTATGATTGTGATTGTATGATTGTGATTGTATGATTGTGATTATATGACTGTGATTGTATGATTGTGATTGTGCGATTGTGATTGTACGATTGTGATTGTACGATTGTGATTGTACGATTGTGATTGTGCGATTGTGATTGTACGATTGTGATTGTACGATTGTGATTGCATGATTGTGATTGTATGATTGTGATTGTATGATTGTGATTGTATGATTGTGATTGTATGATTGTGATTGTATGATTGTGATTGTATGACTGTGATTGTATGGTTGTGATTGTATGATTGTGATTGTATGATTAGGATTGTATGATTGTGATAGTATGATTGTGATTGTATGACTGTGATTGTATGATTGTGATTGTATGACTGTGATTGTATGATTGTGATTGTATGATTGTGATTGTATGATTGCGATTGTATGATTGTGATTGTATGATTGTGATTGTATGATTGTGATTGTATGACTGTGATTGTATGGTTGTGATTGTATGATTGTGATTGTATGATTAGGATTGTATGATTGTCATTGTATGATTATGATTGTATGATTGTGATTGCATGATTGTGATTGTATGATTGAGATTGCATGATTTTGTAAGTATGATTGTGATTGTATGATTGTGATTGTATGATTGTGATTGTATGATTGTGATTGTATGATTGTGATAGTATGATTCTGATTGTAAGATTGTGATTGTATGATTGTCATTGTATGATTATGGTTGTATGATTGTGATTGCATGATTGTGATTGTATGATTGTGATTGCATGATTTTGAATGTATGATTGTGATTGTATGATTGTGATTGTATGATTGTGATAATATGATTGTGAATGTATGATTGTGATTGTATGTCTGTGATTGTATGATTGCGATTGTATGATTGTGATTGTATGATTGTGATTGTATGCTTGCGATTGTATGATTGTGATTGTATGATTGTGATTGTATGATTGTGATTGTATGATTAGGATTGTATGATTGTGATTGTATGATTGTGATTGTATGATTGTGATTGTATGATTGTGATTGTATGATTGTGATTGTGTGATTGTGATTGTATGATTGCGATTGTATGATTGTGATTGTATGATTATGATTGTATGATTGTGATTGTATGATTGTGATTGTATGATTATGATTGTATGGTTGTGACTGTATGATTGTGATGGTATGATTGCGATCGTATGATTGTGATTGTATGATTATGATTGTATGATTGTGATTGTATGTTTGCGATTGTATGATTGCGATTGTATGATTAGGATTGTATGATTGTGATAGTATGATTGTGATTGTATGATTGTGATTGTATGATTGTGATTGTATGATTGTGATTGTGTGATTTTGATTGTATGATTGTGATTGTATGATTGTATTTGGGAGATTGTATTTTGGAGATTGTAATTGTAAGATTGTGATTGTATGATTGTCATTGTATGATTATGGTTGTATGATTGTGATTGCATGATTGTGATTGTATGATTGTGATGGTATGATTGTGATTGTATGATTGCGATAGTATGATTGTAATTGTATGATTGTGATTGTATTATTGTGATTGTATGATTATGATAGTATGGTTGTGATTGTATGATTGTGATGGTATGATTGTGATTGTATGATTGCGATAGTATGATTGCGATTGTGTGATTGTGATTGTATGACTGTGATTGTATGATTGTGATTGTATGATCGTGATTGCATGATTGTGATAGTATGATTGTGATAGTATGATTGTGATAGTATGATTGTGATTGTATGATTGTGATTGTATGACTGTGATTGTATGATTGTGATTGCGCGTTTGTGATTGTACGATTGTGATTGTATGGTTGTGATTGTATGATTGTGATGGTATGATTGTGATTGTATGATTGCGATAGTATGATTGCGATTGTGTGATTGTGATTGTATGACTGTGATTGTATGATTGTGATTGTATGATCGTGATTGCATGATTGTGATAGTATGATTGTGATAGTATGATTGTGATAGTATGATTGTGATTGTATGATTGTGATTGTATGACTGTGATTGTATGATTGTGATTGCGCGTTTGTGATTGTACGATTGTGATTGTATGATTGTGATTGTATGATTGCGATTGTATGGTTGTGATTGTATGATTATGATTGTATTATTGTGATTGTATGATTATGATAGTATGGTTGTGATTGTATGATTGTGATGGTATGATTGTGATTGTATGTTTGCGATAGTATGATTGTGATTGTATGATTGTGATTGTATGATTGTTACTGTATGATTGTGATTGTATGATCGTGATTGCGTGATTGTGATTGAATGATGGCGATTGTATGATTGTGATTGTATGATTGTGATTGTATGATTGTGATAGTATGATTGTGATAGTATGACTGTGATTGTATGACTGTGATTGTATGATTGTGATTGTATGATTGTGATTGTCTGATTGTGGTTGAATGATTGTGATTGTATGATTGTGATTGTATGATTGTCATTGTATGATTATGATTGTATGATTGTGATTGCATGATTGTGATTGTATGATTGAGATTGCATGATTTTGTATGTATGATTGTGATTGTATGATTGTGATTGTATGATTGTGATAGTATGAGTCTGATTGTAAGATTGTGATTGTATGATTGTCATTGTATGATTATGGTTGTATGATTGTGATTGCATGATTGTGATTGTATGATTGTGATTGCATGATTTTGAATGTATGATTGTGATTGTATGATTGTGATTGTATGATTGTGATTGTACGATTGTGATTGTATGATTGTGATTGTATGATTGTGATTGTATGATTGTGATTGTATGATTGTGATAATATGATTGTGAATGTATGATTTCGATTGTATGTCTGTGATTGTATGATTGCGATTGTATGATTGTGATTGTATGATTGTGATTGTATGCTTGCGATTGTATGATCGTGATTGTATGATTGTGATTGTGTGATTGTGATTGTATGATAGTGATTGTATGTCTGTGATTGTATGATTGTGATTGTATGATTGTGATTGTATGATTGTGATTGTATGATTCTGATAGTATGATTGTGATTGTATGATTGTGATTGTATGATTGTGATTGTATGATTGTATTTGGGAGATTGTAATTGTATGATTGCGATTGTATGATTGAGATTGTATGATTGTGATATCATGATTGTGATCGTATGACTGTGATAGTATGATTGTGATTGTGTGATTGTGATTGTATGACTGTGATTGTATGATTGTGATTGTATGATTGTGATTGTATGATTGTGATAGTATGATTGTGATTGTATGATTGTGATTGTATGACTGTGATTGTATGATTGTGATTGTGCGATTGTGATTGTACGATTGTGATTGTACGATTGTGATTGTACGATTGTGATTGTATGATTGTGATTGTATGATTATGATGGAACGATTGTGATTGCATGATTGTGATTGTATGATTGTGATTGTATGATTGTGATTGTATGATTGTGATTGTATGATTGTGATTGTATGATTGTGATTGTATGATTGTGATTGTATGATTGTGATTGTATGATTGTGATTGTATGATTGTGATTGTATGATTGTGATTGTATGACTGTGATTGTATGGTTGTGATTGTATGATTGTGATTGTATGATTAGGATTGTATGATTGTGATAGTATGATTGTGATTGTATGACTGTGATTGCATGATTGTGATTGTATGATTGTGATTGCATGATTTTGAATGTATGATTGTGATTGTATGATTGTGATTGTATGATTGTGATAATATGATTGTGAATGTATGATTGTGATTGTATGTCTGTGATTGTATGATTGCGATTGTATGATTGTGATTGTATGATTGTGATTGTATGCTTGCGATTGTATGATTGTGATTGTATGATTGTGATTGCATGATTGTGATTGTATGATTGTGATTGTATGATTGTGATTGTATGATTGTGATTGTATGATTGTCATTGTATGATTATCATTGTATGATTGTGATTGCATGATTGTGATTGTATGATTGAGATTGCATGATTTTGTATGTATGATTGTGATAGTATGATTGTGATTGTAAGATTGTGATTGCATGATTGTGATAGTATGATTGCGATTGTATGATTGTGATTGTATGATTGTGATTGTATGATTGTGATTGTATGACTGTGATTGTATGATTGTGATTGTATGATTAGGATTGTATGATTGTGATAGTATGATTGTGATTGTATGATTGTGATTGTGTGATTGCGATTGTATGATTGCGATTGTATTATTGTGATTGTATGATTGTGATTGTATGATTGTGATTGTATGACTGTGATTGTATGATTGTGATTGTATGATTGTGATAATATGATTGTGATTGTATGACTGTGATTGTATGACTGTGATTGTATGACTGTGATTGTATGATTGTGATTGTATGATTGCGATTGTATGATTGTGATTGTATGATTGTGATTGTATGATTGTGATTGTATGATTGTGATTGTATGATTGTGACTGTATGATTGTGATTGTGTGATTGTGATTGTGTGATTGCGATTGTATGATTGCGATTGTATTATTGTGATTGTATGATTGTGATTGTATGATTGTGATTGTATGACTGTGATTGTATGATTGTGATTGTATGATTGTGATAATATGATTGTGATTGTATGACTGTGATTGTATGACTGTGATTGTATGATTGTGATTGTGCGATTGTGATTGTACGATTGTGATTGTACGATTGTGATTGTACGATTATGATTGTATGATTATGATTGTATGATTGTGATTGCATGATTGTGATTGTATGATTGTGATAGTATGATTGTGACTGTATGATTGTGATAGTATGACTGTGATTGTATGACTGTGATTGTATGATTGTGACTGTATGATTGTGATTGTCCGATTGTGGTTGTATGATTGTGATTGTATGATTGTGATTGTATGATTGTCATTGTATGATTATCATTGTATGATTGTGATTGCATGATTGTGATTGTATGATAGAGATTGCATGATTTTGTATGTATGATTGTGATAGTATGATTGTGATTGTAAGATTGTGATTGCATGATTGTGATAGTATGATTGCGATTGTATGATTGTGATTGTATGATTGTGATTGTATGATTGTGATTGTATGACTGTGATTGTATGATTGTGATTGTATGATTAGGATTGTATGATTGTGATAGTATGATTGTGATTGTATGATTGTGATTGTGTGATTGCGATTGTATGATTGCGATTGTATTATTGTGATTGTATGATTGTGATTGTATGATTGTGATTGTATGACTGTGATTGTATGATTGTGATTGTATGATTGTGATAATATGATTGTGATTGTATGACTGTGATTGTATGACTGTGATTGTATGATTGTGATTGTATGTTTGCGATTGTAAGATTGTGATTGTATGATTGTGATTGTATGATTGTGATTGTATGATTGTATTTGGGAGATTGTATTTGGGAGATTGTGATTGTATGATTGTGATTGTATGATTGTGATTGTATGATTGCGATTGTATGATTGTGATTGTATGATTGTGATTGTATGATTAGGATTGTATGATTGTGATAGTATGATTGTGATTGTATGATTGTGATTGTGCGATTGTGATTGTACGATTGTGATTGTACGATTGTGATTGTACGATTGTGATTGTATGATTGTGACTGTATGATTGTGATAGTATGACTGTGATTGTATGACTGTGATTGTATGATTGTGACTGTATGATTGTGATTGTCTGATTGTGATTGTATGATTGTGATTGTATGATTGTCATTGTATGATTATGATTGTATGATTGTGATTGCATGATTGTGATTGTATGATTGAGATTGCATGATTTTGTATGTATGATTGTGATTGTATGGTTGTGACTGTATGATTGTGATGGTATGATTGCGATCGTATGATTGTGATTGTATGATTATGATTGTATGATTGTGATTGTATGATTGCGATTGTATGATTGTGATTGTATGATTGTGATTGTATGATTGTGATTGTATGATTGTGATTGTATGATTGTGACTGTATGATTGCGATTGTATGATTGTGATTGTGTGATTGCGATTGTGTGATTGCGATTGTATGACTGTGATTGTATGATTGTGATTGTATGATTGTGATTGTATGATTAGGATTGTATGATTGTGATAGTATGATTGTGATTGTAAGATTGTGATTGTATGACTGTGATTGTATGATTGTGATTGTATGATTGTGATTGTATGATTGTGATTGTATGATTAGGATTGTATGATTGTGATTGTATGATTGTGATTGTATGACTGTGATTGTATGATTGTGATTGTGCGATTGTGATTGTACGATTGTGATTGTACGATTGTGATTGTACGATTGTGATTGTACGATTGTGATTGTATGATTATGATTGTATGATTGTGATAGTATGATTGTGATTGTAAGATTGTGATTGTATGACTGTGATTGTATGATTGTGATTGTATGATTGTGATTGTATGATCAGGATTGTATAATTGTGACTGTATGATTGCGATTGTATGATTGTGATTGTGTGATTGCGATTGTATGATTGCGAGTGTATGATTGTGATTGTATGATTGTGATTGTATGATTGTGATTGTATGACTGTGATTGTATGATTGTGATTGTATGATTGTGATTGTATGATCGTGATTGTATGATCGTGATTGTATGACTGTGATTGTATGATTGTGATTGTGCGATTGTGATTGTACGATTGTGATTGTACGATTGTGACTGTACGATTGTGATTGTATGATTATGATTGTATGATTGTGATAGTATGATTGTGATTGTAAGATTGTGATTGTATGACTGTGATTGTATGATTGTGATTGTATGATCGTGATTGTATGATTAGGATTGTATGATTGTGATAGTATGATTGTGATTGTATGATTGTGATTGTGCGATTGTGATTGTACGATTGTGATTGTACGATTGTGATTGTACGATTGTGATTGTACGATTATGATTTTATGGTTGTGACTGTATGATTGTGATGGTATGATTGCGTTCGTATGATTGTGATTGTATGATTATGATTGTATGATTGTGATTGTATGATTGCGATTGTATGATTGTGATTGTATGATTGTGATTGTATGATTGTGATTGTATGATTGTGATTGTATGATTGTGACTGTATGATCGCGGTTGTATGATTGTGATTGTGTGATTGCGATTGTATGATTGCGATTGTATTATTGTGATTGTATGATTGTGATTGTATGATTGTGATTGTATGACTGTGATTGTATGATTGTGATTGTATGATTGTGATAATATGATTGTGATTGTATGACTGTGATTGTATGACTGTGATTGTATGATTGTGATTGTATGATTCTGATAGTATGATTGTGATTGTATGATTGTGATTGTATGATTGTCATTGTATGATTATGATTGTATGATTGTGATTGCATGATTGTGATTGTATGATTGAGATTGCATGATTTTGTATGTATGATTGTGATTGTATGGTTGTGACTGTATGATTGTGATGGTATGATTGCGATCGTATGATTGTGATTGTATGATTATGATTGTATGATTGTGATTGTATGATTGCGATTGTATGATTGTGATTGTATGATTGTGATTGTATGATTGTGATTGTATGATTGTGATTGTATGATTGTGATTGTATGATTGCGACTGTATGATTGCGATTGTATGATTGTGATTGTGTGATTGCGATTGTATGATTGCGATTGTATGATTGTGATTGTATGATTGTGATTGTATGATTGTGATTGTATGATTGTGATTGTATGACTGTGATTGTATGACTGTGATTGTATGATTGTGATTGTATGATTGTGATTGTATGATCGTGATTGTATGATCGTGATTGTATGACTGTGATTGTATGATTGTGATTGTGCGATTGTGATTGTACGATTGTGATTGTACGATTGTGACTGTACGATTGTGATTGTATGATTATGATTGTATGATTGTGATAGTATGATTGTGATTGTAAGATTGTGTTTGTATGACTGTGATTGTATGATTGTGATTGTATGATCGTGATTGTATGATTAGGATTGTATGATTGTGATGGTATGATTGTGATTGTATGATTGTGATTGTGCGATTGTGATTGTACGATTGTGATTGTACGATTGTGATTGTACGATTGTAATTGTACGATTATGATTGTATGGTTGTGACTGTATGATTGTGATGGTATGATTGCGATCGTATGATTGTGATTGTATGATTATGATTGTATGATTGTGATTGTATGATTGCGATTGTATGATTGTGATTGTATGATTGTGATTGTATGATTGTGATTGTATGATTGTGATTGTGTGATTGTGACTGTATGATTGCGGTTGTATGATTGTGATTGTGTGATTGCGATTGTATGATTGCGATTGTATTATTGTGATTGTATGATTGTGATTGTATGATTGTGATTGTATGACTGTGATTGTATGATTGTGATTGTATGATTGTGATAATATGATTGTGATTGTATGACTGTGATTGTATGACTGTGATTGTATGATTGTGATTGTATGATTCTGATAGTATGATTGTGATTGTATGATTGTGATTGTATGATTGTGATTGTATGATTGTATTTGGGAGATTGTATTTGGGAGATTGTGATTGTCTGATTGTGATTGTATGATTGTGATTGTATGATTGCGATTGTATGATTGAGATTGTATGATTGTGATTGTATGATTGTGATTGTATGATTGTGATTGTATGATTGTGATTGTATGATTGTATTTGGGAGATTGTATTTTGGAGATTGTAATAGTATGATTGCGATTGTATGATTGCGATTGTATGATTGTGATTGTATGATTGTGATTGTATGATTGCGATTGTATGATTGTGATTGTATGATTGTGATTGTATGATTGTGATTGTATGATTGTGATTGTATGATTGTGACTGTATGATTGCGATTGTATGATTGTGATTGTGTGATTGCGATTGTATGATTGCGATTGTATGATTGTGATTGTATGATTGTGATTGTATGATTGTGATTGTATGATTGTGATTGTATGACTGTGATTGTATGACTGTGATTGTATGATTGTGATTGTATGATTGTGATTGTATGATTGTGATTGTATGACTGTGATTGTATGACTGTGATTGTGTGATTGCGATTGTATGATTGCGATTGTATTATTGTGATTGTATGATTGTGATTGTATGATTGTGATTGTATGACTGTGATTGTATGATTGTGATTGTATGATTGTGATAATATGATTGTGATTGTATGACTGTGATTGTATGACTGTGATTGTATGACTGTGATTGTATGATTGTGATTGTATGATTGTGATTGTATGATTGTGATTGTATGATTGTGATTGTATGATTGGGATTGTATGACTGTGATTGTATGCTTGTGATTGCGCGTTTGTGATTGTACGATTGTGATTGTATGATTGTGATTGTATGATTGCGATTGTATGATTGTGATTGTATGATTATGATTGTATTATTGTGATTGTATGATTATGATAGTATGGTTGTGATTGTATGATTGTGATGGTATGATTGTGATTGCGCGTTTGTGATTGTACGATTGTGATTGTATGATTGTGATTGTATGATTGTGATAGTATGATTGTGATTCTATGATTGTGATTGTATGACTGTGATTGTATGATTGTGATTGCGCGTTTGCGATTGTACGATTGTGATTGTATGATTGTGATTGTATGATTGCGATTGTATGATTGTGATTGTATGATTATGATTGTATTATTGTGATTGTATGATTATGATAGTATGGTTGTGATTGTATGATTGTGATGGTATGATTGTGATTGTATGACTGTGATTTTATGATTCTGATTGTATGATTGTGATTGTATGATTGTGATTGTATGATTGTGATTGTATGACTGTGATTGTATGGTTGTGATTGTATGATTGTGATTGTATGATTAGGATTGTATGATTGTGATAGTATGATTGTGATTGTATGACTGTGATTGTATGATTGTGATTGTATGATTGTGATGGTATGATTGTGATTGTATGATTGCGATAGTATGATTGCGATTGTGTGATTGTGATTGTATGACTGTGATTGTATGATTGTGATTGTATGATTGTGATTGTATGATCGTGATTGCATGATTGTGATAGTATGATTGTGATAGTATGATTGTGATTGTATGATTGTGATTGTATGACTGTGATTGTATGATTGTGATTGCGCGTTTGTGATTGTACGATTGTGATTGTACGATTGTGATTGTATGATTGCGATTGTATGATTGTGATTGTATGATTATGATTGTATTATTGTGATTGTATGATTATGATAGTATGGTTGTGATTGTATGATTGTGATGGTATGATTGTGATTGTATGATTGCGATAGTATGATTGTGATTGTATGACTGTGATTGTATGATTGTGACTGTATGATTGTGATTGTATGATTGTGATTGCGTGATTGTGATTGAATGATTGCGATTGTATGATTGTGATTGTATGATTGTGATTGTATGATTGTGATAGTATGATTGTGATAGTATGACTGTGATTGTATGACTGTGATTGTATGATTGTGATTGTATGATTGTGATTGTCTGATTGTGGTTGAATGATTGTGATTGTATGATTGTGATTGTATGATTGTCATTGTATGATTATGATTGTATGATTGTGATTGCATGATTGTGATTGTATGATTGAGATTGCATGATTTTGTATGTATGATTGTGATTGTATGATTGTGATTGTATGATTGTGATAGTATGAGTCTGATTGTAAGATTGTGATTGTATGATTGTCATTGTATGATTATGGTTGTATGATTGTGATAGCATGATTGTGATTGTATGATTGTGATTGCATGATTTTGAATGTATGATTGTGATTGTATGATTGTGATTGTATTATTGTGATTGTATGATTGTGATTGTATGATTGTGATAATATGATTGTGAATGTATGATTTCGATTGTATGTCTGTGATTGTATGATTGCGATTGTATGATTGTGATTGTATGCTTGCGATTGTATGATCGTGATTGTATGATTGTGATTGTGTGATTGTGATTGTATGATTGTGATTGTATGATTGTGATAGTATGATTGTGATAGTATGACTGTGATTGTATGATTGTGATTGTATGATTGTGATTGTATGATTCTGATAGTATGATTGTGATTGTATGATTGTGATTGTATGATTGTGATTGTATGATTGTATTTGGGAGATTGTAATTGTATGATTGCGATTGTATGATTGAGATTGTATGATTGTGATTGTATGATTGTGATCGTATGATTGTGATAGTATGTTTGTGATTGTGTGATTGTGATTGTATGACTGTGATTGTATGATTGTGATTGTATGATTGTGATTGTATGATTGTGATAGTATGATTGTGATTGTATGATTGTGATTGTATGACTGTGATTGTATGATTGTGATTGTGCGATTGTGATTGTACGATTGTGATTGTACGATTGTGATTGTATGATTATGATTGTATGATTATGATTGCATGATTGTGATTGTATGATTGAGATTGCATGATTTTGTATGTATGATTGTGATTGTATGATTGTGATTGTATCATTGTGATTGTATGATTGTGATTGTATGATTGTGATTGTATGATTGTGATTGTATGATTGTATTTGGGAGATTGTATTTTGGAGATTGTAATTGTATGATTGTGATTGTATGGTTGTGATTGTATGATTGTGATTGTATGATTGTGATTGTATGATTGTGATTGTATGATTGTGATTGTATGATTGTAATTGTATGATTGTGATTGTATGATTGTGATTGTATGATTAGGATAGTATGATTGTGATGGTATGATTGTGATTGTATGATTGCGATAGTATGATTGTGATTGCATGATCGTGATTGTATGATTGAGATTGCATGATTTTGTATGTTTGATTGTGATTGTATGATTGTGATTGTATGATTGTGATAGTATGATTGTAATTGTAAGATTGTGATTGTATGATTGTCATTGTATGATTATGGTTGTATGATTGTGATTGTATTATTGTGATTGTATGGTTATGATAGTATGGTTGTGATTGTATGATTGTGATGGTATGATTGTGATTGTATGATTGCGATAGTATGATTGCGATTGTGTGATTGTGATTGTATGACTGTGATTGTATGATTGTGATTGTATGATCGTGATTGCATGATTGTGATAGTATGATTGTGATAGTATGATTGTGATTGTATGATTGTGATTGTATGACTGTGATTGTATGATTGTGATTGCGCGTTTGTGATTGTACGATTGTGATTGTATGATTGTGATTGTATGATTGCGATTGTATGATTGTGATTGTATGATTATGATTGTATTATTGTGATTGTATGATTATGATAGTATGGTTGTGATTGTATGATTGTGATGGTATGATTGTGATTGCGCGTTTGTGATTGTACGATTGTGATTGTATGATTGTGATTGTATGATTGTGATAGTATGATTGTGATTGTATGATTGTGATTGTATGACTGTGATTGTATGATTGTGATTGCGCGTTTGTGATTGTACGATTGTGATTGTATGATTGTGATTGTATGATTGCGATTGTATGATTGTGATTGTATGATTATGATTGTATTATTGTGATTGTATGATTATGATAGTATGGTTGTGATTGTATGATTGTGATGGTATGATTGTGATTGTATGACTGTGATTGTATGATTGTGATTGTATGATTGT
Source organism: Megachile rotundata (assembly GCF_050947335.1). Taxonomy (NCBI): domain Eukaryota; kingdom Metazoa; phylum Arthropoda; class Insecta; order Hymenoptera; family Megachilidae; genus Megachile; species Megachile rotundata. The sequence continues at coordinate 720,192 of NW_027473322.1, read as the reverse complement.
GATTGTATGATTGTGATTGTATGATTGTGATTGTATGACTGTGATTGTATGGTTGTGATTGTTTGATTGTGATTGTATGATTAGGATTGTATGATTGTGATAGTATGATTGTGATTGCATGACTGTAATTGTATGATTGTGATGGTATGATTGTGATTGTATGATTGCGATAGTATGATTGCGATTGTGTGATTGTGATTGTATGACTGTGATTGTATGATTGTGATTGTATGATCGTGATTGCATGATTGTGATAGTATGATTGTGATAGTATGATTGTGATTGTATGATTGTGATTGTATGACTGTGATTGTATGATTGTGATTGCGCGTTTGTGATTGTACGATTGTGATTGTATGATTGTGATTGTATGATTGCGATTGTATGATTGTGATTGTATGATTATGATTGTATTATTGTGATTGTATGATTATGATAGTATGGTTGTGATTGTATGATTGTGATGGTATGATTGTGATTGTATGATTGCGATAGTATGATTGTGATTGTATGATTGTGACTGTATGATTGTGATTGTATGATTGTGATTGCGTGATTGTGATTGAATGATTGCGATTGTATGATTGTGATTGTATGATTGTGATTGTATGATTGTGATAGTATGATTGTGATAGTATGACTGTGATTGTATGACTGTGATTGTATGATTGTGATTGTATGATTGTGATTGTCTGATTGTGGTTGAATGATTGTGATTGTATGATTGTGATTGTATGATTGTCATTGTATGATTATGATTGTATGATTGTGATTGCATGATTGTGATTGTATGATTGAGATTGCATGATTTTGTATGTATGATTGTGATTGTATGATTGCGATTGTATGATTGTGATAGTATGAGTCTGATTGTAAGATTGTGATTGTATGATTGTCATTGTATGATTATGGTTGTATGATTGTGATTGCATGATTGTGATTGTATGATTGTGATTGCATGATTTTGAATGTATGATTGTGATTGTATGATTGTGATTGTATTATTGTGATTGTATGATTGTGATTGTATGATTGTGATAATATGATTGTGAATGTATGATTTCGATTGTATGTCTGTGATTGTATGATTGCGATTGTATGATTGTGATTGTATGATTGTGATTGTATGCTTGCGATTGTATGATCGTGATTGTATGATTGTGATTGTGTGATTGTGATTGTATGATAGTGATTGTATGTCTGTGATTGTATGATTGTGATTGTATGATTGTGATTGTATGATTGTGATTGTATGATTCTGATAGTATGATTGTGATTGTATGATTGTGATTGTATGATTGTGATTGTATGATTGTATTTGGGAGATTGTAACTGTATGATTGCGATTGTATGATTGAGATTGTATGATTGTGATTGTATGATTGTGATCGTATGATTGTGATAGTATGATTGTGATTGTGTGATTGTGATTGTATGACTGTGATTGTATGATTGTGATTGTATGATTGTGATTGTATGATTGTGATAGTATGATTGTGATTGTATGATTGTGATTGTATGACTGTGATTGTATGATTGTGATTGTGCGATTGTGATTGTACGATTGTGATTGTACGATTGTGATTGTATGATTATGATTGTATGACTATGATTGCATGATTGTGATTGTATGATTGAGATTGCATGATTTTGTATGTATGATTGTGATTGTATGATTGTGATTGTATGATTGTGATTGTATGATTGTGATTGTATGACTGTGATTGTATGATTGCGATTGTATGATTGCGATTGTATGATTGTGATTGTATGATTGTGATTGTATGATTGTGATTGTATGATTGTGATTGTATGATTGTATTTGGGAGATTGTATTTTGGAGATTGTAATTGTATGATTGTGATTGTATGATTGTGATTGTATGATTGTGATTGTATGATTGTGATTGTATGATTGTGATTGTATGATTGTGATTGTATGATTGTAATTGTATGATTGTGATTGTATGATTGTGATTGTATGATTAGGATAGTATGATTGTGATGGTATGATTGTGATTGTATGATTGCGATAGTATGATTGTGATTGTATGATTGTGATTGTATGATTGTGATTGTATGATTGTGATTGCATGATCGTGATTGTATGATTGAGATTGCATGATTTTGTATGTTTGATTGTGATTGTATGATTGTGATTGTATGATTGTGATAGTATGATTGTAATTGTAAGATTGTGATTGTATGATTGTCTTTGAATGATTATGGTTGTATGATTGTGATTGTATTATTGTGATTGTATGATTATGATAGTATGGTTGTGATTGTATGATTGTGATGGTATGATTGTGATTGTATGATTGCGATAGTATGATTGCGATTGGGTGATTGTGATTGTATGACTGTGATTGTATGATTGTGATTGTATGATCGTGATTGCATGATTGTGATAGTATGATTGTGATAGTATGATTGTGATTGTATGATTGTGATTGTATGACTGTGATTGTATGATTGTGATTGCGCGTTTGTGATTGTACGATTGTGATTGTATGATTGTGATTGTATGATTGCGATTGTATGATTGTGATTGTATGATTATGATTGTATTATTGTGATTGTATGATTATGATAGTATGGTTGTGATTGTATGATTGTGATGGTATGATTGTGATTGCGCGTTTGTGATTGTACGATTGTGATTGTATGATTGTGATTGTATGATTGTGATAGTATGATTGTGATTGTATGATTGTGATTGTATGACTGTGATTGTATGATTGTGATTGCGCGTTTGTGATTGTACGATTGTGATTGTATGATTGTGATTGTATGATTGCGATTGTATGATTGTGATTGTATGATTATGATTGTATTATTGTGATTGTATGATTATGATAGTATGGTTGTGATTGTATGATTGTGATGGTATGATTGTGATTGTATGACTGTGATTGTATGATTGTGATTGTATGATTGTGATTGTATGATTGTGATTGTATGATTGTGATTGTATGACTGTGATTGTATGGTTGTGATTGTATGATTGTGATTGTATGATTAGGATTGTATGATTGTGATAGCATGATTGTGATTGTATGACTGTGATTGTATGATTGTGATTGTATGATTGTGATTGTATGATTGTGATTGTATGATTGCGATAGTATGATTGCGATTGTGTGATTGTGATTGTATGACTGTGATTGTATGATTGTGATTGTATGATCGTGATTGCATGATTGTGATAGTATGATTGTGATAGTATGATTGTGATTGTATGATTGTGATTGTATGACTGTGATTGTATGATTGTGATTGCGCGTTTGTGATTGTACGATTGTGATTGTATGATTGTGATTGTATGATTGCGATTGTATGATTGTGATTGTATGATTATGATTGTATTATTGTGATTGTATGATTATGATAGTATGGTTGTGATTGTATAATTGTGATGGTATGATTGTGATTGTATGATTGCGATAGTATGATTGTGATTGTGTGATTGTGATTGTATGATTGTGACTGTATGATTGTGATTGTATGATTGTGATTGCGTGATTGTGATTGAATGATTGCGATTGTATGATTGTGATTGTATGATTGTGATTGTATGATTGTGATAGTATGATTGTGATAGTATGACTGTGATTGTATGACTGTGATTGTATGATTGTGATTGTCTGATTGTGGTTGAATGATTGTGATTGTATGATTGTGATTGTATGATTGTCATTGTATGATTATGATTGTATGATTGTGGTTGCATGATTGTGATTGTATGATTGAGATTGCATGATTTTGTATGTATGATTGTGATTGTATGATTGTGATTGTATGATTGTGATAGTGTGAGTCTGATTGTAAGATTGTGATTGTATGATTGTCATTGTATGATTATGGTTGTATGATTGTGATTGCATGATTGTGATTGTATGATTGTGATTGCATGATTTTGAATGTATGATTGTGATTGTATGATTGTGATTGTATTATTGTGATTGTATGATTGTGATTGTAAGATTGTGATAATATGATTGTGAATGTATGACTTCGATTGTATGTCTGTGATTGTATGATTGCGATTGTATGATTGTGATTGTATGATTGTGATTGTATGCTTGCGATTGTATGATCGTGATTGTATGATTGTGATTGTGTGATTGTGATTGTATGATAGTGATTATATGTCTGTGATTGTATGATTGTGATTGTATGATTCTGATAGTATGATTGTGATTGTATGATTGTGATTGTACGATTGTGATTGTATGATTGTATTTGGGAGATTGTAATTGTATGATTGCGATTGTATGATTGAGATTGTATGATTGTGATTGTATGATTGTGATCGTATGATTGTGATAGTATGATTGTGATTGTGTGATTGTGATTGTATGACTGTGATTGTATGATTGTGATTGTATGATTGTGATTGTATGATTGTGATAGTATGATTGTGATTGTATGATTGTGATTGTATGACTGTGATTGTATGATTGTGATTGTGCGATTGTGATTGTACGATTGTGATTATACGATTGTGATTGTATGATTATGATTGTATGATTATGATTGCATGATTGTGATTGTATGATTGAGATTGCATGATTTTGTATGTATGATTGTGATTGTATGATTGTGATTGTATGATTGTGATTGTATGATTGTGATTGTATGATTGTCATTGTATGATTATGGTTGTATGATTGTGATTGCATGATTGTGATTGTATGATTGTGATGGTATGATTGTGATTGTATGATTGCGATAGTATGATTGTAATTGTATGATTGTGATTGTATTATTGTGATTGTATGATTATGATAGTATGGTTGTGATTGTATGATTGTGATGGTATGATTGTGATTGTATGATTGCGATAGTATGATTGCGATTGTGTGATTGTGATTGTATGACTGTGATTGTATGATTGTGATTGTATGATCGTGATTGCATGATTGTGATAGTATGATTGTGATAGTATGATTGTGATAGTATGATTGTGATAGTATGATTGTGATTGTATGATTGTGATTGTATGACTGTGATTGTATGATTGTGATTGCGCGTTTGTGATTGTACGATTGTGATTGTATGATTGTGATTGTATGATTGCGATTGTATGGTTGTGATTGTATGATTATGATTGTATTATTGTGATTGTATGATTATGATAGTATGGTTGTGATTGTATGATTGTGATGGTATGATTGTGATTGTATGTTTGCGATAGTATGATTGTGATTGTATGATTGTGATTGTATGATTGTGACTGTATGATTGTGATTGTATGATTGTGATTGCGTGATTGTGATTGTATGATTGAGATTGCATGATTTTGTATGTATGATTGTGATTGTATGATTGTGATTGTATGATTGTGATAGTATGAGTCTGATTGTAAGATTGTGATTGTATGATTGTCATTGTATGATTATGGTTGTATGATTGTGATTGCATGATTGTGATTGTATGATTGTGATTGCATGATTGTGATTGTATGATTGTGATTGTCTGATTGTGGTTGAATGATTGTGATTGTATGATTGTGATTGTATGATTGTCATTGTATGATTATGATTGTATGATTGTGATTGCATGATTGTGATTGTATGATTGAGATTGCATGATTTTGTATGTATGATTGTGATTGTATGATTGTGATTGTATGATTGTGATAGTATGAGTCTGATTGTAAGATTGTGATTGTATGATTGTCATTGTATGATTATGGTTGTATGATTGTGATTGCATGATTGTGATTGTATGATTGTGATTGCATGATTTTGAATGTATGATTGTGATTGTATGATTGCGATTGTATGATTGTGATTGTACGATTGTGATTGTATGATTGTGATTGTATGATTGTGATTGTATGATTGTGATAATATGATTGTGAATGTATGATTTCGATTGTATGTCTGTGATTGTATGATTGCGATTGTATGATTCTGATTGGATGATTGTGATTGTATGCTTGCGATTGTATGATCGTGATTGTATGATTGTGATTGTGTGATTGTTATTGTATGATAGTGATTGTATGTCTGTGATTGTATGATTGTGATTGTATGATTGTGATTGTATGATTGTGATTGTATGATTCTGATAGTATGATTGTGATTGTATGATTGTGATTGTATGATTGTGATTGTATGATTGTATTTGGGAGATTGTAATTGTATGATTGCGATTGTATGATTGAGATTGTATGATTGTGATATCATGATTGTGATCGTATGATTGTGATAGTATGATTGTGATTGTGTGATTGTGATTGTATGACTGTGATTGTATGATTGTGATTGTATGATTGTGATTGTATGATTGTGATAATATGATTGTGAATGTATGATTTCGATTGTATGTCTGTGATTGTATGATTGCGATTGTATGATTGTGATTGTATGCTTGCGATTGTATGATCGTGATTGTATGATTGTGATTGTGTGATTGTGATTGTATGATAGTGATTGTATGTCTGTGATTGTATGATTGTGATTGTATGATTGTGATTGTATGATTGTGATTGTATGATTCTGATAGTATGATTGTGATTGTATGATTGTGATTGTATGATTGTGATTGTATGATTGTGATTGTATGATTGTATTTGGGAGATTGTAATTGTATGATTGCGATTGTATGATTGAGATTGTATGATTGTGATTGTATGATTGTGATCGTATGATTGTGATAGTATGTTTGTGATTGTGTGATTGTGATTGTATGACTGTGATTGTATGATTGTGATTGTATGATTGTGATTGTATGATTGTGATAGTATGATTGTGATTGTATGATTGTGATTGTATGACTGTGATTGTATGATTGTGATTGTGCGATTGTGATTGTACGATTGTGATTGTACGATTGTGATTGTATGATTATGATTGTATGATTATGATTGCATGATTGTGATTGTATGATTGAGATTGCATGATTTTGTATGTATGATTGTGATTGTATGATTGTGATTGTATCATTGTGATTGTATGATTGTGATTGTATGATTGTGATTGTATGATTGTGATTGTATGATTGTATTTGGGAGATTGTATTTTGGAGATTGTAATTGTATGATTGTGATTGTATGGTTGTGATTGTATGATTGTGATTGTATGATTGTGATTGTATGATTGTGATTGTATGATTGTGATTGTATGATTGTAATTGTATGATTGTGATTGTATGATTGTGATTGTATGATTAGGATAGTATGATTGTGATGGTATGATTGTGATTGTATGATTGCGATAGTATGATTGTGATTGCATGATCGTGATTGTATGATTGAGATTGCATGATTTTGTATGTTTGATTGTGATTGTATGATTGTGATTGTATGATTGTGATAGTATGATTGTAATTGTAAGATTGTGATTGTATGATTGTCATTGTATGATTATGGTTGTATGATTGTGATTGTATTATTGTGATTGTATGGTTATGATAGTATGGTTGTGATTGTATGATTGTGATGGTATGATTGTGATTGTATGATTGCGATAGTATGATTGCGATTGTGTGATTGTGATTGTATGACTGTGATTGTATGATTGTGATTGCGCGTTTGTGATTGTACGATTGTGATTGTATGATTGTGATTGTATGATTGCGATTGTATGATTGTGATTGTATGATTATGATTGTATTATTGTGATTGTATGATTATGATAGTATGGTTGTGATTGTATGATTGTGATGGTATGATTGTGATTGCGCGTTTGTGATTGTACGATTGTGATTGTATGATTGTGATTGTATGATTGTGATAGTATGATTGTGATTGTATGATTGTGATTGTATGACTGTGATTGTATGATTGTGATTGCGCGTTTGTGATTGTACGATTGTGATTGTATGATTGTGATTGTATGATTGCGATTGTATGATTGTGATTGTGTGATTATGATTGTATTATTGTGATTGTATGATTATGATAGTATGGTTGTGATTGTATGATTGTGATGGTATGATTGTGATTGTATGACTGTGATTGTATGATTGTGATTGTATGATTGTGATTGTATGATTGTGATTGTATGATTGTGATTGTATGACTGTGATTGTATGGTTGTGATTGTTTGATTGTGATTGTATGATTAGGATTGTATGATTGTGATAGTATGATTGTGATTGCATGACTGTGATTGTATGATTGTGATGGTATGATTGTGATTGTATGATTGCGATAGTATGATTGCGATTGTGTGATTGTGATTGTATGACTGTGATTGTATGATTGTGATTGTATGATCGTGATTGCATGATTGTGATAGTATGATTGTGATAGTATGATTGTGATTGTATGATTGTGATTGTATGACTGTGATTGTATGATTGTGATTGCGCGTTTGTGATTGTACGATTGTGATTGTATGATTGTGATTGTATGATTGCGATTGTATGATTGTGATTGTATGATTATGATTGTATTATTGTGATTGTATGATTATGATAGTATGGTTGTGATTGTATGATTGTGATGGTATGATTGTGATTGTATGATTGCGATAGTATGATTGTGATTGTATGATTGTGATTGTATGATTGTGACTGTATGATTGTGATTGTATGATTGTGATTGCGTGATTGTGATTGAATGATTGCGATTGTATGATTGTGATTGTATGATTGTGATTGTATGATTGTGATAGTATGATTGTGATAGTATGACTGTGATTGTATGACTGTGATTGTATGATTGTGATTGTATGATTGTGATTGTCTGATTGTGGTTGAATGATTGTGATTGTATGATTGTGATTGTATGATTGTCATTGTATGATTATGATTGTATGATTGTGATTGCATGATTGTGATTGTATGATTGAGATTGCATGATTTTGTATGTATGATTGTGATTGTATGATTGCGATTGTATGATTGTGATAGTATGAGTCTGATTGTAAGATTGTGATTGTATGATTGTCATTGTATGATTATGGTTGTATGATTGTGATTGCATGATTGTGATTGTATGATTGTGATTGCATGATTTTGAATGTATGATTGTGATTGTATGATTGTGATTGTATTATTGTGATTGTATGATTGTGATTGTATGATTGTGATAATATGATTGTGAATGTATGATTTCGATTGTATGTCTGTGATTGTATGATTGCGATTGTATGATTGTGATTGTATGATTGTGATTGTATGCTTGCGATTGTATGATCGTGATTGTATGATTGTGATTGTGTGATTGTGATTGTATGATAGTGATTGTATGTCTGTGATTGTATGATTGTGATTGTATGATTGTGATTGTATGATTGTGATTGTATGATTCTGATAGTATGATTGTGATTGTATGATTGTGATTGTATGATTGTGATTGTATGATTGTGATTGCATGATCGTGATTGCATGATTGAGATTGCATGATTTTGTATGTTTGATTGTGATTGTATGATTGTGATTGTATGATTGTGATAGTATGATTGTAATTGTAAGATTGTGATTGTATGATTGTCTTTGAATGATTATGGTTGTATGATTGTGATTGTATTATTGTGATTGTATGATTATGATAGTATGGTTGTGATTGTATGATTGTGATGGTATGATTGTGATTGTATGATTGCGATAGTATGATTGCGATTGTGTGATTGTGATTGTATGACTGTGATTGTATGATTGTGATTGTATGATCGTGATTGCATGATTGTGATAGTATGATTGTGATAGTATAATTGTGATTGTATGATTGTGATTGTATGACTGTGATTGTATGATTGTGATTGCGCGTTTGTGATTGTACGATTGTGATTGTATGATTGTGATTGTATGATTGCGATTGTATGATTGTGATTGTATGATTATGATTGTATTATTGTGATTGTATGATTATGATAGTATGGTTGTGATTGTATGATTGTGATGGTATGATTGTGATTGCGCGTTTGTGATTGTACGATTGTGATTGTATGATTGTGATTGTATGATTGCGATTGTATGATTGTGATTGTATGATTATGATTGTATTATTGTGATTGTATGATTATGATAGTATGGTTGTGATTGTATGATTGTGATGGTATGATTGTGATTGTATGACTGTGATTGTATGATTGTGATTGTATGATTGTGATTGTATGATTGTGATTGTATGATTGTGATTGTATGACTGTGATTGTATGGTTGTGATTGTATGATTGTGATTGTATGATTAGGATTGTATGATTGTGATAGTATGATTGTGATTGTATGACTGTGATTGTATGATTGTGATTGTATGATTGTGATTGTATGATTGTGATTGTATGATTGCGATAGTATGATTGCGATTGTGTGATGGTGATTGTATGACTGTGATTGTATGATTGTGATTGTATGATCGTGATTGCATGATTGTGATAGTATGATTGTGATAGTATGATTGTGATTGTATTATTGTGATTGTATGACTGTGATTGTATGATTGTGATTGCGCGTTTGTGATTGTACGATTGTGATTGTATGATTGTGATTGTATGATTGCGATTGTATGATTGTGATTGTATGATTATGATTGTATTATTGTGATTGTATGATTATGATAGTATGGTTGTGATTGTATAATTGTGATGGTATGATTGTGATTGTATGATTGCGATAGTATGATTGTGATTGTGTGATTGTGATTGTATGATTGTGACTGTATGATTGTGATTGTATGATTGTGATTGCGTGATTGTGATTGAATGATTGCGATTGTATGATTGTGATTGTATGATTGTGATTGTATGATTGTGATAGTATGATTGTGATAGTATGACTGTGATTGTATGACTGTGATTGTATGATTGTGATTGTCTGATTGTGGTTGAATGATTGTGATTGTATGATTGTGATTGTATGATTGTCATTGTATGATTATGATTGTATGATTGTGGTTGCATGATTGTGATTGTATGATTGAGATTGCATGATTTTGTATGTATGATTGTGATTGTATGATTGTGATTGTATGATTGTGATAGTGTGAGTCTGATTGTAAGATTGTGATTGTATGATTGTCATTGTATGATTATGGTTGTATGATTGTGATTGCATGATTGTGATTGTATGATTGTGATTGCATGATTTTGAATGTATGATTGTGATTGTATGATTGTGATTGTATTATTGTGATTGTATGATTGTGATTGTAAGATTGTGATAATATGATTGTGAATGTATGACTTCGATTGTATGTCTGTGATTGTATGATTGCGATTGTATGATTGTGATTGTATGATTGTGATTGTATGCTTGCGATTGTATGATCGTGATTGTATGATTGTGATTGTGTGATTGTGATTGTATGATAGTGATTATATGTCTGTGATTGTATGATTGTGATTGTATGATTGTGATTGTATGATTCTGATAGTATGATTGTGATTGTATGATTGTGATTGTATGATTGTGATTGTATGATTGTATTTGGGAGATTGTAATTGTATGATTGCGATTGTATGATTGAGATTGTATGATTGTGATATCATGATTGTGATCGTATGATTGTGATAGTATGATTGTGATTGTGTGATTGTGATTGTATGACTGTGATTGTATGATTGTGATTGTATGATTGTGATTGTATGATTGTGATAATATGATTGTGAATGTATGATTTCGATTGTATGTCTGTGATTGTATGATTGCGATTGTATGATTGTGATTGTATGCTTGCGATTGTATGATCGTGATTGTATGATTGTGATTGTGTGATTGTGATTGTATGATAGTGATTGTATGTCTGTGATTGTATGATTGTGATTGTATGATTGTGATTGTATGATTGTGATTGTATGATTCTGATAGTATGATTGTGATTGTATGATTGTGATTGTATGATTGTGATTGTATGATTGTGATTGTATGATTGTATTTGGGAGATTGTAATTGTATGATTGCGATTGTATGATTGAGATTGTATGATTGTGATTGTATGATTGTGATCGTATGATTGTGATAGTATGTTTGTGATTGTGTGATTGTGATTGTATGACTGTGATTGTATGATTGTGATTGTATGATTGTGATTGTATGATTGTGATAGTATGATTGTGATTGTATGATTGTGATTGTATGACTGTGATTGTATGATTGTGATTGTGCGATTGTGATTGTACGATTGTGATTGTACGATTGTGATTGTATGATTATGATTGTATGATTATGATTGCATGATTGTGATTGTATGATTGAGATTGCATGATTTTGTATGTATGATTGTGATTGTATGATTGTGATTGTATCATTGTGATTGTATGATTGTGATTGTATGATTGTGATTGTATGATTGTGATTGTATGATTGTATTTGGGAGATTGTATTTTGGAGATTGTAATTGTATGATTGTGATTGTATGGTTGTGATTGTATGATTGTGATTGTATGATTGTGATTGTATGATTGTGATTGTATGATTGTGATTGTATGATTGTAATTGTATGATTGTGATTGTATGATTGTGATTGTATGATTAGGATAGTATGATTGTGATGGTATGATTGTGATTGTATGATTGCGATAGTATGATTGTGATTGCATGATCGTGATTGTATGATTGAGATTGCATGATTTTGTATGTTTGATTGTGATTGTATGATTGTGATTGTATGATTGTGATAGTATGATTGTAATTGTAAGATTGTGATTGTATGATTGTCATTGTATGATTATGGTTGTATGATTGTGATTGTATTATTGTGATTGTATGGTTATGATAGTATGGTTGTGATTGTATGATTGTGATGGTATGATTGTGATTGTATGATTGCGATAGTATGATTGCGATTGTGTGATTGTGATTGTATGACTGTGATTGTATGATTGTGATTGCGCGTTTGTGATTGTACGATTGTGATTGTATGATTGTGATTGTATGATTGCGATTGTATGATTGTGATTGTATGATTATGATTGTATTATTGTGATTGTATGATTATGATAGTATGGTTGTGATTGTATGATTGTGATGGTATGATTGTGATTGCGCGTTTGTGATTGTACGATTGTGATTGTATGATTGTGATTGTATGATTGTGATAGTATGATTGTGATTGTATGATTGTGATTGTATGACTGTGATTGTATGATTGTGATTGCGCGTTTGTGATTGTACGATTGTGATTGTATGATTGTGATTGTATGATTGCGATTGTATGATTGTGATTGTATGATTATGATTGTATTATTGTGATTGTATGATTATGATAGTATGGTTGTGATTGTATGATTGTGATGGTATGATTGTGATTGTATGACTGTGATTGTATGATTGTGATTGTATGATTGTGATTGTATGATTGTGATTGTATGATTGTGATTGTATGACTGTGATTGTATGGTTGTGATTGTTTGATTGTGATTGTATGATTAGGATTGTATGATTGTGATAGTATGATTGTGATTGCATGACTGTGATTGTATGATTGTGATGGTATGATTGTGATTGTATGATTGCGATAGTATGATTGCGATTGTGTGATTGTGATTGTATGACTGTGATTGTATGATTGTGATTGTATGATCGTGATTGCATGATTGTGATAGTATGATTGTGATAGTATGATTGTGATTGTATGATTGTGATTGTATGACTGTGATTGTATGATTGTGATTGCGCGTTTGTGATTGTACGATTGTGATTGTATGATTGTGATTGTATGATTGCGATTGTATGATTGTGATTGTATGATTATGATTGTATTATTGTGATTGTATGATTATGATAGTATGGTTGTGATTGTATGATTGTGATGGTATGATTGTGATTGTATGATTGCGATAGTATGATTGTGATTGTATGATTGTGATTGTATGATTGTGACTGTATGATTGTGATTGTATGATTGTGATTGCGTGATTGTGATTGAATGATTGCGATTGTATGATTGTGATTGTATGATTGTGATTGTATGATTGTGATAGTATGATTGTGATAGTATGACTGTGATTGTATGACTGTGATTGTATGATTGTGATTGTATGATTGTGATTGTCTGATTGTGGTTGAATGATTGTGATTGTATGATTGTGATTGTATGATTGTCATTGTATGATTATGATTGTATGATTGTGATTGCATGATTGTGATTGTATGATTGAGATTGCATGATTTTGTATGTATGATTGTGATTGTATGATTGCGATTGTATGATTGTGATAGTATGAGTCTGATTGTAAGATTGTGATTGTATGATTGTCATTGTATGATTATGGTTGTATGATTGTGATTGCATGATTGTGATTGTATGATTGTGATTGCATGATTTTGAATGTATGATTGTGATTGTATGATTGTGATTGTATTATTGTGATTGTATGATTGTGATTGTATGATTGTGATAATATGATTGTGAATGTATGATTTCGATTGTATGTCTGTGATTGTATGATTGCGATTGTATGATTGTGATTGTATGATTGTGATTGTATGCTTGCGATTGTATGATCGTGATTGTATGATTGTGATTGTGTGATTGTGATTGTATGATAGTGATTGTATGTCTGTGATTGTATGATTGTGATTGTATGATTGTGATTGTATGATTGTGATTGTATGATTCTGATAGTATGATTGTGATTGTATGATTGTGATTGTATGATTGTGATTGTATGATTGTGATTGCATGATCGTGATTGCATGATTGAGATTGCATGATTTTGTATGTTTGATTGTGATTGTATGATTGTGATTGTATGATTGTGATAGTATGATTGTAATTGTAAGATTGTGATTGTATGATTGTCTTTGAATGATTATGGTTGTATGATTGTGATTGTATTATTGTGATTGTATGATTATGATAGTATGGTTGTGATTGTATGATTGTGATGGTATGATTGTGATTGTATGATTGCGATAGTATGATTGCGATTGTGTGATTGTGATTGTATGACTGTGATTGTATGATTGTGATTGTATGATCGTGATTGCATGATTGTGATAGTATGATTGTGATAGTATAATTGTGATTGTATGATTGTGATTGTATGACTGTGATTGTATGATTGTGATTGCGCGTTTGTGATTGTACGATTGTGATTGTATGATTGTGATTGTATGATTGCGATTGTATGATTGTGATTGTATGATTATGATTGTATTATTGTGATTGTATGATTATGATAGTATGGTTGTGATTGTATGATTGTGATGGTATGATTGTGATTGCGCGTTTGTGATTGTACGATTGTGATTGTATGATTGTGATTGTATGATTGCGATTGTATGATTGTGATTGTATGATTATGATTGTATTATTGTGATTGTATGATTATGATAGTATGGTTGTGATTGTATGATTGTGATGGTATGATTGTGATTGTATGACTGTGATTGTATGATTGTGATTGTATGATTGTGATTGTATGATTGTGATTGTATGATTGTGATTGTATGACTGTGATTGTATGGTTGTGATTGTATGATTGTGATTGTATGATTAGGATTGTATGATTGTGATAGTATGATTGTGATTGTATGACTGTGATTGTATGATTGTGATTGTATGATTGTGATTGTATGATTGTGATTGTATGATTGCGATAGTATGATTGCGATTGTGTGATGGTGATTGTATGACTGTGATTGTATGATTGTGATTGTATGATCGTGATTGCATGATTGTGATAGTATGATTGTGATAGTATGATTGTGATTGTATTATTGTGATTGTATGACTGTGATTGTATGATTGTGATTGCGCGTTTGTGATTGTACGATTGTGATTGTATGATTGTGATTGTATGATTGCGATTGTATGATTGTGATTGTATGATTATGATTGTATTATTGTGATTGTATGATTATGATAGTATGGTTGTGATTGTATAATTGTGATGGTATGATTGTGATTGTATGATTGCGATAGTATGATTGTGATTGTGTGATTGTGATTGTATGATTGTGACTGTATGATTGTGATTGTATGATTGTGATTGCGTGATTGTGATTGAATGATTGCGATTGTATGATTGTGATTGTATGATTGTGATTGTATGATTGTGATAGTATGATTGTGATAGTATGACTGTGATTGTATGACTGTGATTGTATGATTGTGATTGTCTGATTGTGGTTGAATGATTGTGATTGTATGATTGTGATTGTATGATTGTCATTGTATGATTATGATTGTATGATTGTGGTTGCATGATTGTGATTGTATGATTGAGATTGCATGATTTTGTATGTATGATTGTGATTGTATGATTGTGATTGTATGATTGTGATAGTGTGAGTCTGATTGTAAGATTGTGATTGTATGATTGTCATTGTATGATTATGGTTGTATGATTGTGATTGCATGATTGTGATTGTATGATTGTGATTGCATGATTTTGAATGTATGATTGTGATTGTATGATTGTGATTGTATTATTGTGATTGTATGATTGTGATTGTAAGATTGTGATAATATGATTGTGAATGTATGACTTCGATTGTATGTCTGTGATTGTATGATTGCGATTGTATGATTGTGATTGTATGATTGTGATTGTATGCTTGCGATTGTATGATCGTGATTGTATGATTGTGATTGTGTGATTGTGATTGTATGATAGTGATTATATGTCTGTGATTGTATGATTGTGATTGTATGATTGTGATTGTATGATTCTGATAGTATGATTGTGATTGTATGATTGTGATTGTATGATTGTGATTGTATGATTGTATTTGGGAGATTGTAATTGTATGATTGCGATTGTATGATTGAGATTGTATGATTGTGATTGTATGATTGTGATCGTATGATTGTGATAGTATGATTGTGATTGTGTGATTGTGATTGTATGACTGTGATTGTATGATTGTGATTGTATGATTGTGATTGTATGATTGTGATAGTATGATTGTGATAGTATGATTGTGATTGTATGATTGTGATTGTATGACTGTGATTGTATGATTGTGATTGTGCGATTGTGATTGTACGATTGTGATTGTACGATTGTGATTGTATGATTATGATTGTATGATTATGATTGCATGATTGTGATTGTATGATTGAGATTGCATGATTTTGTATGTATGATTGTGATTGTATGATTGTGATTGTATGATTGTCATTGTATGATTATGGTTGTATGATTGTGATTGCATGATTGTGATTGTATGATTGTGATGGTATGATTGTGATTGTATGATTGCGATAGTATGATTGTAATTGTATGATTGTGATTGTATTATTGTGATTGTATGATTATGATAGTATGGTTGTGATTGTATGATTGTGATGGTATGATTGTGATTGTATGATTGCGATAGTATGATTGCGATTGTGTGATTGTGATTGTATGACTGTGATTGTATGATTGTGATTGTATGATCGTGATTGCATGATTGTGATAGTATGATTGTGATAGTATGATTGTGATAGTATGATTGTGATTGTATGATTGTGATTGTATGACTGTGATTGTATGATTGTGATTGTATGATTGTGATTGTATGATTGTGATAGTATGATTGTGATTGTATGATTGTGATTGTATGATTGTGATTGTATGATTCTGATAGTATGATTGTGATTGTATGATTGTGATTGTATGATTGTGATTGTATGATTGTGATTGTATGATTGTGATTGTATGATTCTGATAGTATGATTGTGATTGTATGATTGTGATTGTATGATTGTGATTGTATGATTCTGATAGTATGATTGTGATTGTATGATTGTGATTGTATGATTGTGATTGTATGCTTGCGATTGTATGATCGTGATTGTATGATTGTGATTGTGTGATTGTGATTGTATGATAGTGATTGTATGTCTGTGATTGTATGATTGTGATTGTATGATTGTGATTGTATGATTGTGATTGTATGATTCTGATAGTATGATTGTGATTGTATGATTGTGATTGTATGATTGTGATTGTATGATTGTGATTGTATGATTGTATTTGGGAGATTGTAATTGTATGATTGCGATTGTATGATTGAGATTGTATGATTGTGATTGTATGATTGTGATCGTATGATTGTGATAGTATGTTTGTGATTGTGTGATTGTGATTGTATGACTGTGATTGTATGATTGTGATTGTATGATTGTGATTGTATGATTGTGATAGTATGATTGTGATTGTATGATTGTGATTGTATGACTGTGATTGTATGATTGTGATTGTGCGATTGTGATTGTACGATTGTGATTGTACGATTGTGATTGTATGATTATGATTGTATGATTATGATTGCATGATTGTGATTGTATGATTGAGATTGCATGATTTTGTATGTATGATTGTGATTGTATGATTGTGATTGTATGATTGTGATTGTATGATTGTATTTGGGAGATTGTAATTGTATGATTGCGATTGTATGATTGAGATTGTATGATTGTGATTGTATGATTGTGATCGTATGATTGTGATAGTATGTTTGTGATTGTGTGATTGTGATTGTATGACTGTGATTGTATGATTGTGATTGTATGATTGTGATTGTATGATTGTGATAGTATGATTGTGATTGTATGATTGTGATTGTATGACTGTGATTGTATGATTGTGATTGTGCGATTGTGATTGTACGATTGTGATTGTACGATTGTGATTGTATGATTATGATTGTATGATTATGATTGCATGATTGTGATTGTATGATTGAGATTGCATGATTTTGTATGTATGATTGTGATTGTATGATTGTGATTGTATCATTGTGATTGTATGATTGTGATTGTATGATTGTGATTGTATGATTGTGATTGTATGATTGTATTTGGGAGATTGTATTTTGGAGATTGTAATTGTATGATTGTGATTGTATGGTTGTGATTGTATGATTGTGATTGTATGATTGTGATTGTATGATTGTGATTGTATGATTGTGATTGTATGATTGTAATTGTATGATTGTGATTGTATGATTGTGATTGTATGATTAGGATAGTATGATTGTGATGGTATGATTGTGATTGTATGATTGCGATAGTATGATTGTGATTGCATGATCGTGATTGTATGATTGAGATTGCATGATTTTGTATGTTTGATTGTGATTGTATGATTGTGATTGTATGATTGTGATAGTATGATTGTAATTGTAAGATTGTGATTGTATGATTGTCATTGTATGATTATGGTTGTATGATTGTGATTGTATTATTGTGATTGTATGGTTATGATAGTATGGTTGTGATTGTATGATTGTGATGGTATGATTGTGATTGTATGATTGCGATAGTATGATTGCGATTGTGTGATTGTGATTGTATGACTGTGATTGTATGATTGTGATTGCGCGTTTGTGATTGTACGATTGTGATTGTA
Organism: Megachile rotundata; assembly: GCF_050947335.1. NCBI lineage: Eukaryota > Metazoa > Arthropoda > Insecta > Hymenoptera > Megachilidae > Megachile > Megachile rotundata. The sequence continues at coordinate 700,949 of NW_027473322.1, read as the reverse complement.
TGATTGTGATTGTATGATTGCGATTGTATGATTGTGATTGTATGATTATGATTGTATTATTGTGATTGTATGATTATGATAGTATGGTTGTGATTGTATGATTGTGATGGTATGATTGTGATTGCGCGTTTGTGATTGTACGATTGTGATTGTATGATTGTGATTGTATGATTGTGATAGTATGATTGTGATTGTATGATTGTGATTGTATGACTGTGATTGTATGATTGTGATTGCGCGTTTGTGATTGTACGATTGTGATTGTATGATTGTGATTGTATGATTGCGATTGTATGATTGTGATTGTATGATTATGATTGTATTATTGTGATTGTATGATTATGATAGTATGGTTGTGATTGTATGATTGTGATGGTATGATTGTGATTGTATGACTGTGATTGTATGATTGTGATTGTATGATCGTGATTGCATGATTGTGATAGTATGATTGTGATAGTATGATTGTGATTGTATGATTGTGATTGTATGACTGTGATTGTATGATTGTGATTGCGCGTTTGTGATTGTACGATTGTGATTGTATGATTGTGATTGTATGATTGCGATTGTATGATTGTGATTGTATGATTATGATTGTATTATTGTGATTGTATGATTATGATAGTATGGTTGTGATTGTATGATTGTGATGGTATGATTGTGATTGTATGATTGCGATAGTATGATTGTGATTGTATGATTGTGATTGTATGATTGTGACTGTATGATTGTGATTGTATGATTGTGATTGCGTGATTGTGATTGAATGATTGCGATTGTATGATTGTGATTGTATGATTGTGATTGTATGATTGTGATAGTATGATTGTGATAGTATGACTGTGATTGTATGACTGTGATTGTATGATTGTGATTGTATGATTGTGATTGTCTGATTGTGGTTGAATGATTGTGATTGTATGATTGTGATTGTATGATTGTCATTGTATGATTATGATTGTATGATTGTGATTGCATGATTGTGATTGTATGATTGAGATTGCATGATTTTGTATGTATGATTGTGATTGTATGATTGCGATTGTATGATTGTGATAGTATGAGTCTGATTGTAAGATTGTGATTGTATGATTGTCATTGTATGATTATGGTTGTATGATTGTGATTGCATGATTGTGATTGTATGATTGTGATTGCATGATTTTGAATGTATGATTGTGATTGTATGATTGTGATTGTATTATTGTGATTGTATGATTGTGATTGTATGATTGTGATAATATGATTGTGAATGTATGATTTCGATTGTATGTCTGTGATTGTATGATTGCGATTGTATGATTGTGATTGTATGATTGTGATTGTATGCTTGCGATTGTATGATCGTGATTGTATGATTGTGATTGTGTGATTGTGATTGTATGATAGTGATTGTATGTCTGTGATTGTATGATTGTGATTGTATGATTGTGATTGTATGATTGTGATTGTATGATTCTGATAGTATGATTGTGATTGTATGATTGTGATTGTATGATTGTGATTGTATGATTGTGATTGCATGATCGTGATTGCATGATTGAGATTGCATGATTTTGTATGTTTGATTGTGATTGTATGATTGTGATTGTATGATTGTGATAGTATGATTGTAATTGTAAGATTGTGATTGTATGATTGTCTTTGAATGATTATGGTTGTATGATTGTGATTGTATTATTGTGATTGTATGATTATGATAGTATGGTTGTGATTGTATGATTGTGATGGTATGATTGTGATTGTATGATTGCGATAGTATGATTGCGATTGTGTGATTGTGATTGTATGACTGTGATTGTATGATTGTGATTGTATGATCGTGATTGCATGATTGTGATAGTATGATTGTGATAGTATAATTGTGATTGTATGATTGTGATTGTATGACTGTGATTGTATGATTGTGATTGCGCGTTTGTGATTGTACGATTGTGATTGTATGATTGTGATTGTATGATTGCGATTGTATGATTGTGATTGTATGATTATGATTGTATTATTGTGATTGTATGATTATGATAGTATGGTTGTGATTGTATGATTGTGATGGTATGATTGTGATTGCGCGTTTGTGATTGTACGATTGTGATTGTATGATTGTGATTGTATGATTGCGATTGTATGATTGTGATTGTATGATTATGATTGTATTATTGTGATTGTATGATTATGATAGTATGGTTGTGATTGTATGATTGTGATGGTATGATTGTGATTGTATGACTGTGATTGTATGATTGTGATTGTATGATTGTGATTGTATGATTGTGATTGTATGATTGTGATTGTATGACTGTGATTGTATGGTTGTGATTGTATGATTGTGATTGTATGATTAGGATTGTATGATTGTGATAGTATGATTGTGATTGTATGACTGTGATTGTATGATTGTGATTGTATGATTGTGATTGTATGATTGTGATTGTATGATTGCGATAGTATGATTGCGATTGTGTGATGGTGATTGTATGACTGTGATTGTATGATTGTGATTGTATGATCGTGATTGCATGATTGTGATAGTATGATTGTGATAGTATGATTGTGATTGTATTATTGTGATTGTATGACTGTGATTGTATGATTGTGATTGCGCGTTTGTGATTGTACGATTGTGATTGTATGATTGTGATTGTATGATTGCGATTGTATGATTGTGATTGTATGATTATGATTGTATTATTGTGATTGTATGATTATGATAGTATGGTTGTGATTGTATAATTGTGATGGTATGATTGTGATTGTATGATTGCGATAGTATGATTGTGATTGTGTGATTGTGATTGTATGATTGTGACTGTATGATTGTGATTGTATGATTGTGATTGCGTGATTGTGATTGAATGATTGCGATTGTATGATTGTGATTGTATGATTGTGATTGTATGATTGTGATAGTATGATTGTGATAGTATGACTGTGATTGTATGACTGTGATTGTATGATTGTGATTGTCTGATTGTGGTTGAATGATTGTGATTGTATGATTGTGATTGTATGATTGTCATTGTATGATTATGATTGTATGATTGTGGTTGCATGATTGTGATTGTATGATTGAGATTGCATGATTTTGTATGTATGATTGTGATTGTATGATTGTGATTGTATGATTGTGATAGTGTGAGTCTGATTGTAAGATTGTGATTGTATGATTGTCATTGTATGATTATGGTTGTATGATTGTGATTGCATGATTGTGATTGTATGATTGTGATTGCATGATTTTGAATGTATGATTGTGATTGTATGATTGTGATTGTATTATTGTGATTGTATGATTGTGATTGTAAGATTGTGATAATATGATTGTGAATGTATGACTTCGATTGTATGTCTGTGATTGTATGATTGCGATTGTATGATTGTGATTGTATGATTGTGATTGTATGCTTGCGATTGTATGATCGTGATTGTATGATTGTGATTGTGTGATTGTGATTGTATGATAGTGATTATATGTCTGTGATTGTATGATTGTGATTGTATGATTGTGATTGTATGATTCTGATAGTATGATTGTGATTGTATGATTGTGATTGTATGATTGTGATTGTATGATTGTATTTGGGAGATTGTAATTGTATGATTGCGATTGTATGATTGAGATTGTATGATTGTGATTGTATGATTGTGATCGTATGATTGTGATAGTATGATTGTGATTGTGTGATTGTGATTGTATGACTGTGATTGTATGATTGTGATTGTATGATTGTGATTGTATGATTGTGATAGTATGATTGTGATAGTATGATTGTGATTGTATGATTGTGATTGTATGACTGTGATTGTATGATTGTGATTGTGCGATTGTGATTGTACGATTGTGATTGTACGATTGTGATTGTATGATTATGATTGTATGATTATGATTGCATGATTGTGATTGTATGATTGAGATTGCATGATTTTGTATGTATGATTGTGATTGTATGATTGTGATTGTATGATTGTCATTGTATGATTATGGTTGTATGATTGTGATTGCATGATTGTGATTGTATGATTGTGATGGTATGATTGTGATTGTATGATTGCGATAGTATGATTGTAATTGTATGATTGTGATTGTATTATTGTGATTGTATGATTATGATAGTATGGTTGTGATTGTATGATTGTGATGGTATGATTGTGATTGTATGATTGCGATAGTATGATTGCGATTGTGTGATTGTGATTGTATGACTGTGATTGTATGATTGTGATTGTATGATCGTGATTGCATGATTGTGATAGTATGATTGTGATAGTATGATTGTGATAGTATGATTGTGATTGTATGATTGTGATTGTATGACTGTGATTGTATGATTGTGATTGCGCGTTTGTGATTGTACGATTGTGATTGTATGATTGTGATTGTATGATTGCGATTGTATGGTTGTGATTGTATGATTATGATTGTATTATTGTGATTGTATGATTATGATAGTATGGTTGTGATTGTATGATTGTGATGGTATGATTGTGATTGTATGTTTGCGATAGTATGATTGTGATTGTATGATTGTGATTGTATGATTGTGACTGTATGATTGTGATTGTATGATTGTGATTGCGTGATTGTGATTGAATGATGGCGATTGTATGATTGTGATTGTATGATTGTGATTGTATGATTGTGATAGTATGATTGTGATAGTATGACTGTGATTGTATGACTGTGATTGTATGATTGTGATTGTATGATTGTGATTGTCTGATTGTGGTTGAATGATTGTGATTGTCTGATTGTGATTGTATGATTGTGATTGTACGATTGTGATTGTATGATTGTGATTGTATGATTGTGATTGTATGATTGTGATTGTATGATTGTGATAATATGATTGTGAATGTATGATTTCGATTGTATGTCTGTGATTGTATGATTGCGATTGTATGATTGTGATTGGACGATTGTGATTGTATGCTTGCGATTGTATGATCGTGATTGTATGATTGTGATTGTGTGATTGTGATTGTATGATAGTGATTGTATGTCTGTGATTGTATGATTGTGATTGTATGATTGTGATTGTATGATTGTGATTGTATGATTCTGATAGTATGATTGTGATTGTATGATTGTGATTGTATGATTGTATTTGGGAGATTGTAATTGTATGATTGCGATTGTATGATTGAGATTGTATGATTGTGATATCATGATTGTGATCGTATGATTGTGATAGTATGATTGTGATTGTGTGATTGTGATTGTATGACTGTGATTGTATGATTGTGATTGTATGATTGTGATTGTATGATTGTGATAGTATGATTGTGATTGTATGATTGTGATTGTATGACTGTGATTGTATGATTGTGATTGTGCGATTGTGATTGTACGATTGTGATTGTACGATTGTGATTGTACGATTGTGATTGTATGATTGTGATTGTATGATTATGATGGAACGATTGTGATTGCATGATTGTGATTGTATGATTGTGATTGTATGATTGTGATTGTATGATTGTGATTGTATGATTGTGATTGTATGATTGTGATTGTATGATTGTGATTGTATGATTGTGATTGTATGATTGTGATAGTATGATTGTGATTGTATGACTGTGATTGCATGATTGTGATTGTATGATTGTGATTGCATGATTTTGAATGTATGATTGTGACTGTATGATTGTGATTGTATGATTGTGATTGTATGATTGTGATAATATGATTGTGAATGTATGATTGTGATTGTATGTCTGTGATTGTATGATTGCGATTGTATGATTGTGATTGTATGATTGTGATTGTATGCTTGCGATTGTATGATTGTGATTGTATGATTGTGATTGCATGATTGTGATTGTATGATTGTGATTGTATGATTGTGATTGTATGATTGCGATTGTATGATTGTGATTGTATGATTATGATTGTATTATTGTGATTGTATGATTATGATAGTATGGTTGTGATTGTATGATTGTGATGGTATGATTGTGATTGTATGACTGTGATTGTATGATTGTGATTGTATGATTGTGATTGTATGATTGTGATTGTATGATTGTGATTGTATGACTGTGATTGTATGGTTGTGATTGTATGATTGTGATTGTATGATTAGGATTGTATGATTGTGATAGTATGATTGTGATTGTATGACTGTGATTGTATGATTGTGATTGTATGATTGTGATTGTATGATTGTGATTGTATGATTGCGATAGTATGATTGCGATTGTGTGATTGTGATTGTATGACTGTGATTGTATGATTGTGATTGTATGATCGTGATTGCATGATTGTGATAGTATGATTGTGATAGTATGATTGTGATTGTATGATTGTGATTGTATGACTGTGATTGTATGATTGTGATTGCGCGTTTGTGATTGTACGATTGTGATTGTATGATTGTGATTGTATGATTGCGATTGTATGATTGTGATTGTATGATTATGATTGTATTATTGTGATTGTATGATTATGATAGTATGGTTGTGATTGTATGATTGTGATGGTATGATTGTGATTGTATGATTGCGATAGTATGATTGTGATTGTGTGATTGTGATTGTATGATTGTGACTGTATGATTGTGATTGTATGATTGTGATTGCGTGATTGTGATTGAATGATTGCGATTGTATGATTGTGATTGTATGATTGTGATTGTATGATTGTGATAGTATGATTGTGATAGTATGACTGTGATTGTATGACTGTGATTGTATGATTGTGATTGTATGATTGTGATTGTCTGATTGTGGTTGAATGATTGTGATTGTATGATTGTGATTGTATGATTGTCATTGTATGATTATGATTGTATGATTGTGGTTGCATGATTGTGATTGTATGATTGAGATTGCATGATTTTGTATGTATGATTGTGATTGTATGATTGTGATTGTATGATTGTGATAGTGTGAGTCTGATTGTAAGATTGTGATTGTATGATTGTCATTGTATGATTATGGTTGTATGATTGTGATTGCATGATTGTGATTGTATGATTGTGATTGCATGATTTTGAATGTATGATTGTGATTGTATGATTGTGATTGTATTATTGTGATTGTATGATTGTGATTGTAAGATTGTGATAATATGATTGTGAATGTATGACTTCGATTGTATGTCTGTGATTGTATGATTGCGATTGTATGATTGTGATTGTATGATTGTGATTGTATGCTTGCGATTGTATGATCGTGATTGTATGATTGTGATTGTGTGATTGTGATTGTATGATAGTGATTATATGTCTGTGATTGTATGATTGTGATTGTATGATTGTGATTGTATGATTCTGATAGTATGATTGTGATTGTATGATTGTGATTGTATGATTGTGATTGTATGATTGTATTTGGGAGATTGTAATTGTATGATTGCGATTGTATGATTGAGATTGTATGATTGTGATTGTATGATTGTGATCGTATGATTGTGATAGTATGATTGTGATTGTGTGATTGTGATTGTATGACTGTGATTGTATGATTGTGATTGTATGATTGTGATTGTATGATTGTGATAGTATGATTGTGATTGTATGATTGTGATTGTATGACTGTGATTGTATGATTGTGATTGTGCGATTGTGATTGTACGATTGTGATTGTACGATTGTGATTGTATGATTATGATTGTATGATTATGATTGCATGATTGTGATTGTATGATTGAGATTGCATGATTTTGTATGTATGATTGTGATTGTATGATTGTGATTGTATGATTGTGATTGTATGATTGTCATTGTATGATTATGGTTGTATGATTGTGATTGCATGATTGTGATTGTATGATTGTGATGGTATGATTGTGATTGTATGATTGCGATAGTATGATTGTAATTGTATGATTGTGATTGTATTATTGTGATTGTATGATTATGATAGTATGGTTGTGATTGTATGATTGTGATGGTATGATTGTGATTGTATGATTGCGATAGTATGATTGCGATTGTGTGATTGTGATTGTATGACTGTGATTGTATGATTGTGATTGTATGATCGTGATTGCATGATTGTGATAGTATGATTGTGATAGTATGATTGTGATAGTATGATTGTGATTGTATGATTGTGATTGTATGACTGTGATTGTATGATTGTGATTGCGCGTTTGTGATTGTACGATTGTGATTGTATGATTGTGATTGTATGATTGCGATTGTATGGTTGTGATTGTATGATTATGATTGTATTATTGTGATTGTATGATTATGATAGTATGGTTGTGATTGTATGATTGTGATGGTATGATTGTGATTGTATGTTTGCGATAGTATGATTGTGATTGTATGATTGTGATTGTATGATTGTGACTGTATGATTGTGATTGTATGATTGTGATTGCGTGATTGTGATTGAATGATGGCGATTGTATGATTGTGATTGTATGATTGTGATTGTATGATTGTGATAGTATGATTGTGATAGTATGACTGTGATTGTATGACTGTGATTGTATGATTGTGGTTGTATGTTTGTGATTGTCTGATTGTGGTTGAATGATTGTGATTGTATGATTGTGATTGTATGATTGTCATTGTATGATTATGATTGTATGATTGTGATTGCATGATTGTGATTGTATGATTGAGATTGCATGATTTTGTATGTATGATTGTGATTGTATGATTGTGATTGTATGATTGTGATAGTATGAGTCTGATTGTAAGATTGTGATTGTATGATTGTCATTGTATGATTATGGTTGTATGATTGTGATTGCATGATTGTGATTGTATGATTGTGATTGCATGATTTTGAATGTATGATTGTGATTGTATGATTGTGATTGTATGATTGTGATTGTACGATTGTGATTGTATGATTGTGATTGTATGATTGTGATTGTATGATTGTGATAATATGATTGTGAATGTATGATTTCGATTGTATGTCTGTGATTGTATGATTGCGATTGTATGATTGTGATTGGATGATTGTGATTGTATGCTTGCGATTGTATGATCGTGATTGTATGATTGTGATTGTGTGATTGTGATTGTATGATAGTGATTGTATGTCTGTGATTGTATGATTGTGATTGTATGATTGTGATTGTATGATTGTGATTGTATGATTCTGATAGTATGATTGTGATTGTATGATTGTGATTGTATGATTGTGATTGTATGATTGTATTTGGGAGATTGTAATTGTATGATTGCGATTGTATGATTGAGATTGTATGATTGTGATATCATGATTGTGATCGTATGATTGTGATAGTATGATTGTGATTGTGTGATTGTGATTGTATGACTGTGATTGTATGATTGTGATTGTATGATTGTGATTGTATGATTGTGATAGTATGATTGTGATTGTATGATTGTGATTGTATGACTGTGATTGTATGATTGTGATTGTGCGATTGTGATTGTACGATTGTGATTGTACGATTGTGATTGTACGATTGTGATTGTATGATTGTGATTGTATGATTATGATGGAACGATTGTGATTGCATGATTGTGATTGTATGATTGTGATTGTATGATTGTGATTGTATGATTGTGATTGTATGATTGTGATTGTATGATTGTGATTGTATGATTGTGATTGTATGATTGTGATTGTATGATTGTGATTGTATGATTGTGATTGTATGACTGTGATTGTATGGTTGTGATTGTATGATTGTGATTGTATGATTAGGATTGTATGATTGTGATAGTATGATTGTGATTGTATGACTGTGATTGCATGATTGTGATTGTATGATTGTGATTGCATGATTTTGAATGTATGATTGTGACTGTATGATTGTGATTGTATGATTGTGATAGTATGATTGTGATAATATGATTGTGAATGTATGATTGTGATTGTATGTCTGTGATTGTATGATTGCGATTGTATGATTGTGATTGTATGATTGTGATTGTATGCTTGCGATTGTATGATTGTGATTGTATGATTGTGATTGCATGATTGTGATTGTATGATTGTGATTGTATGATTGTGATTGTATGATTGTGATTGTATGATTGTCATTGTATGATTATCATTGTATGATTGTGATTGCATGATTGTGATTGTATGATTGAGATTGCATGATTTTGTATGTATGATTGTGATAGTATGATTGTGATTGTAAGATTGTGATTGCATGATTGTGATAGTATGATTGCGATTGTATGATTGTGATTGTATGATTGTGATTGTATCATTGTGATTGTATGACTGTGATTGTATGATTGTGATTGTATGATTAGGATTGTATGATTGTGATAGTATGATTGTGATTGTATGATTGTGATTGTGTGATTGCGATTGTATGATTGCGATTGTATTATTGTGATTGTATGATTGTGATTGTATGATTGTGATTGTATGACTGTGATTGTATGATTGTGATTGTATGATTGTGATAGTATGATTGTGATTGTATGACTGTGATTGTATGACTGTGATTGTATGATTGTGATTGTATGATTGCGATTGTATGATTGTGATTGTATGATTGTGATTGTATGATTGTGATTGTATGATTGTGATTGTATGATTGTGACTGTATGATTGTGATTGTATGATTGTGATTGTGTGATTGCGATTGTATGATTGCGATTGTATGATTGTGATTGTCTGATTGTGATTGTATGACTGTGATTGTATGATTGTGATTGTATGATTGTGATTGTATGATTGTGATAGTATGATTGTGATTGTATGATTGTGATTGTATGACTGTGATTGTATGATTGTGATTGTGCGATTGTGATTGTATGATTGTGATTGTATGATTGCGATAGTATGATTGCGATTGTGTGATGGTGATTGTATGACTGTGATTGTATGATTGTGATTGTATGATCGTGATTGCATGATTGTGATAGTATGATTGTGATAGTATGATTGTGATTGTATTATTGTGATTGTATGACTGTGATTGTATGATTGTGATTGCGCGTTTGTGATTGTACGATTGTGATTGTATGATTGTGATTGTATGATTGCGATTGTATGATTGTGATTGTATGATTATGATTGTATTATTGTGATTGTATGATTATGATAGTATGGTTGTGATTGTATAATTGTGATGGTATGATTGTGATTGTATGATTGCGATAGTATGATTGTGATTGTGTGATTGTGATTGTATGATTGTGACTGTATGATTGTGATTGTATGATTGTGATTGCGTGATTGTGATTGAATGATTGCGATTGTATGATTGTGATTGTATGATTGTGATTGTATGATTGTGATAGTATGATTGTGATAGTATGACTGTGATTGTATGACTGTGATTGTATGATTGTGATTGTCTGATTGTGGTTGAATGATTGTGATTGTATGATTGTGATTGTATGATTGTCATTGTATGATTATGATTGTATGATTGTGGTTGCATGATTGTGATTGTATGATTGAGATTGCATGATTTTGTATGTATGATTGTGATTGTATGATTGTGATTGTATGATTGTGATAGTGTGAGTCTGATTGTAAGATTGTGATTGTATGATTGTCATTGTATGATTATGGTTGTATGATTGTGATTGCATGATTGTGATTGTATGATTGTGATTGCATGATTTTGAATGTATGATTGTCATTGTATGATTGTGATTGTATTATTGTGATTGTATGATTGTGATTGTAAGATTGTGATAATATGATTGTGAATGTATGACTTCGATTGTATGTCTGTGATTGTATGATTGCGATTGTATGATTGTGATTGTATGATTGTGATTGTATGCTTGCGATTGTATGATCGTGATTGTATGATTGTGATTGTGTGATTGTGATTGTATGATAGTGATTATATGTCTGTGATTGTATGATTGTGATTGTATGATTGTGATTGTATGATTCTGATAGTATGATTGTGATTGTATGATTGTGATTGTATGATTGTGATTGTATGATTGTATTTGGGAGATTGTAATTGTATGATTGCGATTGTATGATTGAGATTGTATGATTGTGATATCATGATTGTGATCGTATGATTGTGATCGTATGATTGTGATAGTATGTTTGTGATTGTGTGATTGTGATTGTATGACTGTGATTGTATGATTGTGATTGTATGATTGTGATTGTATGATTGTGATAGTATGATTGTGATTGTATGATTGTGATTGTATGACTGTGATTGTATGATTGTGATTGTGCGATTGTGATTGTACGATTGTGATTGTACGATTGTGATTGTATGATTATGATTGTATGATTATGATTGCATGATTGTGATTGTATGATTGAGATTGCATGATTTTGTATGTATGATTGTGATTGTATGATTGTGATTGTATCATTGTGATTGTATGATTGTGATTGTATGATTGTGATTGTATGATTGTGATTGTATGATTGTATTTGGGAGATTGTATTTTGGAGATTGTAATTGTATGATTGTGATTGTATGGTTGTGATTGTATGATTGTGATTGTATGATTGTGATTGTATGATTGTGATTGTATGATTGTGATTGTATGATTGTAATTGTATGATTGTGATTGTATGATTGTGATTGTATGATTAGGATAGTATGATTGTGATGGTATGATTGTGATTGTATGATTGCGATAGTATGATTGTGATTGCATGATCGTGATTGTATGATTGAGATTGCATGATTTTGTATGTTTGATTGTGATTGTATGATTGTGATTGTATGATTGTGATAGTATGATTGTAATTGTAAGATTGTGATTGTATGATTGTCATTGTATGATTATGGTTGTATGATTGTGATTGTATTATTGTGATTGTATGGTTATGATAGTATGGTTGTGATTGTATGATTGTGATGGTATGATTGTGATTGTATGATTGCGATAGTATGATTGCGATTGTGTGATTGTGATTGTATGACTGTGATTGTATGATTGTGATTGCGCGTTTGTGATTGTACGATTGTGATTGTATGATTGTGATTGTATGATTGCGATTGTATGATTGTGATTGTATGATTATGATTGTATTATTGTGATTGTATGATTATGATAGTATGGTTGTGATTGTATGATTGTGATGGTATGATTGTGATTGCGCGTTTGTGATTGTACGATTGTGATTGTATGATTGTGATTGTATGATTGTGATAGTATGATTGTGATTGTATGATTGTGATTGTATGACTGTGATTGTATGATTGTGATTGCGCGTTTGTGATTGTACGATTGTGATTGTATGATTGTGATTGTATGATTGCGATTGTATGATTGTGATTGTATGATTATGATTGTATTATTGTGATTGTATGATTATGATAGTATGGTTGTGATTGTATGATTGTGATGGTATGATTGTGATTGTATGACTGTGATTGTATGATTGTGATTGTATGATTGTGATTGTATGATTGTGATTGTATGATTGTGATTGTATGACTGTGATTGTATGGTTGTGATTGTTTGATTGTGATTGTATGATTAGGATTGTATGATTGTGATAGTATGATTGTGATTGCATGACTGTGATTGTATGATTGTGATGGTATGATTGTGATTGTATGATTGCGATAGTATGATTGCGATTGTGTGATTGTGATTGTATGACTGTGATTGTATGATTGTGATTGTATGATCGTGATTGCATGATTGTGATAGTATGATTGTGATAGTATGATTGTGATTGTATGATTGTGATTGTATGACTGTGATTGTATGATTGTGATTGCGCGTTTGTGATTGTACGATTGTGATTGTATGATTGTGATTGTATGATTGCGATTGTATGATTGTGATTGTATGATTATGATTGTATTATTGTGATTGTATGATTATGATAGTATGGTTGTGATTGTATGATTGTGATGGTATGATTGTGATTGTATGATTGCGATAGTATGATTGTGATTGTATGATTGTGATTGTATGATTGTGACTGTATGATTGTGATTGTATGATTGTGATTGCGTGATTGTGATTGAATGATTGCGATTGTATGATTGTGATTGTATGATTGTGATTGTATGATTGTGATAGTATGATTGTGATAGTATGACTGTGATTGTATGACTGTGATTGTATGATTGTGATTGTATGATTGTGATTGTCTGATTGTGGTTGAATGATTGTGATTGTATGATTGTGATTGTATGATTGTCATTGTATGATTATGATTGTATGATTGTGATTGCATGATTGTGATTGTATGATTGAGATTGCATGATTTTGTATGTATGATTGTGATTGTATGATTGCGATTGTATGATTGTGATAGTATGAGTCTGATTGTAAGATTGTGATTGTATGATTGTCATTGTATGATTATGGTTGTATGATTGTGATTGCATGATTGTGATTGTATGATTGTGATTGCATGATTTTGAATGTATGATTGTGATTGTATGATTGTGATTGTATTATTGTGATTGTATGATTGTGATTGTATGATTGTGATAATATGATTGTGAATGTATGATTTCGATTGTATGTCTGTGATTGTATGATTGCGATTGTATGATTGTGATTGTATGATTGTGATTGTATGCTTGCGATTGTATGATCGTGATTGTATGATTGTGATTGTGTGATTGTGATTGTATGATAGTGATTGTATGTCTGTGATTGTATGATTGTGATTGTATGATTGTGATTGTATGATTGTGATTGTATGATTCTGATAGTATGATTGTGATTGTATGATTGTGATTGTATGATTGTGATTGTATGATTGTGATTGCATGATCGTGATTGCATGATTGAGATTGCATGATTTTGTATGTTTGATTGTGATTGTATGATTGTGATTGTATGATTGTGATAGTATGATTGTAATTGTAAGATTGTGATTGTATGATTGTCTTTGAATGATTATGGTTGTATGATTGTGATTGTATTATTGTGATTGTATGATTATGATAGTATGGTTGTGATTGTATGATTGTGATGGTATGATTGTGATTGTATGATTGCGATAGTATGATTGCGATTGTGTGATTGTGATTGTATGACTGTGATTGTATGATTGTGATTGTATGATCGTGATTGCATGATTGTGATAGTATGATTGTGATAGTATAATTGTGATTGTATGATTGTGATTGTATGACTGTGATTGTATGATTGTGATTGCGCGTTTGTGATTGTACGATTGTGATTGTATGATTGTGATTGTATGATTGCGATTGTATGATTGTGATTGTATGATTATGATTGTATTATTGTGATTGTATGATTATGATAGTATGGTTGTGATTGTATGATTGTGATGGTATGATTGTGATTGCGCGTTTGTGATTGTACGATTGTGATTGTATGATTGTGATTGTATGATTGCGATTGTATGATTGTGATTGTATGATTATGATTGTATTATTGTGATTGTATGATTATGATAGTATGGTTGTGATTGTATGATTGTGATGGTATGATTGTGATTGTATGACTGTGATTGTATGATTGTGATTGTATGATTGTGATTGTATGATTGTGATTGTATGATTGTGATTGTATGACTGTGATTGTATGGTTGTGATTGTATGATTGTGATTGTATGATTAGGATTGTATGATTGTGATAGTATGATTGTGATTGTATGACTGTGATTGTATGATTGTGATTGTATGATTGTGATTGTATGATTGTGATTGTATGATTGCGATAGTATGATTGCGATTGTGTGATGGTGATTGTATGACTGTGATTGTATGATTGTGATTGTATGATCGTGATTGCATGATTGTGATAGTATGATTGTGATAGTATGATTGTGATTGTATTATTGTGATTGTATGACTGTGATTGTATGATTGTGATTGCGCGTTTGTGATTGTACGATTGTGATTGTATGATTGTGATTGTATGATTGCGATTGTATGATTGTGATTGTATGATTATGATTGTATTATTGTGATTGTATGATTATGATAGTATGGTTGTGATTGTATAATTGTGATGGTATGATTGTGATTGTATGATTGCGATAGTATGATTGTGATTGTGTGATTGTGATTGTATGATTGTGACTGTATGATTGTGATTGTATGATTGTGATTGCGTGATTGTGATTGAATGATTGCGATTGTATGATTGTGATTGTATGATTGTGATTGTATGATTGTGATAGTATGATTGTGATAGTATGACTGTGATTGTATGACTGTGATTGTATGATTGTGATTGTCTGATTGTGGTTGAATGATTGTGATTGTATGATTGTGATTGTATGATTGTCATTGTATGATTATGATTGTATGATTGTGGTTGCATGATTGTGATTGTATGATTGAGATTGCATGATTTTGTATGTATGATTGTGATTGTATGATTGTGTTTGTATGATTGTGATAGTGTGAGTCTGATTGTAAGATTGTGATTGTATGATTGTCATTGTATGATTATGGTTGTATGATTGTGATTGCATGATTGTGATTGTATGATTGTGATTGCATGATTTTGAATGTATGATTGTGATTGTATGATTGTGATTGTATTATTGTGATTGTATGATTGTGATTGTAAGATTGTGATAATATGATTGTGAATGTATGACTTCGATTGTATGTCTGTGATTGTATGATTGCGATTGTATGATTGTGATTGTATGATTGTGATTGTATGCTTGCGATTGTATGATCGTGATTGTATGATTGTGATTGTGTTATTGTGATTGTATGATAGTGATTATATGTCTGTGATTGTATGATTGTGATTGTATGATTGTGATTGTATGATTCTGATAGTATGATTGTGATTGTATGATTGTGATTGTATGATTGTGATTGTATGATTGTATTTGGGAGATTGTAATTGTATGATTGCGATTGTATGATTGAGATTGTATGATTGTGATTGTATGATTGTGATCGTATGATTGTGATAGTATGATTGTGATTGTGTGATTGTGATTGTATGACTGTGATTGTATGATTGTGATTGTATGATTGTGATTGTATGATTGTGATAGTATGATTGTGATAGTATGATTGTGATTGTATGATTGTGATTGTATGACTGTGATTGTATGATTGTGATTGTGCGATTGTGATTGTACGATTGTGATTGTACGATTGTGATTGTATGATTATGATTGTATGATTATGATTGCATGATTGTGATTGTATGATTGAGATTGCATGATTTTGTATGTATGATTGTGATTGTATGATTGTGATTGTATGATTGTGATTGTATGATTGTCATTGTATGATTATGGTTGTATGATTGTGATTGCATGATTGTGATTGTATGATTGTGATGGTATGATTGTGATTGTATGATTGCGATAGTATGATTGTAATTGTATGATTGTGATTGTATTATTGTGATTGTATGATTATGATAGTATGGTTGTGATTGTATGATTGTGATGGTATGATTGTGATTGTATGATTGCGATAGCATGATTGCGATTGTGTGATTGTGATTGTATGACTGTGATTGTATGATTGTGATTGTATGATCGTGATTGCATGATTGTGATAGTATGATTGTGATAGTATGATTGTGATAGTATGATTGTGATTGTATGATTGTGATTGTATGACTGTGATTGTATGATTGTGATTGCGCGTTTGTGATTGTACGATTGTGATTGTATGATTGTGATTGTATGATTGCGATTGTATGGTTGTGATTGTATGATTATGATTGTATTATTGTGATTGTATGATTATGATAGTATGGTTGTGATTGTATGATTGTGATGGTATGATTGTGATTGTATGTTTGCGATAGTATGATTGTGATTGTATGATTGTGATTGTATGATTGTGACTGTATGATTGTGATTGTATGATTGTGATTGCGTGATTGTGATTGAATGATGGCGATTGTATGATTGTGATTGTATGATTGTGATTGTATGATTGTGATAGTATGATTGTGATAGTATGACTGTGATTGTATGACTGTGATTGTATGATTGTGATTGTATGATTGTGATTGTCTGATTGTGGTTGAATGATTGTGATTGTCTGATTGTGATTGTATGATTGTGATTGTACGATTGTGATTGTATGATTGTGATTGTATGATTGTGATTGTATGATTGTGATTGTATGATTGTGATAATATGATTGTGAATGTATGATTTCGATTGTATGTCTGTGATTGTATGATTGCGATTGTATGATTGTGATTGTATGATTGTGATTGCGTGATTGTGATTGAATGATGGCGATTGTATGATTGTGATTGTATGATTGTGATTGTATGATTGTGATAGTATGATTGTGATAGTATGACTGTGATTGTATGACTGTGATTGTATGATTGTGATTGTATGATTGTGATTGTCTGATTGTGGTTGAATGATTGTGATTGTCTGATTGTGATTGTATGATTGTGATTGTACGATTGTGATTGTATGATTGTGATTGTATGATTGTGATTGTATGATTGTGATTGTATGATTGTGATAATATGATTGTGAATGTATGATTTCGATTGTATGTCTGTGATTGTATGATTGCGATTGTATGATTGTGATTGGATGATTGTGATTGTATGCTTGCGATTGTATGATCGTGATTGTATGATTGTGATTGTGTGATTGTGATTGTATGATAGTGATTGTATGTCTGTGATTGTATGATTGTGATTGTATGATTGTGATTGTATGATTGTGATTGTATGATTCTGATAGTATGATTGTGATTGTATGATTGTGATTGTATGATTGTATTTGGGAGATTGTAATTGTATGATTGCGATTGTATGATTGAGATTGTATGATTGTGATATCATGATTGTGATCGTATGATTGTGATAGTATGATTGTGATTGTGTGATTGTGATTGTATGACTGTGATTGTATGATTGTGATTGTATGATTGTGATTGTATGATTGTGATAGTATGATTGTGATTGTATGATTGTGATTGTATGACTGTGATTGTATGATTGTGATTGTGCGATTGTGATTGTACGATTGTGATTGTACGATTGTGATTGTACGATTGTGATTGTATGATTGTGATTGTATGATTATGATGGAACGATTGTGATTGCATGATTGTGATTGTATGATTGTGATTGTATGATTGTGATTGTATGATTGTGATTGTATGATTGTGATTGTATGATTGTGATTGTATGATTGTGATTGTATGATTGTGATTGTATGATTGTGATTGTATGATTGTGATTGTATGACTGTGATTGTATGGTTGTGATTGTATGATTGTGATTGTATGATTAGGATTGTATGATTGTGATAGTATGATTGTGATTGTATGACTGTGATTGCATGATTGTGATTGTATGATTGTGATTGCATGATTTTGAATGTATGATTGTGACTGTATGATTGTGATTGTATGATTGTGATTGTATGATTGTGATAATATGATTGTGAATGTATGATTGTGATTGTATGTCTGTGATTGTATGATTGCGATTGTATGATTGTGATTGTATGATTGTGATTGTATGCTTGCGATTGTATGATTGTGATTGTATGATTGTGATTGCATGATTGTGATTGTATGATTGTGATTGTATGATTGTGATTGTATGATTGCGATTGTATGATTGTGATTGTATGATTATGATTGTATTATTGTGATTGTATGATTATGATAGTATGGTTGTGATTGTATGATTGTGATGGTATGATTGTGATTGTATGACTGTG
The DNA here is from genome assembly GCF_050947335.1 of Megachile rotundata. Taxonomy (NCBI): domain Eukaryota; kingdom Metazoa; phylum Arthropoda; class Insecta; order Hymenoptera; family Megachilidae; genus Megachile; species Megachile rotundata. Next base: position 681,425 of record NW_027473322.1, on the reverse strand, counting down.
ATTGTATGATTGTGATTGTATGATTGTGATTGTATGATTGTGATTGTATGATTGTGATTGTATGACTGTGATTGTATGGTTGTGATTGTATGATTGTGATTGTATGATTAGGATTGTATGATTGTGATAGTATGATTGTGATTGTATGACTGTGATTGTATGATTGTGATTGTATGATTGTGATTGTATGATTGTGATTGTATGATTGCGATAGTATGATTGCGATTGTGTGATTGTGATTGTATGACTGTGATTGTATGATTGTGATTGTATGATCGTGATTGCATGATTGTGATAGTATGATTGTGATAGTATGATTGTGATTGTATGATTGTGATTGTATGACTGTGATTGTATGATTGTGATTGCGCGTTTGTGATTGTACGATTGTGATTGTATGATTGTGATTGTATGATTGCGATTGTATGATTGTGATTGTATGATTATGATTGTATTATTGTGATTGTATGATTATGATAGTATGGTTGTGATTGTATGATTGTGATGGTATGATTGTGATTGTATGATTGCGATAGTATGATTGTGATTGTGTGATTGTGATTGTATGATTGTGACTGTATGATTGTGATTGTATGATTGTGATTGCGTGATTGTGATTGAATGATTGCGATTGTATGATTGTGATTGTATGATTGTGATTGTATGATTGTGATAGTATGATTGTGATAGTATGACTGTGATTGTATGACTGTGATTGTATGATTGTGATTGTATGATTGTGATTGTCTGATTGTGGTTGAATGATTGTGATTGTATGATTGTGATTGTATGATTGTCATTGTATGATTATGATTGTATGATTGTGGTTGCATGATTGTGATTGTATGATTGAGATTGCATGATTTTGTATGTATGATTGTGATTGTATGATTGTGATTGTATGATTGTGATAGTGTGAGTCTGATTGTAAGATTGTGATTGTATGATTGTCATTGTATGATTATGGTTGTATGATTGTGATTGCATGATTGTGATTGTATGATTGTGATTGCATGATTTTGAATGTATGATTGTGATTGTATGATTGTGATTGTATTATTGTGATTGTATGATTGTGATTGTAAGATTGTGATAATATGATTGTGAATGTATGACTTCGATTGTATGTCTGTGATTGTATGATTGCGATTGTATGATTGTGATTGTATGATTGTGATTGTATGCTTGCGATTGTATGATCGTGATTGTATGATTGTGATTGTGTGATTGTGATTGTATGATAGTGATTATATGTCTGTGATTGTATGATTGTGATTGTATGATTGTGATTGTATGATTCTGATAGTATGATTGTGATTGTATGATTGTGATTGTATGATTGTGATTGTATGATTGTATTTGGGAGATTGTAATTGTATGATTGCGATTGTATGATTGAGATTGTATGATTGTGATTGTATGATTGTGATCGTATGATTGTGATAGTATGATTGTGATTGTGTGATTGTGATTGTATGACTGTGATTGTATGATTGTGATTGTATGATTGTGATTGTATGATTGTGATAGTATGATTGTGATTGTATGGTTGTGATTGTATGACTGTGATTGTATGATTGTGATTGTGCGATTGTGATTGTACGATTGTGATTGTACGATTGTGATTGTATGATTATGATTGTATGATTATGATTGCATGATTGTGATTGTATGATTGAGATTGCATGATTTTGTATGTATGATTGTGATTGTATGATTGTGATTGTATGATTGTGATTGTATGATTGTCATTGTATGATTATGGTTGTATGATTGTGATTGCATGATTGTGATTGTATGATTGTGATGGTATGATTGTGATTGTATGATTGCGATAGTATGATTGTAATTGTATGATTGTGATTGTATTATTGTGATTGTATGATTATGATAGTATGGTTGTGATTGTATGATTGTGATGGTATGATTGTGATTGTATGATTGCGATAGTATGATTGCGATTGTGTGATTGTGATTGTATGACTGTGATTGTATGATTGTGATTGTATGATCGTGATTGCATGATTGTGATAGTATGATTGTGATAGTATGATTGTGATAGTATGATTGTGATTGTATGATTGTGATTGTATGACTGTGATTGTATGATTGTGATTGCGCGTTTGTGATTGTACGATTGTGATTGTATGATTGTGATTGTATGATTGCGATTGTATGGTTGTGATTGTATGATTATGATTGTATTATTGTGATTGTATGATTATGATAGTATGGTTGTGATTGTATGATTGTGATGGTATGATTGTGATTGTATGTTTGCGATAGTATGATTGTGATTGTATGATTGTGATTGTATGATTGTGACTGTATGATTGTGATTGTATGATTGTGATTGCGTGATTGTGATTGAATGATGGCGATTGTATGATTGTGATTGTATGATTGTGATTGTATGATTGTGATAGTATGATTGTGATAGTATGACTGTGATTGTATGACTGTGATTGTATGATTGTGATTGTATGATTGTGATTGTCTGATTGTGGTTGAATGATTGTGATTGTATGATTGTGATTGTATGATTGTCATTGTATGATTATGATTGTATGATTGTGATTGCATGATTGTGATTGTATGATTGAGATTGCATGATTTTGTATGTATGATTGTGATTGTATGATTGTGATTGTATGATTGTGATAGTATGAGTCTGATTGTAAGATTGTGATTGTATGATTGTCATTGTATGATTATGGTTGTATGATTGTGATTGCATGATTGTGATTGTATGATTGTGATTGCATGATTTTGAATGTATGATTGTGATTGTATGATTGTGATTGTATGATTGTGATTGTACGATTGTGATTGTATGATTGTGATTGTATGATTGTGATTGTATGATTGTGATAATATGATTGTGAATGTATGATTTCGATTGTATGTCTGTGATTGTATGATTGCGATTGTATGATTGTGATTGGATGATTGTGATTGTATGCTTGCGATTGTATGATCGTGATTGTATGATTGTGATTGTGTGATTGTGATTGTATGATAGTGATTGTATGTCTGTGATTGTATGATTGTGATTGTATGATTGTGATTGTATGATTGTGATTGTATGATTCTGATAGTATGATTGTGATTGTATGATTGTGATTGTATGATTGTGATTGTATGATTGTATTTGGGAGATTGTAATTGTATGATTGCGATTGTATGATTGAGATTGTATGATTGTGATATCATGATTGTGATCGTATGATTGTGATAGTATGATTGTGATTGTGTGATTGTGATTGTATGACTGTGATTGTATGATTGTGATTGTATGATTGTGATTGTATGATTGTGATAGTATGATTGTGATTGTATGATTGTGATTGTATGACTGTGATTGTATGATTGTGATTGTGCGATTGTGATTGTACGATTGTGATTGTACGATTGTGATTGTACGATTGTGATTGTATGATTGTGATTGTATGATTATGATGGAACGATTGTGATTGCATGATTGTGATTGTATGATTGTGATTGTATGATTGTGATTGTATGATTGTGATTGTATGATTGTGATTGTATGATTGTGATTGTATGATTGTGATTGTATGATTGTGATTGTATGATTGTGATTGTATGATTGTGATTGTATGACTGTGATTGTATGGTTGTGATTGTATGATTGTGATTGTATGATTAGGATTGTATGATTGTGATAGTATGATTGTGATTGTATGACTGTGATTGCATGATTGTGATTGTATGATTGTGATTGCATGATTTTGAATGTATGATTGTGACTGTATGATTGTGATTGTATGATTGTGATAGTATGATTGTGATAATATGATTGTGAATGTATGATTGTGATTGTATGTCTGTGATTGTATGATTGCGATTGTATGATTGTGATTGTATGATTGTGATTGTATGCTTGCGATTGTATGATTGTGATTGTATGATTGTGATTGCATGATTGTGATTGTATGATTGTGATTGTATGATTGTGATTGTATGATTGTGATTGTATGATTGTCATTGTATGATTATCATTGTATGATTGTGATTGCATGATTGTGATTGTATGATTGAGATTGCATGATTTTGTATGTATGATTGTGATAGTATGATTGTGATTGTAAGATTGTGATTGCATGATTGTGATAGTATGATTGCGATTGTATGATTGTGATTGTATGATTGTGATTGTATGATTGTGATTGTATGACTGTGATTGTATGATTGTGATTGTATGATTAGGATTGTATGATTGTGATAGTATGATTGTGATTGTATGATTGTGATTGTGTGATTGCGATTGTATGATTGCGATTGTATTATTGTGATTGTATGATTGTGATTGTATGATTGTGATTGTATGACTGTGATTGTATGATTGTGATTGTATGATTGTGATAGTATGATTGTGATTGTATGACTGTGATTGTATGACTGTGATTGTATGATTGTGATTGTATGATTGCGATTGTATGATTGTGATTGTATGATTGTGATTGTATGATTGTGATTGTATGATTGTGATTGTATGATTGTGACTGTATGATTGTGATTGTATGATTGTGATTGTGTGATTGCGATTGTATGATTGCGATTGTATGATTGTGATTGTCTGATTGTGATTGTATGACTGTGATTGTATGATTGTGATTGTATGATTGTGATTGTATGATTGTGATAGTATGATTGTGATTGTATGATTGTGATTGTATGACTGTGATTGTATGATTGTGATTGTGCGATTGTGATTGTACGATTGTGATTGTACGATTGTGATTGTACGATTATGATTGTATGATTATGATTGTATGATTGTGATTGCATGATTGTGATTGTATGATTGTGATAGTATGATTGTTATTGCATGACTGTGATTGTGTGACTGTGATTGTATGACTGTGATTGTATGATTGTCATTGTATGATTATGATTGTATGATTGTGATTGCATGATTGTGATTGTATGATTGAGATTGCATGATTTTGTATGTATGATTGTGATTGTATGATTGTGATTGTATGATTGTGATTGTATGATTGTGATTGTATGACTGTGATTGTATGATTGTGATTGTGCGATTGTGATTGTACGATTGTGATTGTACGATTGTGATTGTATGATTGTGATTGTATGATTATGATGGAACGATTGTGATTGCATGATTGTGATTGTATGATTGTGATTGTATGATTGTGATTGTATGATTGTGATTGTATGATTGTGATTGTATGATTGTGATTGTATGACTGTGATTGTATGGTTGTGATTGTATGATTGTGATTGTATGATTAGGATTGTATGATTGTGATAGTATGATTGTGATTGTATGACTGTGATTGTATGATTGTGATTGTATGATTGTGATTTTATGATTGCGATTGTATGATTGTGATTGTATGATTGTGATTGTATGATTGTGATTGTATGACTGTGATTGTATGGTTGTGATTGTATGATTGTGATTGTATGATTAGGATTGTATGATTATGATTGTATGATTGTGATTGTATGATTGTCATTGTATGATTATGATTGTATGATTGTGATTGCATGATTGTGATTGTATGATTGAGATTGCATGATTTTGTATGTATGATTGTGATTGTATGATTCTGATTGTATGATTGTGATTGTATGATTGTGATAGTATGATTCTGATTGTAAGATTGTGATTGTATGATTGTCATTGTATGATTATGGTTGTATGATTGTGATTGCATGATTGTGATTGTATGATTGTGATTGCATGATTTTGAATGTATGATTGTGATTGTATGATTGTGATTGTATGATTGTGATTGTATGATTGTGATAATATGATTGTGAATCTATGATTGTGATTGTATGTCTGTGATTGTATGATTGCGATTGTATGATTGTGATTGTATGATTGTGATTGTATGCTTGCGATTGTATGATTGTGATTGTATGATTGTGATTGTATGATTGTGACTGTATGATTGTGATAGTATGACTGTGATTGTATGACTGTGATTGTATGATTGTGACTGTATGATTGTGATTGTCTGATTGTGGTTGTATGATTGTGATTGTATGATTGTGATTGTATGATTGTCATTGTATGATTATCATTGTATGATTGTGATTGCATGATTGTGATTGTATGATAGAGATTGCATGATTTTGTATGTATGATTGTGATAGTATGATTGTGATTGTAAGATTGTGATTGCAAGATTGTGATAGTATGATTGCGATTGTATGATTGTGATTGTATGATTGTGATTGTATGATTGTGATTGTATGACTGTGATTGTATGATTGTGATTGTATGATTAGGATTGTATGATTGTGATAGTATGATTGTGATTGTATGATTGTGATTGTGTGATTGCGATTGTATGATTGCGATTGTATTATTGTGATTGTATGATTGTGATTGTATGATTGTGATTGTATGACTGTGATTGTATGATTGTGATTGTATGATTGTGATAATATGATTGTGATTGTATGACTGTGATTGTATGACTGTGATTGTATGATTGTGATTGTATGATTGCGATTGTATGATTGTGATTGTATGATTGTGATTGTATGATTGTGATTGTATGATTGTGATTGTATGATTGTGACTGTATGATTGTGATTGTATGATTGTGATTGTGTGATTGCGATTGTATGATTGCGATTGTATGATTGTGATTGTATGATTGTGATTGTATGATTGTGATTGTATGACTGTGATTGTATGATTGTGATTGTATGATTGTGATTGTATGATTAGGATTGTATGATTGTGATAGTATGATTGTGATTGTATGATTGTGATTGTATGATTGTGATTGTATGATTGTAATTGTATGATTATGATTGTATGATTGTGATTGTATGATTGCGATTGTATGACTGTGATTGTATGATTGTGATTGTGCGATTGTGATTGTACGATTGTGATTGTACGATTGTGATTGTACGATTGTGATTGTATGATTATGATTGTATGATTGTGATTGTAAGATTGTGGTTGTAAGATTGTGGTTGTAAGATTGTGATTGTATGACTGTGATTGTATGATTGTGATTGTATGATTGTGATTGTATGATTAGGATTGTATGATTGTGATAGTATGATTGTGATTGTATGATTGTGATTGTGCGATTGTGATTGTACGATTGTGATTGTACGATTGTGATTGTATGATTCTGATAGTATGATTGTGATTGTATGATTGTGATTGTATGATTGTATTTGGGAGATTGTATTTGGGAGATTGTAATTGTATGATTGCGATTGTATGATTGAGATTGTATGATTGTGATTGTATGATTGTGATCGTATGATTGTGATGGTATGATTGTGATTGTGTGATTGTGACTGTATGACTGTGATTGTATGATTGTGATTGTATGATTGTGATTGTATGATTGTGATAGTATGATTGTGATTGTATGATTGTGATTGTATGACTGTGATTGTATGATTGTGATTGTGCGATTGTGATTGTACGATTGTGATTGTACGATTGTGATTGTACGATTGTGATTGTACGATTGTGATTGTATGATTATGATTGTATGATTGTGATAGTATGATTGTGATTGTAAGATTGTGATTGTATGACTGTGATTGTATGATTGTGATTGTATGATTGTGATTGTATGATTGTGATTGTATGATTAGGATTGTATGATTGTGATCGTATGATTGTGATTGTATGATTGTGATTGTATGATTGTGATTGTATGATTGTGATTGTATGATTGTGATTGTATGATTGTGATTGTATGATTGTGATTGTATGATTGTGATTGTATGATTGTGATTTTATGATTGTGATTGTATGATTGTGATTGTATGATTGTATTTGGGAGATTGTATTTGGGAGATTGTAATTGTATGATTGCGATTGTATGATTGTGATTGTATGATTGTGATTGTATGATTGTGATTGTATGATTGTGATTGTATGATTGTGACTGTATGATTGTTATTGTATGATTGTGATTGTGTGATTGCGATTGTATGATTGCGATTGTATGATTGTGATTGTATGATTGTGATTGTATGATTGTGATTGTATGATTGTGATTGTATGATTGTGATTGTATGATTGTGGTTGTATGATTGTGATTGTATGATTGTATTTGGGAGATTGTATTTTGGAGATTGTAATTGTATGATTGCGATTGTATGATTGTGATTGTATGATTGTAATTGTATGATTATGATTGTATGATTGTGATTGTATGATTGTGATTGTATGATTGTGATTGTATGATTGTGATTGTATGATTGTGACTGTATGATTGTGATTGTATGATTGTGATTGTGTGATTGCGATTGTATGATTGCGATTGTATGATTGCGATTGTATGATTGTGATTGTATGATTGTGATTGTACGATTGTGATTGTACGATTGTGATTGTATGATTATGATTGTATGATTGTGATAGTATGATTGTGATTGTAAGATTGTGATTGTATGACTGTGATTGTATGATTGTGATTGTATGATTGTGATTGTATGATTAGGATTGTATGATTGTGATTGTATGATTGCGATTGTATGATTGTGATTGTATGATTGTGATTGTATGATTGTGATTGTATGATTGTGATTGTATGATTGTGATTGTATGAATGTGGTTGTATGATTGTGATTGTATGATTGTATTTGGGAGATTGTATTTTGGAGATTGTAATTGTATGATTGCGATTGTATGATTGTGATTGTATGACTGTGATTGTATGATTGTGATTGTGCGATTGTGATTGTACGATTGTGATTGTACGATTGTGATTGTATGATTATGATTGTATGATTATGATTGTATGATTGTGATTGCATGATTGTGATTGTATGATTGTGATGGTATGATTGTGATTGCATGACTGTGATTGTATGACTGTGATTGTATGATTGTGATTGTATGATTGTGATTGCATGATCGTGATTGTATGATTGAGATTGCATGATTTTGTATGTTTGATTGTGATTGTATGATTGTGATTGTATGATTGTGATAGTATGATTGTAATTGTAAGATTGTGATTGTATGATTGTCATTGTATGATTATGGTTGTATGATTGTGATTGCATGATTGTGATTGTATGATTGTGATGGTATGATTGTGATTGTATGATTGCGATAGTATGATTGTGATTGTATGATTGTGATTGTATTATTGTGACTGTATGATTATGATAGTATGGTTGTGATTGTATGATTGTGATGGTATGATTGTGATTGTATGATTGCGATAGTATGATTGCGATTGTGTGATTGTGATTGTATGACTGTGATTGTATGATTGTGATTGTATGATCGTGATTGCATGATTGTGATAGTATGATTGTGATAGTATGATTGTGATTGTATGATTGTGATTGTATGACTGTGATTGTATGATTGTGATTACGCGTTTGTGATTGTACGATTGCGATTGTATGATTGTGATTGTATGATTGCGATTGTATGATTGTGATTGTATGATTATGATTGTATTAGTGTGATTGTATGATTATGATAGTATGGTTGTGATTGTATGATTGTGATGGTATGATTGTGATTGTATGATTGCGATAGTATGATTGTGATTGTATGATTGTGATTGTATGATTGTGACTGTATGAATGTGATTGTATGATTGTGATTGCGTGATTGTGATTGAATGATTGCGATTGTATGATTGTGATTGTATGATTGTGATTGTATGATTGTGATAGTATGATTGTGATAGTATGACTGTGATTGTATGACTGTGATTGTATGATTGTGATTGTATGATTGTGATTGTCTGATTGTGGTTGAATGATTGTGATTGTATGATTGTGATTGTATGATTGTGATTGTATGATTGTCATTGTATGATTATGATTGTATGATTGTGATTGCATGATTGTGATTGTATGATTGAGATTGTATGATTGTGATTGTATGATTCTGATAGTATGATTGTGATTGTATGATTGTGATTGTATGATTGTGATTGTATGATTGTATTTGGGAGATTGTAATTGTATGATTGCGATTGTATGATTGAGATTGTATGATTGTGATTGTATGATTGTGATCGTATGATTGTGATAGTATGATTGTGATTGTGTGATTGTGATTGTATGACTGTGATTGTATGATTGTGATTGTATGATTGTGATTGTATGATTGTGATAGTATGATTGCGATTGTATGATTGTGATTGTATGACTGTGATTGTATGATTGTGATTGTGCGATTGTGATTGTACGATTGTGATTGTACGATTGTGATTGTACGATTGTGATTGTATGATTATGATTGTATGATTATGATTGTATGATTGTGATTGCATGATTGTGATTGTATGATTGTGATAGTATGATTGTGATTGCATGACTGTGATTGTGTGACTGTGATTTTATGATTGTCATTGTATGATTATGATTGTATGATTGTGATTGCATGATTGTGATTGTATGATTGAGATTGCATGATTTTGTATGTATGATTGTGATTGTATGATTGTGATTGTATGATTGTGATTGTATGATTGTGATTGTATGATTGTGATTGTATGATTGTGATTGTATGATTGTGATTGTATGACTGTGATTGTATGATTGCGATTGTGCGATTGTGATTGTACGATTGTGATTGTACGATTGTGATTGTACGATTGTGATTGTATGATTATGATGGAACGATTGTGATTGCATGATTGTGATTGTATGATTGTGATTGTATGATTGTGATTGTATGATTGTGATTGTATGATTGTGATTGTATGATTGTGATTTTATGATTGTGATTGTATGATTGTGATTGTATGATTGTATTTGGGAGATTGTAATTGTATGATTGCGATTGTATGATTGTGATTGTATGATTGTGATTGTATGATTGTGATTGTATGATTGTGATTGTATGATTGTGATTGTATGATTGTGACTGTATGATTGTTATTGTATGATTGTGATTGTGTGATTGCGATTGTATGATTGCGATTGTATGATTGTGATTGTATGATTGTGATTGTATGATTGTGATTGTATGACTGTGATTGTATGCTTGCGATTGTATGATTGTGATTGTATGATTAGGATTGTATAATTGTGATAGTATGATTGTGATTGTATGATTGTGATTGTATGATTGTGATTGTATGATTGTGATCGTATGATTGTGGTTGTATGATTGTGATTGTATGATTGTATTTGGGAGATTGTATTTTGGAGATTGTAATTGTATGATTGCGATTGTATGATTGTGATTGTATGACTGTGATTGTATGATTGTGATTGTGCGATTGTGATTGTAGGATTGTGATTGTACGATTGTGATTCTATGATTATGATTGTATGATTATGATTGTATGATTGTGATTGCATGATTGTGATTGTATGATTGTGATGGTATGATTGTGATTGCATGACTGTGATTGTATGACTGTGATTGTATGATTGTGATTGTATGATTGTCATTGTATGATTATGATTGTATGATTGTGATTGCATGATTGTGATTGTATGATTGAGATTGCATGATTTTGTATGTATGATTGCGATAGTATGATTGTGATTGTATGATTGTGATTGTATGATTGTGATTGTATGATTGTGATTGCATGATCGTGATTGTATGATTGAGATTGCATGATTTTGTATGTTTGATTGTGATTGTATGATTGTGATTGTATGATTGTGATAGTATGATTGTAATTGTAAGATTGTGATTGTATGATTGTGATTGTATTATTGTGATTGTATGATTATGATAGTATGGTTGTGATTGTATGATTGTGATGGTATGATTGTGATTGTATGATTGCGATAGTATGATTGCGATTGTGTGATTGTGATTGTATGACTGTGATTGTATGATTGTGATTGTATGATCGTGATTGCATGATTGTGATAGTATGATTGTGATAGTATGATTGTGATTGTATGATTGTGATTGTATGACTGTGATTGTATGATTGTGATTGCGCGTTTGTGATTGTACGATTGTGATTGTATGATTGTGATTGTATGATTGCGATTGTATGATTGTGATTGTATGATTATGATTGTATTAGTGTGATTGTATGATTATGATAGTATGGTTGTGATTGTATGATTGTGATGGTATGATTGTGATTGTATGATTGCGATAGTATGATTGTGATTGTATGATTGTGATTGTATGATTGTGACTGTATGATTGTGATTGTATGATTGTGATTGCGTGATTGTGATTGAATGATTGCGATTGTATGATTGTGATTGTATGATTGTGATTGTATGATTGTGATAGTATGATTGTGATAGTATGACTGTGATTGTATGACTGTGATTGTATGATTGTGATTGTATGATTGTGATTGTCTGATTGTGGTTGAATGATTGTGATTGTATGATTGTGATTGTATGATTGTCATTGTATGATTATGATTGTATGATTGTGATTGCATGATTGTGATGGTATGATTGAGATTGCATGATTTTGTATGTATGATTGTGATTGTATGATTGTGATTGTATGATTGTGATAGTATGAGTCTGATTGTAAGATTGTGATTGTATGATTGTCATTGTATGATTATGGTTGTATGATTGTGATTGCATGATTGTGATTGTATGATTGTGATTGCATGATTTTGAATGTATGATTGTGATTGTATGATTGTGATTGTATGATTGTGATTGTATGATTGTGATTGTATGATTGTGATAATATGATTGTGAATGTAAGATTTCGATTGTATGTCTGTGATTGTATGATTGCGATTGTATGATTATGATTGTATGATTGTGATTGCATGATTGTGATTGTATGATTGAGATTGCATGATTTTGTATGTATGATTGTGATTGTATGATTGTGATTGTATGATTGTGATTGTATGATTGTGATTGTATGATTGTGATTGTATGATTGTGATTGTATGATTGTGATTGTATGACTGTGATTGTATGATTGCGATTGTGCGATTGTGATTGTACGATTGTGATTGTACGATTGTGATTGTACGATTGTGATTGTATGATTATGATGGAACGATTGTGATTGCATGATTGTGATTGTATGATTGTGATTGTATGATTGTGATTGTATGATTGTGATTGTATGATTGTGATTTTATGATTGTGATTGTATGATTGTGATTGTATGATTGTATTTGGGAGATTGTAATTGTATGATTGCGATTGTATGATTGTGATTGTATGATTGTGATTGTATGATTGTGATTGTATGATTGTGATTGTATGATTGTGACTGTATGATTGTTATTGTATGATTGTGATTGTGTGATTGCGATTGTATGATTGCGATTGTATGATTGTGATTGTATGATTGTGATTGTATGATTGTGATTGTATGACTGTGATTGTATGCTTGCGATTGTATGATTGTGATTGTATGATTAGGATTGTATAATTGTGATAGTATGATTGTGATTGTATGATTGTGATTGTATGATTGTGATTGTATGATTGTGATCGTATGATTGTGGTTGTATGATTGTGATTGTATGATTGTATTTGGGAGATTGTATTTTGGAGATTGTAATTGTATGATTGCGATTGTATGATTGTGATTGTATGATTGTGATTGTATGATTGTGATTGTATGATTGTGATTGTATGATTGTGACTGTATGATTGTGATTGTATGATTGTGATTGTATGATTGTGACTGTATGATTGTGATTGTATGATTGTGATTGCGTGATTGTGATTGAATGATGGCGATTGTATGATTGTGATTGTATGATTGTGATTGTATGATTGTGATAGTATGATTGTGATTGTATGATTGTCATTGTATGATTATGGTTGTATGATTGTGATTGCATGATTGTGATTGTATGATTGTGATGGTATGATTGTGATTGTATGATTGCGATAGTATGATTGTAATTGTATGATTGTGATTGTATTATTGTGATTGTATGATTATGATAGTATGGTTGTGATTGTATGATTGTGATGGTATGATTGTGATTGTATGATTGCGATAGTATGATTGCGATTGTGTGATTGTGATTGTATGACTGTGATTGTATGATTGTGATTGTATGATCGTGATTGCATGATTGTGATAGTATGATTGTGATAGTATGATTGTGATAGTATGATTGTGATTGTATGATTGTGATTGTATGACTGTGATTGTATGATTGTGATTGCGCGTTTGTGATTGTACGATTGTGATTGTATGATTGTGATTGTATGATTGCGATTGTATGGTTGTGATTGTATGATTATGATTGTATTATTGTGATTGTATGATTATGATAGTATGGTTGTGATTGTATGATTGTGATGGTATGATTGTGATTGTATGTTTGCGATAGTATGATTGTGATTGTATGATTGTGATTGTATGATTGTGACTGTATGATTGTGATTGTATGATTGTGATTGCGTGATTGTGATTGAATGATGGCGATTGTATGATTGTGATTGTATGATTGTGATTGTATGATTGTGATAGTATGATTGTGATAGTATGACTGTGATTGTATGACTGTGATTGTATGATTGTGATTGTATGATTGTGATTGTCTGATTGTGGTTGAATGATTGTGATTGTCTGATTGTGATTGTATGATTGTGATTGTACGATTGTGATTGTATGATTGTGATTGTATGATTGTGATTGTATGATTGTGATTGTATGATTGTGATAATATGATTGTGAATGTATGATTTCGATTGTATGTCTGTGATTGTATGATTGCGATTGTATGATTGTGATTGGATGATTGTGATTGTATGCTTGCGATTGTATGATCGTGATTGTATGATTGTGATTGTGTGATTGTGATTGTATGATAGTGATTGTATGTCTGTGATTGTATGATTGTGATTGTATGATTGTGATTGTATGATTGTGATTGTATGATTCTGATAGTATGATTGTGATTGTATGATTGTGATTGTATGATTGTATTTGGGAGATTGTAATTGTATGATTGCGATTGTATGATTGAGATTGTATGATTGTGATATCATGATTGTGATCGTATGATTGTGATAGTATGATTGTGATTGTGTGATTGTGATTGTATGACTGTGATTGTATGATTGTGATTGTATGATTGTGATTGTATGATTGTGATAGTATGATTGTGATTGTATGATTGTGATTGTATGACTGTGATTGTATGATTGTGATTGTGCGATTGTGATTGTACGATTGTGATTGTACGATTGTGATTGTACGATTGTGATTGTATGATTGTGATTGTATGATTATGATGGAACGATTGTGATTGCATGATTGTGATTGTATGATTGTGATTGTATGATTGTGATTGTATGATTGTGATTGTATGATTGTGATTGTATGATTGTGATTGTATGATTGTGATTGTATGATTGTGATTGTATGATTGTGATTGTATGATTGTGATTGTATGACTGTGATTGTATGGTTGTGATTGTATGATTGTGATTGTATGATTAGGATTGTATGATTGTGATAGTATGATTGTGATTGTATGACTGTGATTGCATGATTGTGATTGTATGATTGTGATTGCATGATTTTGAATGTATGATTGTGACTGTATGATTGTGATTGTATGATTGTGATTGTATGATTGTGATAATATGATTGTGAATGTATGATTGTGATTGTATGTCTGTGATTGTATGATTGCGATTGTATGATTGTGATTGTATGATTGTGATTGTATGCTTGCGATTGTATGATTGTGATTGTATGATTGTGATTGCATGATTGTGATTGTATGATTGTGATTGTATGATTGTGATTGTATGATTGCGATTGTATGATTGTGATTGTATGATTATGATTGTATTATTGTGATTGTATGATTATGATAGTATGGTTGTGATTGTATGATTGTGATGGTATGATTGTGATTGTATGACTGTGATTGTATGATTGTGATTGTATGATTGTGATTGTATGATTGTGATTGTATGATTGTGATTGTATGACTGTGATTGTATGGTTGTGATTGTATGATTGTGATTGTATGATTAGGATTGTATGATTGTGATAGTATGATTGTGATTGTATGACTGTGATTGTATGATTGTGATTGTATGATTGTGATTGTATGATTGTGATTGTATGATTGCGATAGTATGATTGCGATTGTGTGATTGTGATTGTATGACTGTGATTGTATGATTGTGATTGTATGATCGTGATTGCATGATTGTGATAGTATGATTGTGATAGTATGATTGTGATTGTATGATTGTGATTGTATGACTGTGATTGTATGATTGTGATTGCGCGTTTGTGATTGTACGATTGTGATTGTATGATTGTGATTGTATGATTGCGATTGTATGATTGTGATTGTATGATTATGATTGTATTATTGTGATTGTATGATTATGATAGTATGGTTGTGATTGTATGATTGTGATGGTATGATTGTGATTGTATGATTGCGATAGTATGATTGTGATTGTGTGATTGTGATTGTATGATTGTGACTGTATGATTGTGATTGTTTGATTGTGATTGCGTGATTGTGATTGAATGATTGCGATTGTATGATTGTGATTGTATGATTGTGATTGTATGATTGTGATAGTATGATTGTGATAGTATGACTGTGATTGTATGACTGTGATTGTATGATTGTGATTGTATGATTGTGATTGTCTGATTGTGGTTGAATGATTGTGATTGTATGATTGTGATTGTATGATTGTCATTGTATGATTATGATTGTATGATTGTGGTTGCATGATTGTGATTGTATGATTGAGATTGCATGATTTTGTATGTATGATTGTGATTGTATGATTGTGATTGTATGATTGTGATAGTGTGAGTCTGATTCTAAGATTGTGATTGTATGATTGTCATTGTATGATTATGGTTGTATGATTGTGATTGCATGATTGTGATTGTATGATTGTGATTGCATGATTTTGAATGTATGATTGTGATTGTATGATTGTGATTGTATTATTGTGATTGTATGATTGTGATTGTAAGATTGTGATAATATGATTGTGAATGTATGACTTCGATTGTATGTCTGTGATTGTATGATTGCGATTGTATGATTGTGATTGTATGATTGTGATTGTATGCTTGCGATTGTATGATCGTGATTGTATGATTGTGATTGTATGATAGTGATTATATGTCTGTGATTGTATGATTGTGATTGTATGATTGTGATTGTATGATTCTGATAGTATGATTGTGATTGTATGATTGTGATTGTATGATTGTGATTGTATGATTGTATTTGGGAGATTGTAATTGTATGATTGCGATTGTATGATTGAGATTGTATGATTGTGATTGTATGATTGTGATCGTATGATTGTGATAGTATGATTGTGATTGTGTGATTGTGATTGTATGACTGTGATTGTATGATTGTGATTGTATGATTGTGATTGTATGATTGTGATAGTATGATTGTGATTGTATGATTGTGATTGTATGACTGTGATTGTATGATTGTGATTGTGCGATTGTGATTGTACGATTGTGATTGTACGATTGTGATTGTATGATTATGATTGTATGATTATGATTGCATGATTGTGATTGTATGATTGAGATTGCATGATTTTGTATGTATGATTGTGATTGTATGATTGTGATTGTATGATTGTGATTGTATGATTGTCATCGTATGATTATGGTTGTATGATTGTGATTGCATGATTGTGATTGTATGATTGTGATGGTATGATTGTGATTGTATGATTGCGATAGTATGATTGTAATTGTATGATTGTGATTGTATTATTGTGATTGTATGATTATGATAGTATGGTTGTGATTGTATGATTGTGATGGTATGATTGTGATTGTATGATTGCGATAGTATGATTGCGATTGTGTGATTGTGATTGTATGACTGTGATTGTATGATTGTGATTGTATGATCGTGATTGCATGATTGTGATAGTATGATTGTGATAGTATGATTCTGATAGTATGATTGTGATTGTATGATTGTGATTGTATGACTGTGATTGTATGATTGTGATTGCGCGTTTGTGATTGTACGATTGTGATTGTATGATTGTGATTGTATTATTGCGATTGTATGGTTGTGATTGTATGATTATGATTGTATTATTGTGATTGTATGATTATGATAGTATGGTTGTGATTGTATGATTGTGATGGTATGATTGTGATTGTATGTTTGCGATAGTATGATTGTGATTGTATGATTGTGATTGTATGATTGTGACTGTATGATTGTGATTGTATGATTGTGATTGCGTGATTGTGATTGAATGATGGCGATTGTATGATTGTGATTGTATGATTGTGATTGTATGATTGTGATAGTATGATTGTGATAGTATGACTGTGATTGTATGACTGTGATTGTATGATTGTGATTGTATGATTGTGATTGTCTGATTGTGGTTGAATGATTGTGATTGTATGATTGTGATTGTATGATTGTCATTGTATGATTATGATTGTATGATTGTGATTGCATGATTGTGATTGTATGATTGAGATTGCATGATTTTGTATGTATGATTGTGATTGTATGATTGTGATTGTATGATTGTGATAGTATGAGTCTGATTGTAAGATTGTGATTGTATGATTGTCATTGTATGATTATGGTTGTATGATTGTGATTGCATGATTGTGATTGTATGATTGTGATTGCATGATTTTGAATGTATGATTGTGATTGTATGATTGTGATTGTATGATTGTGATTGTACGATTGTGATTGTATGATTGTGATTGTATGATTGTGATTGTATGATTGTGATAATATGATTGTGAATGTATGATTTCGATTGTATGTCTGTGATTGTATGATTGCGATTGTATGATTGTGATTGGATGATTGTGATTGTATGCTTGCGATTGTATGATCGTGATTGTATGATTGTGATTGTGTGATTGTGATTGTATGATAGTGATTGTATGTCTGTGATTGTATGATTGTGATTGTATGATTGTGATTGTATGATTGTGATTGTATGATTCTGATAGTATGATTGTGATTGTATGATTGTGATTGTATGATTGTGATTGTATGATTGTATTTGGGAGATTGTAATTGTATGATTGCGATTGTATGATTGAGATTGTATGATTGTGATATCATGATTGTGATCGTATGATTGTGATAGTATGATTGTGATTGTGTGATTGTGATTGTATGACTGTGATTGTATGATTGTGATTGTATGATTGTGATTGTATGATTGTGATAGTATGATTGTGATTGTATGATTGTGATTGTATGACTGTGATTGTATGATTGTGATTGTGCGATTGTGATTGTACGATTGTGATTGTACGATTGTGATTGTACGATTGTGATTGTATGATTGTGATTGTATGATTATGATGGAACGATTGTGATTGCATGATTGTGATTGTATGATTGTGATTGTATGATTGTGATTGTATGATTGTGATTGTATGATTGTGATTGTATGATTGTGATTGTATGATTGTGATTGTATGATTGTGATTGTATGATTGTGATTGTATGATTGTGATTGTATGACTGTGATTGTATGGTTGTGATTGTATGATTGTGATTGTATGATTAGGATTGTATGATTGTGATAGTATGATTGTGATTGTATGACTGTGATTGCATGATTGTGATTGTATGATTGTGATTGCATGATTTTGAATGTATGATTGTGACTGTATGATTGTGATTGTATGATTGTGATAGTATGATTGTGATAATATGATTGTGATTGTATGTCTGTGATTGTATGATTGCGATTGTATGATTGTGATTGTATGATTGTGATTGTATGCTTGCGATTGTATGATTGTGATTGTATGATTGTGATTGCATGATTGTGATTGTATGATTGTGATTGTATGATTGTGATTGTATGATTGTGATTGTATGATTGTCATTGTATGATTATCATTGTATGATTGTGATTGCATGATTGTGATTGTATGATTGAGATTGCATGATTTTGTATGTATGATTGTGATAGTATGATTGTGATTGTAAGATTGTGATTGCATGATTGTGATAGTATGATTGCGATTGTATGATTGTGATTGTATGATTGTGATTGTATGATTGTGATTGTATGACTGTGATTGTATGATTGTGATTGTATGATTAGGATTGTATGATTGTGATAGTATGATTGTGATTGTATGATTGTGATTGTGTGATTGCGATTGTATGATTGCGATTGTATTATTGTGATTGTATGATTGTGATTGTATGATTGTGATTGTATGACTGTGATTGTATGATTGTGATTGTATGATTGTGATAGTATGATTGTGATTGTATGACTGTGATTGTATGACTGTGATTGTATGATTGTGATTGTATGATTGCGATTGTATGATTGTGATTGTATGATTGTGATTGTATGATTGTGATTGTATGATTGTGATTGTATGATTGTGACTGTATGATTGTGATTGTATGATTGTGATTGTGTGATTGCGATTGTATGATTGCGATTGTATGATTGTGATTGTCTGATTGTGATTGTATGACTGTGATTGTATGATTGTGATTGTATGATTGTGATTGTATGATTGTGATAGTATGATTGTGATTGTATGATTGTGATTGTATGACTGTGATTGTATGATTGTGATTGTGCGATTGTGATTGTACGATTGTGATTGTACGATTGTGATTGTACGATTATGATTGTATGATTATGATTGTATGATTGTGATTGCATGATTGTGATTGTATGATTGTGATAGTATGATTGTGATTGCATGACTGTGATTGTGTGACTGTGATTGTATGACTGTGATTGTATGATTGTCATTGTATGATTATGATTGTATGATTGTGATTGCATGATTGTGATTGTATGATTGAGATTGCATGATTTTGTATGTATGATTGTGATTGTATGATTGTGATTGTATGATTGTGATTGTATGATTGTGATTGTATGACTGTGATTGTATGATTGTGATTGTGCGATTGTGATTGTACGATTGTGATTGTACGATTGTGATTGTATGATTGTGATTGTATGATTATGATGGAACGATTGTGATTGCATGATTGTGATTGTATGATTGTGATTGTATGATTGTGATTGTATGATTGTGATTGTATGATTGTGATTGTATGATTGTGATTGTATGACTGTGATTGTATGGTTGTGATTGTATGATTGTGATTGTATGATTAGGATTGTATGATTGTGATAGTATGATTGTGATTGTATGACTGTGATTGTATGATTGTGATTGTATGATTGTGATTTTATGATTGCGATTGTATGATTGTGATTGTATGATTGTGATTGTATGATTGTGATTGTATGACTGTGATTGTATGGTTGTGATTGTATGATTGTGATTGTATGATTAGGATTGTATGATTATGATTGTATGATTGTGATTGTATGATTGTCATTGTATGATTATGATTGTATGATTGTGATTGCATGATTGTGATTGTATGATTGAGATTGCATGATTTTGTATGTATGATTGTGATTGTATGATTCTGATTGTATGATTGTGATTGTATGATTGTGATAGTATGATTCTGATTGTAAGATTGTGATTGTATGATTGTCATTGTATGATTATGGTTGTATGATTGTGATTGCATGATTGTGATTGTATGATTGTGATTGCATGATTTTGAATGTATGATTGTGATTGTATGATTGTGATTGTATGATTGTGATTGTATGATTGTGATAATATGATTGTGAATCTATGATTGTGATTGTATGTCTGTGATTGTATGATTGCGATTGTATGATTGTGATTGTATGATTGTGATTGTATGCTTGCGATTGTATGATTGTGATTGTATGATTGTGATTGTATGATTGTGACTGTATGATTGTGATAGTATGACTGTGATTGTATGACTGTGATTGTATGATTGTGACTGTATGATTGTGATTGTCTGATTGTGGTTGTATGATTGTGATTGTATGATTGTGATTGTATGATTGTCATTGTATGATTATCATTGTATGATTGTGATTGCATGATTGTGATTGTATGATAGAGATTGCATGATTTTGTATGTATGATTGTGATAGTATGATTGTGATTGTAAGATTGTGATTGCAAGATTGTGATAGTATGATTGCGATTGTATGATTGTGATTGTATGATTGTGATTGTATGATTGTGATTGTATGACTGTGATTGTATGATTGTGATTGTATGATTAGGATTGTATGATTGTGATAGTATGATTGTGATTGTATGATTGTGATTGTGTGATTGCGATTGTATGATTGCGATTGTATTATTGTGATTGTATGATTGTGATTGTATGATTGTGATTGTATGACTGTGATTGTATGATTGTGATTGTATGATTGTGATAATATGATTGTGATTGTATGACTGTGATTGTATGACTGTGATTGTATGATTGTGATTGTATGATTGCGATTGTATGATTGTGATTGTATGATTGTGATTGTATGATTGTGATTGTATGATTGTGATTGTATGATTGTGACTGTATGATTGTGATTGTATGATTGTGATTGTGTGATTGCGATTGTATGATTGCGATTGTATGATTGTGATTGTATGATTGTGATTGTATGATTGTGATTGTATGACTGTGATTGTATGATTGTGATTGTATGATTGTGATTGTATGATTAGGATTGTATGATTGTGATAGTATGATTGTGATTGTATGATTGTGATTGTATGATTGTGATTGTATGATTGTAATTGTATGATTATGATTGTATGATTGTGATTGTATGATTGCGATTGTATGACTGTGATTGTATGATTGTGATTGTGCGATTGTGATTGTACGATTGTGATTGTACGATTGTGATTGTACGATTGTGATTGTATGATTATGATTGTATGATTGTGATTGTAAGATTGTGGTTGTAAGATTGTGGTTGTAAGATTGTGATTGTATGACTGTGATTGTATGATTGTGATTGTATGATTGTGATTGTATGATTAGGATTGTATGATTGTGATAGTATGATTGTGATTGTATGATTGTGATTGTGCGATTGTGATTGTACGATTGTGATTGTACGATTGTGATTGTATGATTCTGATAGTATGATTGTGATTGTATGATTGTGATTGTATGATTGTATTTGGGAGATTGTATTTGGGAGATTGTAATTGTATGATTGCGATTGTATGATTGAGATTGTATGATTGTGATTGTATGATTGTGATCGTATGATTGTGATGGTATGATTGTGATTGTGTGATTGTGACTGTATGACTGTGATTGTATGATTGTGATTGTATGATTGTGATTGTATGATTGTGATAGTATGATTGTGATTGTATGATTGTGATTGTATGACTGTGATTGTATGATTGTGATTGTGCGATTGTGATTGTACGATTGTGATTGTACGATTGTGATTGTATGATTGTGATTGTATGATTGCGATTGTATGATTGTGATTGTATGATTGTGATTGTATGATTGTGATTGTATGATTGTGACTGTATGATTGTGATTGCATGATTGTGATTGTGTGATTGCGATTGTATGATTGCGATTGTATGATTGTGATTGTATGATTGTGATTGTATGATTGTGATTGTATGACTGTGATTGTATGGTTGTGATTGTATGATTGTGATTGTATGATTAGGATTGTATGATTGTGATAGTATGATTGTGATTGTATGACTGTGATTGTATGATTGTGATTGTATGATTGTGATTGTATGATTGTGATTGTATGATTGTATTTGGAAGATTGTATTTTGGAGATTGTAATTGTATGATTGCGATTGTATGATTGTGATTGTATGATTGTGATTGTATGATTGTGATTGTATGATTGTGATTGTATGACTGTGATTGTATGACTGTGATTGTATGACTGTGATTGTATGATTGTGATTGTATGATTTTGATTGTATGATTGTAATTGTATGATTGTAATTGTATGATTATGATTGTATGATTGTGATTGTATGATTGTGATTGTATGATTGTGATTGTATGATTGTGATTGTATGATTGTGACTGTATGATTGTGATTGTATGATTGTGATTGTGTGATTGCGATTGTATGATTGCGATTGTATGATTGCGATTGTATGATTGTGATTGTATGATTGTGATTGTACGATTGTGATTGTACGATTGTGATTGTATGATTATGATTGTATGATTGTGATAGTATGATTGTGATTGTAAGATTGTGATTGTATGACTGTGATTGTATGATTGTGATTGTATGATTGTGATTGTATGATTGTGATTGTATGATTAGGATTGTATGATTGTGATTGTATGATTGTGATTGTATGATTGTGATTGTATGATTGTGATTGTATGATTGTGATTGTATGATTGTGATTGTATGATTGTGATTGTATGATTGTGATTGTATGATTGTGATTGTATGATTGTGATTTTATGATTGTGATTGTATGATTGTGATTGTATGATTGTATTTGGGAGATTGTATTTGGGAGATTGTAATTGTATGATTGCGATTGTATGATTGTGATTGTATGATTGTGATTGTATGATTGTGATTGTATGATTGTGACTGTATGATTGTTATTGTATGATTGTGATTGTGTGATTGCGATTGTATGATGGCGATTGTATGATTGTGATTGTATGATTGTGATTGTATGATTGTGATTGTATGATTGTGATTGTATGATTGTGATTGTATGATTGTGGTTGTATGATTGTGATTGTATGATTGTATTTGGGAGATTGTATTTTGGAGATTGTAATTGTATGATTGCGATTGTATGATTGTGATTGTATGATTGTAATTGTATGATTATGATTGTATGATTGTGATTGTATGATTGTGATTGTATGATTGTGATTGTATGATTGTGATTGTATGATTGTGACTGTATGATTGTGATTGTATGATTGTGATTGTGTGATTGCGATTGTATGATTGCGATTGTATGATTGCGATTGTATGATTGTGATTGTATGATTGTGATTGTACGATTGTGATTGTACGATTGTGATTGTATGATTATGATTGTATGATTGTGATAGTATGATTGTGATTGTAAGATTGTGATTGTATGACTGTGATTGTATGATTGTGATTGTATGATTGTGATTGTATGATTAGGATTGTATGATTGTGATTGTATGATTGCGATTGTATGATTGTGATTGTATGATTGTGATTGTATGATTGTGATTGTATGATTGTGATTGTATGATTGTGATTGTATGATTGTGGTTGTATGATTGTGATTGTATGATTGTATTTGGGAGATTGTATTTTGGAGATTGTAATTGTATGATTGCGATTGTATGATTGTGATTGTATGACTGTGATTGTATGATTGTGATTGTGCGATTGTGATTGTACGATTGTGATTGTACGATTGTGATTGTATGATTATGATTGTATGATTATGATTGTATGATTGTGATTGCATGATTGTGATTGTATGATTGTGATGGTATGATTGTGATTGCATGACTGTGATTGTATGACTGTGATTGTATGATTGTGATTGTATGATTGTGATTGCATGATCGTGATTGTATGATTGAGATTGCATGATTTTGTATGTTTGATTGTGATTGTATGATTGTGATTGTATGATTGTGATAGTATGATTGTAATTGTAAGATTGTGATTGTATGATTGTCATTGTATGATTATGGTTGTATGATTGTGATTGCATGATTGTGATTGTATGATTGTGATGGTATGATTGTGATTGTATGATTGCGATAGTATGATTGTGATTGTATGATTGTGATTGTATTATTGTGACTGTATGATTATGATAGTATGGTTGTGATTGTATGATTGTGATGGTATGATTGTGATTGTATGATTGCGATAGTATGATTGCGATTGTGTGATTGTGATTGTATGACTGTGATTGTATGATTGTGATTGTATGATCGTGATTGCATGATTGTGATAGTATGATTGTGATAGTATGATTGTGATTGTATGATTGTGATTGTATGACTGTGATTGTATGATTGTGATTACGCGTTTGTGATTGTACGATTGCGATTGTATGATTGTGATTGTATGATTGCGATTGTATGATTGTGATTGTATG
The DNA here is from genome assembly GCF_050947335.1 of Megachile rotundata. Classification (NCBI taxonomy): domain Eukaryota; kingdom Metazoa; phylum Arthropoda; class Insecta; order Hymenoptera; family Megachilidae; genus Megachile; species Megachile rotundata. The sequence goes on along the minus strand of NW_027473322.1, from coordinate 655,489 downwards.
ATTATGATTGTATTAGTGTGATTGTATGATTATGATAGTATGGTTGTGATTGTATGATTGTGATGGTATGATTGTGATTGTATGATTGCGATAGTATGATTGTGATTGTATGATTGTGATTGTATGATTGTGACTGTATGAATGTGATTGTATGATTGTGATTGCGTGATTGTGATTGAATGATTGCGATTGTATGATTGTGATTGTATGATTGTGATTGTATGATTGTGATAGTATGATTGTGATAGTATGACTGTGATTGTATGACTGTGATTGTATGATTGTGATTGTATGATTGTGATTGTCTGATTGTGGTTGAATGATTGTGATTGTATGATTGTGATTGTATGATTGTGATTGTATGATTGTCATTGTATGATTATGATTGTATGATTGTGATTGCATGATTGTGATTGTATGATTGAGATTGTATGATTGTGATTGTATGATTCTGATAGTATGATTGTGATTGTATGATTGTGATTGTATGATTGTGATTGTATGATTGTGATTGTATGATTGTATTTGGGAGATTGTAATTGTATGATTGCGATTGTATGATTGAGATTGTATGATTGTGATTGTATGATTGTGATCGTATGATTGTGATAGTATGATTGTGATTGTGTGATTGTGATTGTATGACTGTGATTGTATGATTGTGATTGTATGATTGTGATTGTATGATTGTGATAGTATGATTGCGATTGTATGATTGTGATTGTATGACTGTGATTGTATGATTGTGATTGTGCGATTGTGATTGTACGATTGTGATTGTACGATTGTGATTGTACGATTGTGATTGTATGATTATGATTGTATGATTATGATTGTATGATTGTGATTGCATGATTGTGATTGTATGATTGTGATAGTATGATTGTGATTGCATGACTGTGATTGTGTGACTGTGATTGTATGATTGTCATTGTATGATTATGATTGTATGATTGTGATTGCATGATTGTGATTGTATGATTGAGATTGCATGATTTTGTATGTATGATTGTGATTGTATGATTGTGATTGTATGATTGTGATTGTATGATTGTGATTGTATGATTGAGATTGTATGATTGTGATTGTATGATTGTGATTGTATGACTGTGATTGTATGATTGCGATTGTGCGATTGTGATTGTACGATTGTGATTGTACGATTGTGATTGTACGATTGTGATTGTATGATTATGATGGAACGATTGTGATTGCATGATTGTGATTGTATGATTGTGATTGTATGATTGTGATTGTATGATTGTGATTGTATGATTGTGATTGTATGATTGTGATTTTATGATTGTGATTGTATGATTGTGATTGTATGATTGTATTTGGGAGATTGTAATTGTATGATTGCGATTGTATGATTGTGATTGTATGATTGTGATTGTATGATTGTGATTGTATGATTGTGATTGTATGATTGTGATGGTATGATTGTGACTGTATGATTGTTATTGTATGATTGTGATTGTGTGATTGCGATTGTATGATTGCGATTGTATGATTGTGATTGTATGATTGTGATTGTATGATTGTGATTGTATGACTGTGATTGTATGCTTGCGATTGTATGATTGTGATTGTATGATTAGGATTGTATAATTGTGATAGTATGATTGTGATTGTATGATTGTGATTGTATGATTGTGATTGTATGATTGTGATCGTATGATTGTGGTTGTATGATTGTGATTGTATGATTGTATTTGGGAGATTGTATTTTGGAGATTGTAATTGTATGATTGCGATTGTATGATTGTGATTGTATGACTGTGATTGTATGATTGTGATTGTGCGATTGTGATTGTACGATTGTGATTGTACGATTGTGATTCTATGATTATGATTGTATGATTATGATTGTATGATTGTGATTGCATGATTGTGATTGTATGATTGTGATGGTATGATTGTGATTGCATGACTGTGATTGTATGACTGTGATTGTATGATTGTGATTGTATGATTGTCATTGTATGATTATGATTGTATGATTGTGATTGCATGATTGTGATTGTATGATTGAGATTGCATGATTTTGTATGTATGATTGCGATAGTATGATTGTGATTGTATGATTGTGATTGTATGATTGTGATTGTATGATTGTGATTGCATGATCGTGATTGTATGATTGAGATTGCATGATTTTGTATGTTTGATTGTGATTGTATGATTGTGATTGTATGATTGTGATAGTATGATTGTAATTGTAAGATTGTGATTGTATGATTGTGATTGTATTATTGTGATTGTATGATTATGATAGTATGGTTGTGATTGTATGATTGTGATGGTATGATTGTGATTGTATGATTGCGATAGTATGATTGCGATTGTGTGATTGTGATTGTATGACTGTGATTGTATGATTGTGATTGTATGATCGTGATTGCATGATTGTGATAGTATGATTGTGATAGTATGATTGTGATTGTATGATTGTGATTGTATGACTGTGATTGTATGATTGTGATTGCGCGTTTGTGATTGTACGATTGTGATTGTATGATTGTGATTGTATGATTGCGATTGTATGATTGTGATTGTATGATTATGATTGTATTAGTGTGATTGTATGATTATGATAGTATGGTTGTGATTGTATGATTGTGATGGTATGATTGTGATTGTATGATTGCGATAGTATGATTGTGATTGTATGATTGTGATTGTATGATTGTGACTGTATGATTGTGATTGTATGATTGTGATTGCGTGATTGTGATTGAATGATTGCGATTGTATGATTGTGATTGTATGACTGTGATTGTATGACTGTGATTGTATGATTGTGATTGTATGATTGTGATTGTCTGATTGTGGTTGAATGATTGTGATTGTATGATTGTGATTGTATGATTGTCATTGTATGATTATGATTGTATGATTGTGATTGCATGATTGTGATGGTATGATTGAGATTGCATGATTTTGTATGTATGATTGTGATTGTATGATTGTGATTGTATGATTGTGATAGTATGAGTCTGATTGTAAGATTGTGATTGTATGATTGTCATTGTATGATTATGGTTGTATGATTGTGATTGCATGATTGTGATTGTATGATTGTGATTGCATGATTTTGAATGTATGATTGTGATTGTATGATTGTGATTGTATGATTGTGATTGTATGATTGTGATTGTATGATTGTGATAATATGATTGTGAATGTATGATTTCGATTGTATGTCTGTGATTGTATGATTGCGATTGTATGATTATGATTGTATGATTGTGATTGCATGATTGTGATTGTATGATTGAGATTGCATGATTTTGTATGTATGATTGTGATTGTATGATTGTGATTGTATGATTGTGATTGTATGATTGTGATTGTATGATTGTGATTGTATGATTGTGATTGTATGATTGTGATTGTATGACTGTGATTGTATGATTGCGATTGTGCGATTGTGATTGTACGATTGTGATTGTACGATTGTGATTGTACGATTGTGATTGTATGATTATGATGGAACGATTGTGATTGCATGATTGTGATTGTATGATTGTGATTGTATGATTGTGATTGTATGATTGTGATTGTATGATTGTGATTTTATGATTGTGATTGTATGATTGTGATTGTATGATTGTATTTGGGAGATTGTAATTGTATGATTGCGATTGTATGATTGTGATTGTATGATTGTGATTGTATGATTGTGATTGTATGATTGTGATTGTATGATTGTGACTGTATGATTGTTATTGTATG